>NC_090651.1:387142218-387454718 GCF_040937935.1 Hyperolius riggenbachi | reverse complement strand
ATGTTGCTTTTGCTTTATGTTGTAAGATATTAATATTCTTCTTATTTTAATAATAATAATTGATAAAGCAACAACATATCCCCAATGTTACTTTTTGTAAGTTATTTTAAAGTAACTTTGTAACGATCGGTGAAGCACAGAGAGGACCTGATTACCGGTGATCTGCAGTATCACTGGGAATACAGATGTATACCAGCTTATAAGTGATCTGCAGTATCACCGATAATCCGATATACCAGCTAACCTCTGTTCACCTGAGTAGAGTGTAGTGCTTGGTGTAACAGTAGCACTTAGAGGACTAGGCCTCAGTGCAGCAAGGAGTACTGCACAGATTCCTTCCGCAGACCTGAGCTCTCCAAGACGGGAGGAGTCAGACTGACAGTAGGAAGAATGGTCTGAAAGTGACACTCAGGAGGAGGTGTCACTGACAGGACGGGGAACCGCCTCCAATAGTAAGGTAGGTTCTCGAGGTCGGACAAGCCAGGTCGTACACACAAGGACAGATAAAGTACAAGATCAGGAGGCAAAGGCGGAGTCTAAGTACAGGCAGGGTATCAGCAACGGGGTATCAGAAATATTGAGGTACAAAATCAGGAGGCAGAGTCTAGGAACGAGCCGGGGTTCGGCAACAGAGTATCAGAAATATCGAGGTGCAAGATCAGAGTTCAGGAGGATAGTCAGGCAGGCAAAGAGTCATAACAGATAATCACAATCAAACTAGTACTTTAGCAATCAACAGAATCTAGCTAAGTGTAGGATTACAGCTCCAGCTGGTCCCGGCACACTTGCGGATCTGACTACGGATCTGGGTGCTCCCACATATGTGATCGCAACGCCAGATAAGGAACAAGTGAACAGCCAGCAGTATATATACCCAAGGAGCTTTCCAGGACCTCCCTAATTGCTGGACCAATGAGAGTTGTGGAAAATGTCAGCTGACCAGCCTGGTCAGCTGACTCACTTCTGGCTGTTATATAAGCTCTGTCTCTGTGCGCGCGCGCGTGTTACTCTGAATCCTGGTGGACTATCAGTCCCAGCCACACTAGAACTGTCTTGCAATGTATCCAGTTCCAATGCGGATTCCGCTGTTCCCAATGCGGATTCTGCCGCTCTGCCTATGCGGCGGTTTTTCCGCGTTGTGACGCCATGCTGGACGTGGAGACAGCCGCCTCACCTTGAGGGACGGCGGCTTTTCCGCGTTTCTTCACAGTACCCCCCTCCCGAGGAGTGGACTCCGGACAACTCCTACCAGGTTTCTCGGGATGTAAGGCATGAAACTCCCTCCTTAATTCGTCCACATGCATGCGATTCCCCGGTACCCATTGTCTCTCCTCAATGCCGTACCCTTTCCAATGTACGAGATATTGTACCGAGTTTTGTACAATGCGTGAATCTAAAATCCTTTCTACCTCGTACTCAGGCTGATCATCTACCAACACAGGAGGAGGAGGAGTGGGTCCCACATGGACCGCTGGCTTAAGGAGGGACACATGGAAGGACCTTACCCCACGCATGCTGGCGGGAAGATCAATGGAATAAGTAACGTTATTGATCTTCTTAGCCACCGCAAATGGACCCACAAACCTGGGGCCCAATTTATCTAAAGGCTGTCTCAGGGTCAAGTGACGTGTGGACACCCAGACCAAGTCTCCTGGCTGGAACTTCCACTCCAACGAGCGTCTCTTGTCAGCCTGACCCTTTTGACTCTGGAATGCTTTTTCCAGATTACTCTTCACCGTCCCCCAGATGCCTTTCAGTGCCCTCTGCCAGACTTCCAGGGTTGGAAACGGAGAAGAAGCAACTGGCAAGGGGGAAAATTTGGGCGGTCTCCCCGTTACAATCTGGAACGGAGAAAAACCAGACGACGAATTTTTCAAATTGTTCTGAGCGAACTCTGCGAAGGCCAGAAATTTTACCCAGTCATTCTGCGCCTCTGCAACATAACATCTTAAGAACTGCTCCAAAGACTGATTAATCCGTTCAGTCTGCCCATTGGTCTGTGGGTGGTAGCCGGACGAGAAAGACAGCTTCATGCCCATTTGGTGGCAAAATGCCCTCCAGAATCTAGAAATGAATTGGACTCCCCTATCCGACACTATGTTTTCCGGAATGCCATGCAGCCGGAAAATGTGGATGATGAATAGGTCGGCCAATTCCTGGGCCGAGGGGAGTCCTTTCAAGGGCACGAAATGGGCCATCTTGCTGAAGCGGTCGACTACCACCCAAATGACCGACATGCCCTCAGACCTGGGGAGCTCACCCACGAAATCCATGGACAAGTGGGTCCATGGCTCACTCGGGGCGGGCAAAGGCTGTAAGGTACCGACAGGTGCCAGTCGGGAGGGTTTACTCTTAGCACATATTGCACATTCCCTAACAAATTCCCTGCAATCAACAGACAGGGAGGGCCACCAGGCACACCTGGCTACAAGATCCTGTGTTCTGGCGACTCCGGGATGTCCAGCATTTTTATGTGCGTGGAACATTTCAAGGATTTGAAGACGAAAGGGCAAGGGAATGAACATGACCCCTTCAGGCTTCCCTTCCGGGATGTCCTGCTGGAAGGGGCTCAACTTCTCCTTCCAGTCTTCCCAAGTATCCATTGCAGCCAGCACCAATTTTCGCGGAACAATTGTCTCAGGGACGGAGGACTGTGCTGTCTCTGTCTCAAAGCACCTGGATAGCGCATCTGCCTTAGTATTCTTACTGCCCGGGGTGTACGTAATCACGAATGTGAACCTTGAAAAAAACAGGGACCATCGAGCCTGACGAGGGCTTAACCTCTTAGCCCCCTCGATGTATTCCAGATTCTTGTGGTCGGTAAAAACCGTGATAGTATGCTCCGCTCCTTCTAACCAATGACGCCATTCTTCAAAGGCTAGTTTAATGGCTAAGAGCTCCCTGTTGCCTATATCGTAGTTTCTCTCTGCTGGAGAGAATCTCCGAGAAAAATAGGCACACGGGTGCAATCTACCCTGTAAACCTGAACGTTGAGACAGCACAGCCCCCACCCCGACTTCTGAGGCGTCTACCTCAACAATAAAAGGGAAGGAAGTGTCTACGTGTCTTAGTATGGGTGCCGTGCAGAACAGCTCCTTCAAGGTCGAAAATGCCTGTAGGGCCTCAGGCGACCAGTGAGTAGTATCTGCCCCTTTCCTAGTGAGACTGGTGAGAGGTGCAATGACTGTGGAGTACCCCTTTATGAACCTTCTATAATAGTTTGCAAAGCCCAGAAAACGTTGCAACGACTTTAACCCCACCAGCTGAGGCCACTCCAGAACAGCAGATACCTTGGCAGGATCCATAGACAGGCCCGAGGTGGAGACTATGTACCCCAGAAAGGCGACAGATGTAACTTCAAAAATACATTTTTCCAACTTGGCGTACAGCAGATTTTGTCTCAGCTTGTTTAGCACAAATCTGACATGGACCCTGTGCTCGGAGAGGTTGTTGGAGTAGATTAGTATATCGTCAAGGTATACAAGCACAAATCTACCCAACACCTCCCTGAATACCTCGTTAATTAATTCCTGGAAGACGGCTGGTGCATTGCACAACCCGAAGGGCATCACTAAGTACTCGTTATGCCCGTCGGGTGTGTTGAAGGCCGTCTTCCATTCATCGCCCTTTCTAATGCGGATCAGGTTGTATGCACCCCTCAGATCCAATTTTGAAAAGATCTTAGCGTCTGTGACCTGCGTGAATAAATCGTCTATTAATGGCAACGGATAATGATTCTTCACCGTGATTTTATCTAGGCCCCGATAATCTATGCAAGGTCGAAGACCTCCGTCTTTTTTCTTAACAAAAAAGAAACCGGCCCCCGCAGGCGAGCGGGAGGGGCGAATTAACACCTTGGCCAGATTGTCACGGATGTACTCCTGCATAGCCACTTTCTCTGGTCCAGACAAATTATACAGGTGACCCCTAGGGGGCATACAACCGGCACGGAGATCGATGGGGCAATCGAAAGGGCGATGAGGAGGTAACCTATCAGCAGCCTTGGGGCAGAATACATCCGAGAATTCGGAGTATTGCTCGGGAATACCCTCCACATGAACCTTGGTCTGACCTAATATCACTTTCCCTAGACACTGTTGGGAACAGAAGTCTGACCAACTGGTTAGTTGTCCTGTCGCCCAATTAATCTGTGGCGAATGAAGCTGCAGCCAGGGCATACCTAGGACAATGGTGGAGGTAGTCATATGTAACACAAAAAAAACGTAAACTCTCCCTATGCAGTACCCCAGTAATGACTTCCACCTCTGGTGTCTGGGACAGCGGACGGTCCCTGTGTAACGGGGAGTCGTCCACGGCAGTAATCTGGATAGGTGGTTTTACTGGGGTGAGAGGAATGTCCAACTTCTCTGCAAATTCGGAACTCATGAAATTAGCCGCGGAGCCTGAATCAATAAAGGCCTCCGTGGCTTCAGATTTGTCCCCCCATGTAATCGTACAGGGGAGGAGCAATCGTCTTTCTTTCAGGGGTGTGAGCTGGGCGCCTAGGGTGTCACCCCTTATCACTCCTAGGCGGTAGCGTTTCTCGGCTTATTCCTATTAGGCTTAAAGGGACAGTCTCGTACCCTATGCCCCCCTTCACCACAGTATAAACATAGTTGTTCCGACAATCTCCGTCTTCTCTCCACTTGGGTCAACTTAAACCGATCGATCTGCATCAGCTCAGGTGGAGGCAAGACCGGAGGCGATGAGACAGAAGGAGACGGAGTTACTAGGGGTGCAGCGGGAGGCACTGTGTAAGAGGTCGACCTAACCCGATGACTGCCCCTAGTCTGTCTCTGATGGCGTAGCCTATGGTCGATTGGAATGGCCGATGAGATGGCCTCGTCGACTGTTTTGGGTTCGGGTTGGCTTAACATTAGGTCAGAGACCTCATCCGACAACCCAGACAGGAAGTAATCTAACAGGGCAAAGTGTCAAATCTGGCGGTAACTGACCACCTACGAAATTCTGCCGCGTAATCCTCGACCGAGCCTCTGCCTTGCCGCAAAAGTTTGAGCTTCCGCTCAGAGGTTGCCGCAAGGTCAGGGTCGTCGTATATCACTGCCATGGCCTTAAAAAATTCCTCTACCGAGGTCAGAGCTGTATCTGTGGGAGGCAGGTTGTATGCTCAGGACTGGGAATCACCAGTTAACAAGGTTTTAATAAAAATGACCCGTTGGGTCTCAGTCCCCGAGGATCGGGGTCTCAACTCGAAATATGATAACACTCTACTCTTAAAATTCCGGAAGTCAGACTTGTGGCCGGAAAATTTGTCTGGTACGGGCATACGTATGTCATCACTAGGAGGGGATCGCACCGAATCAACTGACTTCTGAAGGGTTTGCACAGAGCCTGTTAGGGCATCAATTAAAGCTTTGTGCTGGCCCAGTGCTTGATGGATAGTATCCACCGAAGTGGCGAGCACAGTCAGAGGGTCAGCGCGTGCGTCCATCTGTTATTGATCTGGCGTTCTGTAGCGATCGGTGAAGCACAGAGAGGACCTGATTACCGGTGATCTGCAGTATCACTGGGAATACAGATGTATACCAGATTATAAGTGATCTGCAGTATCACTTATAATCCGATATACTCGCTAACCTCTGTTCACCTGAGTAGAGTGTAGTGTTTGGTGTAACGGTAACACTTAGAGGACTAGGCCTCAGTGCAGCAAGGAGTACTGCACAGATTCCTTCCGCAGACCTGAGCTCTCCAAGACGGGAGGAGTCAGACTGACAGTAGGAAGGATGGTCTGAAAGTGACACTCAGGAGGAGGTGTCACTGACAGGACAGGGAACCGCCTCCAATAGTAAGGTAGGTTCTCGAGGTCGGACAAGCCAGGTCGTACACACACGGACAGATAAAGTACAAGATCAGGAGGCAAAGGCGGAGTCTAAGTACAGGCAGGGTATCGGCAACGGGGTATCAGAAATATCGAGGTACAAAATCAGGAGGCAGAAGCAGAGTCTAGGAACGAGCCGAGGTTCGGCAACAGAGTATCAGAAATATTGAGGTGCAAGATCAGAGTTCAGGAGGATAGTCAGGCAGGCAAAGAGTCATAACAGATAATCACAATCAAACTAGTACTTTAGCTATCAACAGAATCTAGCTAAGTGTAGGATTACAGCTCCAGCTGGTCCCGGCACACTTGCGGATCTGACTACGGATCTGGGTGCTCCCACGTATGTGATCGCAACGCCAGATAAGGAACAAGTGAACAGCCAGCAGTATATATACCTAAGGACAAATCCAGGACCTCCCTAATTGCTGGACCATGAGAGTTGTGGAAAATGTCAGCTGACCAGCGTGGTCAGCTGACTCACTTCTGGCTGTTATATAAGCTCTGTCTCTGTGCGCACGCGCGTGTTACTCTGAATCCTGGTGGACTATCAGTCCCAGCCACACTAGAACTGTCTTGCAATGTATCCAGTTCCAATGCGGATTCCGCTGTTCCCAATGCGGATTCCGCCGCTCTGCCTATGCGGCGGTTTTTCCGCGTTGTGATGCCATGCTGGACGCGGTGACAGCCGCCTCACCATGAGAGACGGCGGCTTTTCCGCGTTTCTTCACAAACTTAAAGTTTAAAGTTGCTAATTTATTTTGTAAGTTATTATTGTTATAATTGATTTATAAACATATTCTGTGGCACTGTACAAAGTAAGAAATGAACATGGGGTACATAATAATACAGACAAATGGAATACGCCAATATACAGACTACATAGTTGGTGACAAAATACAGAATCAATACAAAATACAGAATTAATAGTGACAGTGACAAAAGTAACATGATTAATACAATTTATAATGAATTCCAAGACACAAAAGGGGGCGAGAGCCCTGTACTTGTGAGCTTACATCTAGAGATATGGAGACTGGTGCAGAGGCGGGACAAGTTCCTCCAGCACCCAAGGCTGAGACACCAAAGTGCGCCCCTCCATCCCTGCCACCCCAGCCGTCACACACTGATTGCTATTAGACTAAGAGGCCCCTCCTCCATCCCTCCCACCTCAGCTGTCACACACTGATTACTATTAGACTAAGAGGCGCCACAGGGCCCACAACCTCCCCAACACCTTAATATCTAGTTATCTGGCTTGCAATCACTGCCATGTATCCCCTTTTCTTATTTATTTCTGCTTCAAACACAATTAGGAATGACAGCTGAATGAATTGTGCGCCCCCTCTTACACTGCGCCCTGAGGCTGGAGCCTCTCCAGCCTATGCCTCGGCCCGGCCCTGGACTGGTGTTAGTGTTGTTGGTAAAACACTTGTATATATTTGAAGTATTTGAACAGTTCATGGATCCGTAAATATAAAATGATATTAAAAGGAAAGAGGATGGAATTTGTAGGTTTCTTATGAAGGTTTCTGACCGGTACTAACCCCTCACATAGCCAACATTTGGTGCAGTCAATAGCTGCTCTTTTGGTACTTATTTAATGTTACTAACCCTACAGATGGGCTTTTAGAGGACTATAAAGCTTCCAAATAGCCATTTCATTCATATCTAGGCAGCCTTAAGGCTGGTTTCACAGTTTGACGTTAAAGTCCCAAGTTACAGCAGCCAGTAACGCAGCCTAACTCACAGCTCTGTAAAATCAATGGGCTGTTCACAGTGCCCACGTTGGGTTACATTGTAACGCAGCACGTTTAAACAAAGTGCTGCATGCTGTACGTTATACTGGCTAAGCAGCGTAAGACTGTTTGCACATGCTCAGTAATGTTGGAGGAGGAGGTCTCCAGTCCTCCTCCAGCGGCCAGCCACATGGCTAATTAATATTCACTGCACTGTGGTGACTGGTGGTGGGACTGTAGTGTTGTCCGGATCATGAACGAATCGCTCATTTGATCCGGATCTTTTTTATGAGTCGAATCATCCAGATCATCACAATGAAAGATTCGGTTCACAGTGGATGTCTGTCTGGAAGAAACAGGGACATACAGAATGTACAGTGCAGGGAAAGTCCTGTCCTGCTAGTCATTTCACCCAGTCTGCTTCCCTAGTAAAATGATTCAAATGATTCGGTTCAAAGATCCAGAACTTTTTAATGATCCAATTCAAATGATCCGAATCCTTAAAAAGATCCGGACTTCCAATCTCTAACCTGGAGCGGCTGCTTTGAGAGCTGCATAACGCAGCTCAATCTGACGTCCAACTTCAACACCACCATACGTTGCGTTAGGGGCACGTTATGCGACCATAACATCCCCTAAAATGGAGCGTCTTGGTGTGTAAGTAGCCTAATAGACAGGATTCCTTAAAAAAAAGTGGTTTTGCTCTGGCTGAGGCGGCTGTTTCTCTCTGAAGTCACACCTCTAAGGTTACAGCATATAAAAGAAGACCAGCGGCGATCTGGTGGTGAGCAAAAATGCAGATTTTTTTTTGCATTAATTTTCTGGCAAATCATGTAACATTTGACTTGCTAGTTAAAATTCCATAAAAAAATATATTTTTTTTGTTTTTTTTGCATTTTTTTTTTTTTGCATATTTTGCATTTTTATGTGTTGAAGGTAGAAAAAAAAACCAAAGTTTTGTAAAAAATAATACCTTTTAATGGCTAACTAATAGAGTTAAATGATGCAAGCTTTCTGGGATCTAGTCCCCTTCTTCAGGCATATTTCCAGATGTAAGCTGAAGTAAAGCACTGATGCAGATAAATGGTAAACACGTAGATGGCAGTTGTGCTGGTTACTGTTTATCCGTTAGGTGTCAGGTGATCAGCAGGCTGGAGCCAGTGAGTTAGTGTAACCATACATGAAATTATTGCGCTAAATTGCACTAACTCACTGGCTCCAGCCTGCTGATCACCTGACACCTAATGGATAAACAGTAACCAGCACACCGCCATTGTGTGTTGTTTTTTTTTTCTACCTATATAATTTGTTTGGCTAACACGGTACAGAAACTTTTTTGCTACTATGTGTTAAAGGGAATGCTTTTTTTTTTTTTTTTTTTTTTTTTTGCATTTTTTGCCAATTTTACATCAGAAAAAAAAATGTGTTTCCTTTGACTATATTGCTAAAGTACAACAAATATCAGCGAATATATTGTCAAAATTGAAATTAGCATTTTGATGCAGAAATGGCTTCCGATGTTTTTACCCCTTAAGGTTCTTGAGAATTTTGCATATCAGCTGTGTCACTATGCCACCAAAGTGATACATATATTGTTTTTTCAGGGCAAACTTTCTTTGGGTAATATTTTCTTTCAAAGTATTGTTTAATTTCACAGGCATTTTATCTATAAAAAAAAAATTAGGCTTACATGTAAAAATTACTCATTTTTTTATGTTTTCCCCTTCCTAATTTTTGCATGATAAGTGTCACAAATTTGCAGATATTTTTCTACAGCTTCTTCAGAAATAAAAGCATGATGCTTTGGATGAATAGTTTGTCAAATACAAGCATCAACTTTAATTTGTATAACAATGGAAAGCAAAAACCACTGCTTCACACTGCTGTGTGTCTGCAACATAATACAGGAAAAAAAAAAAAAACACTTCAATTCTTCAAGTGATGAATCTGTAAAAACACATCATAAATGCCATACACAGTGCATCATTTAAAAAAGGTTTAGACATTAAATAGGTTTAGACTTAATGATGAGGTAGACATGTGTATGCGCAGTGCATAGCTCGCAAATAACTAGGCTGTGTTATTTTTTTTCTTTTTCTGCCTGAAAGAGTTAATATTCTGCTCTGCAACTGTCAGTTTTTCTCCAGTCGGGACCCAGACAGACTACTGATAAAGAATTACAGTCATAAAATACCTACAAAGCTCTTCACAACCTAGCTCCTTCCTATCTAAATATACTTATTTCCAGATACCATCCGATATGCAATCTTCGCTCTACTATCAGTATTCTCCTGTCTTCTTCCCTGGTCACCTCTTCTGATTTACACAGCTTCTCTCCATCCTCTCCTCTTCTCTGGAACACTCTCACTTAACACATCCACCACTCACCCACACTTACTCTTTTTAGGCTCAATCTGAAAACTCACCTCCTCAGGCAGGCATACTCCCTTACCTAGGACACTTCGCCCTCTAACCACTATTTCTACCATCTCATACACAGTTTGCCTTTACCTACTCTCCTATCCATGAAACCCTTGGACTGTAAGGCTTTCTTCCCCTTTTGTCTCACAAAGATGTATAATGTGTAAAGGGCAGCACGGTGGCGTAGTGGTTAGCTCTCTCGCCTTGCAGCGCTGGGTCCCTGGTTTGAATCCCAGCCAGGGCACTATCTGCAAAGAGTTTGTATGTTCTCTCTGTGTCTGCGTGGGTTTCCTCCGGGCGCTCCAGTTTCCTCCCACATCCCAAAAACATACAGATAAGTTGATTGGCTCCCTCTAAAATTGGCCCTAGACTACAGTACTTACACTTCCTAATATAGACATATGGCAATGGTGGGGAGAAGATTGTGAGCTCCTTTGAGGGACAGTTAGTGACAAGATATATATATACACTGTACAGCGCTGCGTAATATGTCGGCGCTATATAAATACTAAATAATAATAATAATAATAATGTGTTTGCATGTCTTCCTCCACTATGTAAAAACTTGTAGTTGATTTGTTCACTGCATCAGCGGAAATCCACCATTGTCTGGTATTAAGGGCTGGTTCAGACGGACATTTGCAGAGCGTTTACTGCCAGCGTTCGGGGCTTGGCGTTAGAATGGGAGCGTTTGTACCAAGCTTTTACGTGCGTTTGCACAAACGCGGCGTTCGGGCCCCGATTTTCACTGGCGTTCAAGGAGCCCCTGGAAGCTACATGTTGCTTCCAGGGGCGGTTAACCACGACGGGTAATGTCCCTCTAGGGGAAGAAAAAACGCGACCGCATCCGAACGCAATGCGAACGCTGCTGAAAGCCTGATCGCATCACGAACGCAACGCCAAAGAACGCGACGCCTCCAAACGTCCGTCTGAACCAGCCCTAACTGTTGTGTTGTTTATTTTGTATTGTGATACATTGTTATACCCTGTTTGCTGCAGCACAGCACCACCGCGAAGATGCCAGCACTATAATAATAATAATAATAATCTCTAGAAAGCACAGTTCTCTGACAGCAAAGGATAGATAAAAATGTCAATTGTTTATACATTTTGAGACACAGAGACAGACTGTTACATTCAGCTGAGACAAAACAATAAATCTGTTTCTTTTTGTTTGTTTGTTTGTTTTTGTTTTTGTTTTTTTTGCATTTTTAAACATAACATAAAACTGTGGGATATCTAAAAGTAATTTCAGGAGTAGGATTGAAGATACAGCTGTTTATTTCTTTACTTTGTTTTCACTTACGTAACACCTTAAAAATACATTGCAAAATAATGCAAAATAAGACCTTACCAAACAGTAAAAATAAATTAAGTTAAAAACTCTACAACTCTGAGAAAAAAAAACAGGCATACAAAGTACCTTGAGCATCTCCTACAGAAATATGTGCAGATAGAGAGTTTACCCCTCTCCATCAATACGAAGAAGGAGGACTTGCACTTTTATAGATGAAGCATTAGACAACAATTTCCATTTCCCTAAGTAGTTTGTCAGCCAGTCTAGTAGATCAGAGCTTTGCAACACCATAACTGTATGTTTGTTATGCTTTTTTTAGTGCTTGCAGAAAAATGTTATTCGTGCCATGGCCGAGATTCTGAGAACTGTGAAGGTGTCGAAATATTATGCCCAGAAGGCAGCGCCTGTATGACCATCTCTGAAGAAGTGTCAATTCCTGGTATGTCAAATCTTAATTTTCAATTAAAGATCAATTCAGTAGCAGCTGAGTTTATCGACCTGGTTCTTACATCTTGAATATTCCCTTGCCAGCTTTTGGTATTTCCTTGTCAGATTGGTAAACTGAAGATTAAAAATTGGAAGCACTAAAAATGTCTCTGAAGCTCTTGTCTCCAGTATTCAGAGATAAAAGAACATTGGGCAACTTGGGGAGCTTCATGTGCCAGCTCAGTGCTGCACAGCTCAGTGATGGATGAGGCTACATGAGAAATTCAAGTAAAACTATTAGCAGCTACACATACTTCTTCTTTATATGAAAACAACAGTTTGTGTACAATGGTATGACTAGCTATTGAAGCATAGTGCACAGTATGGCAGTAGTTGTATGTTTACCAATAGCCTGATTCATTATGCAATCTACTGTATAGCAATTGGAATGCCTAATTGTAGCACTGTTTTCAATGCTTGTATGACACACCTGGAATGTACAGTACATCAGGTTTGACCTAAGATTGTGAAAATGGAGTTACAGAGAAAGAGAATGGGAGACTTTTGAGAGGAGACTAGAGAATACACTTAGACTCAAAGTGCTTGAGAGCTGCAGCCACATGGGACACACTCAGTAGACAGTAGCATTGTTAGGGAGTCTTGCCCAAGGACTCCAGTCTGAATGGTATACTAGCTTACCGAATAGGGAGAGCAAAGATTCAAATCCTGGTCACCTATGTCACCTATCTCAGAGGCAGTGCCCTTAACTAGTACATTATCCATCCACTAGAGAGAAACAAACAGTATAGTTAGTAGAGAAAAGGTTTTTTGAGTAGGGTGGTACCTGGAGATAAGTATAGCTATGTCAGAAGAAGGCAGACTTTAGTTGAAGTCAGCTGGAAGTAAGAGTTAGGATCTTGAATTGTTTCCTTTCAGCTAATGAAGTGACTTACAGAGAGGGTTAGCATCCTACTACCAATTACTGAATCTGAGAGAGCCTAAGCGCTTTGAGTCCTATGGTAGAAAAGCGCTATAGAAATGCTATTGTATTGTATTATTTGTATTGTATAGAACAGCAAAAGGAGAGGGAGATGATTCCTGGCCTGCCACTAAGAATGCTTGTTCGGATTCCATGGAAATGCACTCCCACTCTTCTACTTAACATACCCTGAAAATTTGGTGTTTCTTGCACCTACAGGGACTTTGCTATTAACCCTCCTGGCGGTATGAAAAATTCCGCCAGGAGGCAGCGCAGCAGTTTTTTTTTGTTTTTTGTTTTTAAATCATGTAGTGAGCCCAGGGCTCACTACATGATAGCCGTTGCTCAGCGGCATCCCCCCGCCCGCTTCGATCGCCTTCGGTGATCTCCGATCAGAAAATCCCGTTCAAAGAATGGGATTTCCTGGAGGGCTTCCCCTGTCGCCATGGCGACGGGGCGCGATGACGTCAGCGACGTCGTGACGTCATTGGAAGTCCCGATCCACCCCTCGGCGCTGCCTGGCACTGATTGGCCAGGCAGCACACGGGGTCTAGGGGGGGGCGCGCGCCGCGACGGATAGCGGCGATCGGGCGCGGGGCGGCGGCAATCGGTGTGCTGGCGCAGCTAGCAAAGTGCTAGCTGCGTCCAGCAAAAAAAAAATTAAGTAAATTGGCCGAGCAGGGCCTGAGAAAACCTCCTGCGCGGCTTACCCCGAACTACGTCCGGGGTTACCGCCAGGAAGGTTAAAGAGACTCTGAAGCGAGAATAAATCTCGCTTCAGAGCTCCAAGTTAGCAGGGGCATGTGTGCCCCTGCTAAACCGCAGCTATCATGCCGCTAAACGGGGGTCCCTTTACCCCCAAATCCCCCCCCCCGCACGACTTGGTCGTACATTTGGTCGCTCCTGGAGGCAGGGCTAACCGCCGCAGCCCTGCCTCCAGTCGCGTCTATTAGCGGCGCATCGCCGCCTCTCCCCCGCCCCTCTCAGTGAAGGAAGACTGAGAGGGGCAGGGGAGAGGTGGAGATACGTGCTGACAGACGCGCGTGGGGCAGGGCTGCGGCGGTTAGCCCTGCCCCAACCAGGAAGCGCTCCCCCGCTTTACGGAGGGGATTTGTGGGATCAGGGACCCCCGTTAAGCCGTGGGATAGCGGCGGTTTAGCAGGGGCACACATGCCCCTGCTATTTATGAGGTCTGAACCGAGATTTATTCTCGCTTCAGACTCTCTTTAACCGCTAAAGTTGGCGGCCATTGATATAAAGTAAAATGTGGAAAATCTGCATTACCGATATGCGGTAATTTTAAGCCAATCAAAAGACTCAGAATGAATAAACCAATTAGAGAATATGGAAATTTCGACCTAACTCCCCATTCTCTGAGTGGTTTATTCATTCTGAGTCTACCGAATGTCAAAAATGACTGCATACCGATAATGTAGATTTTCTCCAATTTACATTACAGTCAATGGCTGCCTACTTTAGAGGTTGATAAGCAAAGTGCTAGAAACATCAAATTTTCAGGATATGTTAAAGTGAACCTCCGGACTAAAAATCGACTCAGCAGCACTGAAAAGGCCTGGTGTTTCTTTAACAGTTTCACAGCATTAGAACTTTGTTTCTCTGGGGGCGTGGCCACGACGGAGACCAGGGTGGCTGTGTAATCCCTGAGCTCCTGCTCCGGCAAACTTCAAATCAGCCCAAAGCAGTGCACAATGTCCACAACTTACCAGCAGACCCAGGAGGAGATGGAGACCAAGGGGGACAACTCGAAGAAGCGCAAGGCAGCTCTGAAGCCTAAAAAGCTGACTGACTTTTTCATGGAGAAGCCGCAGCGCTCCACACGGAGAAACCAAGATGGCGCTGAAGCCTCCCTGCAAGCCCAGATGCCCGCACGGCTAGACAGCCACAACATCAGCGGAGACTCGAGCGGACATGCGGAGGACTCGCTACCCATCCTATCATCGGAGGCAGATGCAGACAATTCTCCCTCAAGTAGCCCGGCCAGATCTCGTCCACGTATGGAGGTGACTGAAAACCCGCATAAGGTAGGCCTTGCGCAGCCCCCACATGACGCCATAACAGCAAATTTCACTGATATTTCAGTATTCCCAGCCACTAACATCCCTGCATCACAGGAATTTATTAAAGAACTCTTGCTCTCATTCAGATCATCCCTTATAACAGACTTTGCGAATATGCAGGCCAGCATTCAGAAGGAGATGAATGAGCTAGGTCACAGGGTAGACATGGTGGAAAATAGGATCACGGAAATAGTCAAAGAACACAATGTGATGGTTGACACATCAGACCAACACACCAAGGACATAACATGGCTAAAAGCGAAAGCTTCTGATTCGGAAGACCGGTCTAGACGGAATAATATTAAATTACGGGGTATCCCTGAATCAGTCCCTACGGGAGCGTTAAGATCATATGTGCAGTCTCTAACAAAAACCGCTTTACCAGGCATATCAGACATTGAATTAACCATCGATAGAGTGCACCGTCTGCCCAAACCGTCCCACTTAGCTGAACATATACCCAGAGACGTAATAGTCAGATTCTTATTCTACCAAACGAAAGAGAACCTGCTGCTAGCAACCAGGAAGATGAGATCATTACCAGACCCGTTCTCCAAGATACAACTATACGCAGATCTGTCGCAAGTGACACTACAGACCAGAAGAAGTCTGCAACCTATAGCTAAAGCCTTGATGAACACACAAATCCCATACAAATGGGGTTTCCCCACGAAACTTCTGTTCTCAGTACACAACAAGAACTATGCTACCGCGACTCTGGAATCCGGAGTCAATCTCCTAAAGCAATTGAAAATCCAGTTCTTAGGAAACCCTACTGCATCTACAAAAAAACAACCTGTAAAGAGGAACCCCTTTACCTCTCCTCCCTAAGATCTCCTAAGCAAGCACAACTGATTTTCGCAGCCGATCCAGGCCAACTGTGTTTAAAAGTTTCTCTACAAGTGCTTATAGCACTGAGCAATTGTTTAATTGCTATTCCCCAACATGCGGTGTAGACTTTTGAACTTGTGTTCTACACTCAATTGGTTCTCACCAAGTACTCCTGTTTATGTTCTTATAGCTGTTTATGTTTTTATAGCTGTTTATGTTCTTGTAGCTGATAATGAGCTGTACCTCACCCTACAGAATGCCATCTAAGAGTCTCAATACTATGATATTAATGCTATATATGTCTTTATATCATGATATGTTTGATATAAATCGGGAAAAAATCAAAACAAAAGAGAAAACAGGTAATGGCTAATGTCCCTTATATCCGAGTCTACTCAATCAATGTCAGAGGTTTGAACTCAGCATTCAAAAGGAGATTACTATGGAAGGATGCTAAATCCTAAAATGCACACATTGTGATGGCACAAGAGACGCATTTAATCCAAAAAGACACTAAATACTGTTCTTCTCCTGAATATACAAATATCTACTATAGTGTGTTCACCCAAAAAAAAAGAGGTGTCTTGCTAGCATTCAGTAAAGAAATTGCCGTAGTGCCTATCTCTGTTGAGGTAGACGAGGGAGGAAGATATATAATCTTTGTAGGAAGCATAAATGACCAAAAGTACACAATAGTAGCTTTATACGCCCCCAACTCCTCCCAGAAAAGTTTCCTACAAAAATTGTTACAGAAAATAGACAAGATAAAACAATGCCATCTATTAATAGGGGGGGGGGGGGGGACTTTAATGCATGCATATCAAAGAATGATACCACTACCAAAACTACAACAAACCCAATCCTTATGGAAAAAGTGCTGAGATATAACAATCTACTAGACCCTTGGAGAATCCTACAAACAACGGAAAAAGACTACACATTTTACTCCACAGTTCATAAATCTCATTCGCGAATCGATTATTTCCTTACAGACAGAAACCTACTACAACTAATACAGAAGCAAAAATAGGCAACATTACGTGGTCAGACCACTCCCCATACAAATCTCTATTAGAAACGAAGCTTATACCTCAAGACCTAAGCTATGGAGAATGAACTATTCCAATATGTCTAACCCTAAATACATAAATGCCTTTAAAGAACATATACAAAACTTTTTTGCCACTAACAACACGCCAGATACTGACCAAGCCACTATATGGTCAGCACATAAGGCCTACATGAGAGGCTTATACCTCCAGCAAAGCTCTAGAATTAAGAAAGAAAGACAGAAATTGTATTTAAACCTTCTCACCCGGATCCAAACTTTAGAAAAAGCACATAAACAAACATCAGACCAAAACATATATAATAGGTAGTTTTATCTCAGGCAAGAGCTGAAAAACTTTCTCCTTTATCAATATGAGGCAAATCTACGGAAAACTAACTCCCTCAAGTATTCCCAAAATAATAAAGTGGGGAAATTTCTAGCGAATGCAATAAAACATAGAAATACCAAATCTATGATACACTCAATCATCCACCCAACTACTAAATCAAAAAGAATGAACCCCAAGCACATAGCCAATGCATTCGCTGAATACTATTCACAGTTATATAACCTAGAAAGAGACTCTAACACCACTCAACCCTCCCAACAGCAATTAACGACTTTCTTAGCTCAATTGATCTACCGAAACTAAGATCGGAACAATTGGAAGAAATGAATATACCCTTCTCTCAAACTGAAGTTATTAAGACGATCAAGTCCCTGAAAAAAAATAAAGCACCCGGCCCAGATGGCTTCCTTAATGAGTACTTTATCACATATGCCCACACACTAACCCCATTACTAACTGATCTTTTTAACGCCTTTATGACAAACACTCCTATACCTAAAGAATACCTGCAGGCAACAATAACCGTAATCCCCAAAGCAGACAAAGACCATCAATATCCCCATAACTATAGACCAATTTCTCTATTAAACTCAGACATAAAGTTCTATGCCAAATTGATTGCAAACCGACTAATGCAAATTACACCCGGTCTACTACTACCAGACCAAGTAGGATTTACAAAAGGTAGGCAGGGAGGCTTCAGACGGCACAAGGCGCATGCTGAATGTGTTGAAACATTTGGAGCTCTGTCAAGCGTCTTCTCTGCTTCTTACACTGGATGCGGGGAAGGCGTTCAACAGAGTACATAGGGGCTTCTTAAGGGCAACCCTTACCAAATTTGGGTTTCAAGGACCGATTTTAAACGCCATTATGGCACTGTATGTAAATCCCTCAGCAAAAGTAAATGCGGCCGGTTTCTTATCTGATGCTTTTGATATATCCAATGGCACCCGCTAGGGATGCCCACTATCTCCTATTATATTTGTTCTTCTTATAGAGACATTAGCACAAAAAATCCTTTCCACTCCCGAAATTCAAGGGATAACCATAGGAGGGAACACCCATGTAATCAGTCTATTTGCAGACGATATAATAGCCTTAACTCTCTCAAACTCCCATATCTCACTAGATTACTTACTCTCTGTGATAACAAAATTCTCTGAAGCATCCTTCTACAAATTAAACCATACTAAAATCACTAATCCTAGGATTAAATATCCCACCAAAGCTTAAAGAATCTATATCTCAAAGGTTTTTTTTTTCCCTTGCGCAGACCTGGCGGTGCAATACTTGGGTATCCATTTAACAGCAAAAGCAGCAGATCATTTCAAACATAATTTTGTCCCGCTATTAACAAAACTCAAAAATGAAGCCCAAACCCTCAATAAATTCTCACTATCCTGGTCAGGAAGACTAGCATCTTTTAAGATGTTCCTACTTTCTAAAATATTGTATCTACTACGCACCTTACCCATACCTATTAAAAACTCATTTTTTACAGAAACAAAGAAAATTATAAATAACTTAAGCCTAGGATTGCGTACAACACTATGACATTACACAAAAAAGGAGGAGTAGGACTCCCAAATATTTGGGCTTATTACTATGCCTGTAACCTTGAATTCGCCAAATTGTGGTGGTCAAAAAATAATGATAAGAGGTGGGCAGGGCCGTTTCTTGGGCAGTGCGGGCAGGGCAACCGCACTGGGCGCAGACCAGCAAGTAGATGAAGGGGGGCGCAAGCAGAAGGAAATAACTGCTAGGGAGCTGCAGCCAAATGGAGGAAGAAAGATTACCAGCGCGATCACCTTCCTTGACTCCTCCTAGGCTGCCTGCGTCAGACTTCAAGTCATCATCATGTCACCACCACGTGATGACACCTGATGTCTTGTAGCGGTACTGCAGGCTGTAAGTGCGCGGCACCCATGGAGGAGTCGGCTTTCGGGCTCTCCTCGCCTGGGTGTTTTCCTGCTTCCTCCTGGATGAGGGGCTGGTCACTAGAAAGTAGGCATATCTACTTGTGACCTGGGGTTGTGTTTTTGTTCCTAAAGAGTAACAGTTCCCGACTCCACGGGGGTGGGGGGAAGGGGGCGCAATTTTTACACCCTCGCCCTGGGTGCAATTTAGCCTAGAAACTGCCCTGGAGGTGGGTCACAATGGAACAAGATATATTAGCAATGTGCCCAAGAGATTTACTTTCAAGCATGATGCTAGGGTACAAGCCACCTAGGCATACCTTCCTGACTATCTCAGCAACACTACTGTCATGGGAAATTTTCTTGAAGCACCCTCCCCATGAGGGCTTATATGTAACACCCAGAATTCCTCTAACAGCCATGCAAGTCATGATTCCTGATTTGAATTTAACACAGTTCAAGGCAGCAGGTATTATAAACCTAAGGGCCCTTTTCCACTAGCAATCGCTAGCGTTCACGCTGAACGCTAGTGATTGCTGAATCGCAATTACCGGGCGATTCCCCGACGTTCGCGGCCGCGATTTTGCTATGCTATGCACTGCATAGCAAAATCGCGGCAATTATCGCTCTGCCGCGCGTTCGCGTTCCCCGCAAAAACGAATCGCGGTAGTGGAAATGACCTACCGCGATTCCCATGTTAAAAAGCAAACCGTAGCGATTGTAAAATCGCTAGCGGTTTGCGTTTTTGCGATTCAGTCAGCGCAAACGCGCTGGTGGAAAAGGGCGATATACTAGATGGGATTAAGATAAAAACATTCGCTGAACTCCAAAAAAGGTACAACATAGCAGAGAGTGCACTATTTACGTACTACAAGATCGCCAGCTTTCTAAGAACAAAGAAAATAAGCCTCCCACAAACAGCTAGCCAGATCTTGAACATGCTTAACTCAACTAAACCCCCATTGGGGAGTATAGCCACATGGTACGATGAACTCCTAACACATAATGTATCACGAATAAGCAAATATGTTCAAATTTGGGCATACGACCTCAATATTAATCTGTCAGTACCCCAAATAATCACATCTACTACAATACTATCAAATATGTCTAAATGCAATTCCCACTGGGAACAATATATAAAAATTCTTACAAGATGGTACCTTACCCCAAGAAAGCTAGCAACCTTTTCGAACAATACCTCTGCACTTTGCTGGAACTGTCTATTACAGACAGGAACCATGTTGCATATGATGTGGGAATGCCACCACGTATCAGCTCTTTGGAATCACGTTCAAAATTACATCACACAAAATCTCAGCCCAAATTTCAATCTAACACCGCAACTAGTGATTTTACTCAACGGAATTGACAAGGTTGATATTACTTTCCGCAAGCAGATCACGCATTTAATTATGGCAATGCTATACACTATTTCGAATAACTGGAAATCTACTGATGCGTATTACCTTCCCAGCCTGTTAGCAACGTATAAACGAAACATGCTGTTAGAGGAATATCTGAGCCCTAAAATAGCCTCTGAATAGACCCAAATGAATAGACCCAACTAAATGAAGTGGTATAGTCACTATAGACATTGCCCAACCTGCTGAGCTCATATTAAAGGATACTCAAAATAGTTAGGGTGAAATAAAATATGCTAAATAGATACGTTGTTTGCTCTGTTCTCTATGTTATGGTTAAGTTATCATATCCTTAAGTTCCCACCGAAACCCACTAGAGATAGCACCCATAAGCCGGCTACTAATACTTGCAATGCAAGCAGGAAGATTAGTACCGATGCACTAGCTCTCGATTGATTGGTCTAAACACCACTGCTTCAATCGAGCAGAACAGTGGGAAGGTGATCTGAGGTCGACCAGCCTATGTGGTTTTATGAAGGGCTGACTAGGATCCCAGCTCCCATTGTACATACATCAAAGGATGCTAATAATGACATAATAGCTTATATATCTTTGCACAAGTGTCAAACAAGCTATACTCTATCATTGATGAATGATCGACTGTTTATTATTAGCGTTTATATATATATATATATATATATATATATATAAATGTATAATTTGTTCAGTTTTTATGTACAAATACATCCCAGTTGTACAAACCGCTATAATGTGAATTATACAAGATGTCATTGTACTATAATCCTGATGTATAGCATAATATAAACCAATAAAAATGTTATTGTTTAAAAAAAAAAAAAAAACTTTGTTTCTCTTATACAAGCCTCATTTTTAGCTGCACAGAAGAAAACTGCCCGGGCTTTTCCCCCTGATGCTGTGCAAAGCATGATGGGATTTCTGATTTTGTTGTTCTCGTTCTGCTGTTTTGGTGCAATTTTTTTTTTTTTTTACATTTTGAATTTGACATTTGAAGCCTAGTGTTTGCAGCTGGGAGGGGTAATCAACATACAGGACAGTTGGAACTGTGTCTCCTGCTCCTTGTCACCTCCTTTCAACCAAAAAGATGGCTGCCCCCATGACAAAGATGGCAGCCCCCATGAATCACAAACATTTGCCTGTTCTTTTAAAACGGGATGGGTAAGAGATTATATTACCTATCTATTCTAATTAACATAACTAATGTAACTTGATGACAGTATGTTTGTTTAGGCTGAAGTTCCCCTTTAAGCAGAAGAGTGGGAACAAGAGGGAAAAAAAATTAGTAGTGGAAAGCGGAATCGGTAGCTGTAATCGGCAATGGCAGAAAGCGGATTTTCGGCGGAAGTGCACAATGGCATTTCCAACCATCCCCACCTGCCACAGAGCTCCTGGTGGACTAGAGTGGGGTAAACTAGCATGCCGACAATGAAGAAGGGTGTTACAGTAATCAAGACATGAAACTACTAGGAGAGGAGAATCCTGGAGATGTTCTTTAAGTGAAGGCGACAGGAGGTGGATAGTGGGTCAATGAGAAGCTTAAACAAGAGGGTTGAGGCAAGTATTACACGGAAGCAGGAGGATTATTGGAATGTTGTCAATATTGATTGCTATGTCATGCAGGGTAAGGTAACTCAAATGGTGCAAAATGTATTATTTCAGTTTTGTCCATATTGAGTTTCAGAAAGTGGGAAGACATGCAAATAATGACATGACAATCGGGGACATAAAGTTAATATTGACAGCTAAAAAGTTGACCAAGATCGTAAGTAAGAAGTGTTCACTTTCATGTAGCAGTTTAATAGTTGGCTGTCATTGTTTTATTTATGTATTGTTTTCTTTGCAGGCACCAAGTCTCACTCCATTTTAAAGCGCTGTGCACTAAACCTGCCCTGCAATGCTGTTTCTAGAACGTTTGTTTCAACTGAAACTAACATGCTACTTTCCACGGAATGCTGTACAGGAGATCTGTGTAACGCTGGCGGCTTCAACAGTAAGTTATGCTGGAGCACTATTACAGTATTATTCACCATAGTTGTTCCACATTTCATCCACCCACATTCAACACACTTCTATGGATATCTGGCCTATCTGTAGCCGTCATAGTCTTCACATTACCAGTGCATCTCCCGTTTGCTACATTGACCTCTAGGACATCTCTCATGATAACTGGGAATGCTCTGAACATTTCCACGGAATACCGATATGAAAGTTTCCGATCGGAAATGGACTTACCAGAGTGGTCATTGGAAATCGGTTTCAGAAATCTGTATTCTGTGTAAATACCGCTTTCCCACAACTTGGAAATTGTTCCCCAATCACAGGGCTCGAAAGCATTTGACCAAACACAGGCTGCAGAATGTCTTTGGGGAAACTGGAAATTTTAGAAAAAATATTGTAGTATCTGATTATTGTGACTGTTCTCAAATTTCCCTGGTGTTCTGATATCCTCGATTAACTACCACATTCTTCAGTTTGGGAGCCAGTCGGACTATAGCTGTGATGGCTAACCTTGGCACTCCAGCTGTGACAAAACTACAAATCCCACCATGCCTCTGCCTCCCCAAGATATGATAAGAACTGTGCAAAATGCCTCAAGGGACTTGTAGTTCCACCACAGCTGGAGTGCCAAGGTTAGCCATCACTGGACTATAGCGTCTCCCACTGATCAGGAACTACAGCCATAAAATACATTCCTGGCAGAGAACTGAGCTTCAAAAAGCAGTGGATGGATACAAAGGATCAATAGTTCATATATTTTAGCACTCTGAGACAGGGGACTGTTTCATTGAGCTAAGACAAAACAGTAATCTACTTTTGTTTTAGTTTTAAACATAACATAAAACTGCGGGATATCTGAAAGTCATTTTAGGAGTAAGAGTCTATATACTGTTATTTATCTCAACAGTTTACTTTCACTTAATCACTTAACGACCAGCCGCCACCAAGAGGCTGGTCTTTCCTATATTTCCTATCGTTCGAGCGGCCGTTTCCTGTCAGTTCACAGCGGGGGGCTCCGTGAACAGCCTGCAAGCCTCCGATCGTGGCTCACAGGCAAAATGTAAACACACGGGGAAGAAATCCCCTGTGTTTACATCGTATGGCGCTGCTGTCACAGCAGCGCTGTAATGGAAATCGGCGATCCCCGGCCTTTGATTGGCCGGGAATCGCCGCCGTCTGATAGGCTGAAGCCCATAGAGAGAGGGAGAGAAGGAGAGGGAGGGGGTAATAGTGCTGCGGAGGGGGGCTTTGAGGAGGGGGCTATCAGACCTCCCCCCTCCCCAGCAGGACATCCCATTAGTGGGAAAAAAAGGGGGGAAGTCTGATCGCCCTGCCTGGAGGCTGATCTGTGCTGGGGCTGGAGAGCTCACGCAGCACAGAACATAGAAAAATGCTGCGGTCCTTAAGTGGTTGTGGTGTTTTGGCACCCTATAGAGAAAGACACAAGCAACAATAAACGGGAGCCCAATAGTGCAGTATGTCAGTTATTGGTATATGGAGAAGTAATTGAAAAGGATACTCACAAAGGAGGGTTGCAAGGGGCAACCGACCACAGGAAGCAGGTGGAGACCATAAACCCGACTCCACTCGGGATGGTCCTAGAAGGACCTCGGTGCGGTCGCTCTTTTAGGAAAAAAAAGATGGACAAACATCTACCGTGATGAACCAACGGGTGTTCTGTCACCACCCCTCGGACAGGAGGACATGTACGGGGGTATACTATGCACAATAGGGGGAAAGAGGCGCCCTGGTTTGGATAAAAGCTTTTAAAACCAGTTTAAAAACGGAAAAGGTAATGAGGTATCTTACCTCAATGACGAAATCTCTGTAAACTTACAAAAGATTTTTATTTAATCACAGGCAACGCGTTTCGCGGGTCTGAGCCCGCTTCCTCGGGCCAATACAGTGCCAAATGAAAGAAATCATATAGCATAGAGAGGCTCCCTATGCTATATGATTTCTTTCATTTGGCACTGTATTTGCCTGAGGAAGCAGGCTCAGACCCGCGAAACGCGTTGCCTGTGCTTACATAAAAATCTTTTGCAAGTGTAACAATTAGTGTCAGCAGGATAACAGATTTCTGATTATGTGGTGATCTGCAGTATCACCAATAATACAGATACTATATCTGATTATATGATGATCTGCAGAATAACCAAAAATACAGATATAGTGAGCAATTAGCGTGTAAGATGTGACAAAAGTCACTAGCTTTATTGCACAAAGTGTAGTGATTGATGCAAACAGTAAGTTACTGATAGTAACTCAGCGGTAACCTCCCAAGTGGCGAGGGCCCACTGGTGAGAGAGAATAGTCAGACAGAACAGGTAGGCAACAAACAGGCAGATTGAGGTACAGAATCGATAAGCAAGCTCAGAGTGAAGTTCAGGCAAAAAGTCAGCAACAAGATCAGATGGGCAGAGGCACAGAATCACAAGGCAGAAAGAATAGTCAAAGCAGGCAAAGAGTCATACACAGATAAATACAATTGGTATGTTTTTCACTGCTGATTACAGCTATCAAAGGTCTGAGCGCTAACACGAAGTATTCGCAACAACAGACAATGAGCAAATGACATCTCCCAGCTTAAATACAGAAAGAAAATTCAAGCCCCCCGCCCAGAGGGCTGAACCAATCAGCAGTGTGTGATTGGCAGGTTGGTGTCAGCTGACCGCAAGATCAGCTGACCCGTCTCCTCAGATTATAAAGGTCCTGCCGCCTCCGCCCGCGAGCGTGCTGACCTAATCTGATGTGCAGAGGAGAGACCTGTCCTGCCAGGGGCTGTGCAAGATGTCTGAGAGGATACCGCAGCCACCGGGGTGACGTCAGACGCGGTAGCGGCGGCCGCAGCACTCTCCGCTGGTGAGGTAATACTGCTATACCTGACAGCAAGTTTACAGAGATTTTGTCATTGAGGTAAGCTACCTCATTACCTTTTCCATTTTTAAACTGGTTTTAAAAGCTTTTATACAAACCAGAGCACCTCTTTCCCCCTATTGTACTTTTACTTAAGTTTCACTTTAAGTAATACTTTTTTATATAATGGGCTAAAGGCACCTGATGATTGAGAGGTGGTTAATTCCCCTCCCCTCCCTCCTCCCTCCCTCCTACCCTAATACCGAGGGCACTTCTGGTTACCTAATACTAAGGGGCACGTGTAGCTACCTATGATGGGCAAAGGAAGTAAGGGGGGGAAGCATGAGTTGCAGTTTGGTGGGGGTTTGTGGGTACATGGAGGGTGAAGTCTAAGGTGCCAGGACGTTTGTGCCTATAGGCTTTTGTGAGGTAAATCTGGGCCTGATAAGGATACTGTTGGCTTATTCATGAGATAATTATATACAGTACATGGTTCTTGCGTACAGCTACTGGAACCTTCGCCTTCTCACAGATATTGTTCTAGCCTGAATGTTTAGAATATATTTGCTATATTGGAATACTATATGACCATCAGCACGGCAGGTGTTATGTCTTTTCAATGGATTTATTAATGCTCTTCTCTGATTGAAGAATACATTTCAGTTATTGTTGAGGAATTGGTAGCAGTGCTGTGGTTTGGGCTATTGCTGTTTTTCTTGTTTTATACGTATGAATTATGAGCTAACTCCATTTGGAGTGGAGAGACACATGTTCTCTTGCTTTTATCTCCTAATCCTGTCTGTTTTTGCAGTGCCATACAACAACACTGAACATCTGGGTCCTGAGTGTCCAGCTTGCTTTGCAGTCGGCACATTAGCTGGTTGTGAGGCCGATACAACAACAATCTGTCCAGGAGCTGATGACAAATGCTTAAGTAGTGTAACAACCATTTTAATGCCTGGTAAGGGATTTTCCTGTTTTTTGTTTTTTGTTTTGTTTTGTTTTTTATTATTGAAATAGTGTCATATCATTATTTTAATTTTCTTATCCTTTTTGTTGATAAATTATAGTAAAATATATCTGTTTAGAAACTAGGACCAAAGAGTGCTGCTGAAAAGAGCCCTATTTGAGATCGCTCTCATACATCTCTGCTTCCTGTAAAATTACAGAACACAGCATGGTCCTAGAAGAGAACTTAAAAGGAGTAGTATGCCAATTGTATATATGT
Organism: Hyperolius riggenbachi; assembly: GCF_040937935.1. Classification (NCBI taxonomy): domain Eukaryota; kingdom Metazoa; phylum Chordata; class Amphibia; order Anura; family Hyperoliidae; genus Hyperolius; species Hyperolius riggenbachi. The sequence continues at coordinate 387,428,310 of NC_090651.1, read as the reverse complement.
ACCTAATATATAGAGATGGCCCAAACTGTTCGCCGGCGGACAGTTCCCAGGGAATTTCGGCTGTTTGCGTCCGCGGCAAACAGCAAACTTTTGGCGTGTTCGACCCGCCCCATACATCATCATTGAGCTAAACTTTGACCCCTTACTAGTGTTGGGCGAACATCTAGATGTTCGGGTTCGGGCCGAACAGGCCGAACATGTCCGCGATGTTCGGGTGTTCGACCCGAACTCCGAACATAATGGAAGTCAATGGGGACCCGAACTTTTGTGCTTTGTAAAGCCTCCTTACATGCTACATACCCCAAATTTACAGGGTATGTGCACCTTGGGAGTGGGTACAAGAGGAAAAAAAAATTTAGCAAAAAGAGCTTATAGTTTTTGAGAAAATCGATTTTAAAGTTTCAAAGGGAAAACTGTCTTTTAAATGCGGGAAATGTCTGTTTTCTTTGCACAGGTAACATGCTTTTTGTCGGCATGCAGTCATAAATGTAATACATATAAGAGGTTCCAGGAAAAGGGACCGGTAATGCTAACCCAGCAGCAGCACACGTGATGGAACAGGAGGAGGGTGGCGCAGGAGGAGAAGGCCACGCTTTGAGACACAACAACCCAGGCCTTGCATGAGGACAAGAAGCGTGCGGATAGCATGCTTTGTACCACCATGCAGTCATAAATGTAATAAAGATAAGTGGTTCAATAAACAGGGACCACGCGGCAACGCTAACCCAGCAGCAGCACACGTGATGGAACAGGAGGAGGCGCAGGAGGAGAAGGCCACGCTTTGTGAGACACAACAACCCAGGCCTTGCATGAGGACAAAAAGCGTGCGGAGAGCATGCTTTGTACCGCCATGTAGTCATAAATGTAATAAAGATAAGAGGTTCAATAAACAGGGACCACGCGGCAACGCTAACCCAGCAGCAGCAGCAGCAGCAGCACACGTGATGGAACAGGAGGAGGCGCAGGAGGAGAAGGCCACGCTTTGTGAGACACAACAACCCAGGCCTTGCATGAGGACAAAAAGCGTGCGGATAGCATGCTTTGTACCGCCATGTAGTCATAAATGTAATAAAGATAAGAGGTTCCATAAACAGGGACCGGCAACGGTAACCCAGCAGCAGCAGCAGCAGCAGCACACGTGATGGAACAGGAGGAGGCGCAGGAGGAGAAGGCCACGCTTTGTGAGACACAACAACCCAGGCCTTGCATGAGGACAAAAAGCGTGCGGATAGCATGCTTTGTACCGCCATGTAGTCATAAATGTAATAAAGATAAGAGGTTCAATAAACAGGGACCACGCGGCAACGCTAACCCAGCAGCAGCAGCAGCAGCAGCACACGTGATGGAACAGGAGGAGGCGCAGGAGGAGAAGGCCACGCTTTGTGAGACACAACAACCCAGGCCTTGCATGAGGACAAAAAGCGTGCGGATAGCATGCTTTGTACCGCCATGTAGTCATAAATGTAATAAAGATAAGAGGTTCCATAAACAGGGACCACGCGGCAACGGTAACCCAGCAGCAGCAGCAGCAGCAGCAGCACACGTGATGGAACAGGAGGAGGCACAGGAGGAGAAGGCCACGCTTTGTGAGACACAACAACCCAGGCCTTGCATGAGGACAAAAAGCGTGCGGATATAGCAGCAATGCTTTTTGCCGCCATGCAGTCATAAATGTAATACAGATGAGAGGTTCAATAAACAGGGACCGGAAACGCTAAACCATCCCAGATGTTCATCGGTCATGTTACTTGGTTGGGGTCCAGGAGTGTTGCGTAGTCGTTTCCAATCCAGGATTGATTCATTTTAATTTGAGTCAGACGGTCTGCATTTTCTGTGGAGAGGCGGATACGCCGATCTGTGATGATGCCTCCGGCAGCACTGAAACAGCGTTCCGACATAACGCTGGCTGCCGGGCAAGCCAGCACCTCTATTGCGTACATTGCCAGTTCGTGCCAGGTGTCTAGCTTCATGCCCGGTTTCAGGTCCAGCGGTGCCAGCCACAAATCCGTCTGTTCCTTTATTCCCCTCCAAATTTCCTCCCCTGTGTGCTGCTTATCCCCAAGGCAGATCAGCTTCAGCAACGCTTGCTGACGCATGCCAACAGCTGTGCTGCACTGCTTCCACGATCCTACTGCTGCTGGTGCTGGGTTAGCATTTCCGGATGAGGTACAGCTTTGAGATGCGTTGGAGGAGAAGGAGTCAGAGAGGTAGGTGCTGCTGTTGTTATCCAGCTGTTTGCGGCGTGGGCAACACCCGCGCCGTAGCAGGTGAGGAATCGCTGCCAGGCTCCACAAGGTTCACCCAGTGCGCGGTAAGGGAGATGTATCGACCCTGGCCGAACGCACTCGTCCAGGTGTCAGTGGTGAGGTGAACCTTGCAGGCAACGGCATTCTTCAAGCTTCGGGTTATTTAGCTGACCACGTGCTCATGCAACTCAGGCACTGCAGAGCGCGCAAAGTGGTAGCGGCTGGGAACAACGTAACGTGGGATGGCCACTGACATCATGCCCTTGAAGCTGTTTGTCTCCACCACTCGATATGGCAGCATTTCGCAGGCCAGAAGCTTGGGCTGGCTGGCTGTTACTGCCACGGCCCGGGGGGTCATTTGCTGGCAATTTCCTCTTGTGCTCAAACATCTCAGAGACAGACAACTCAACCGTAGCGCTGCACACCGAAGGGCTGTTGGTTGTTGTGTTTGATGAACACTGGGAGACCTCAAGAGCACTAGTCCGGAAAGTGACAGTGTCAGCATCGTCTGATGTTTGTGAATGTTGTGAACCACGCAATGGCTGGGCTACTGCTGCTGCTGAGGCGGGTCTGGTGGTGAGTCTGGTGAACCCAAGGGAGGCAGTGTTGCTGGTGGTACCCTGTCCTGCCGCGTTTGCCCCACAGAGTGGGATGTTTGGATAGAATGTGGCGGCTCATGCTGGTGGTGGAGAGGTTGTTAATACTTTTCCCCCTGCTCAGGCGGGTCTTGCACACCTTGCAAATCGCCATGGTAACATCCTCAGTGCAGTCTTCAAAGAAAGCCCAGACTTTAACTGGCTGAGGACTCGGACCTCGTGCGTGATGTGCTGGTGCTGCTTAACCCACTGCTGGACGCTTGAGAGGTCATCCAAGTAATTATCTGGTCCTGTTCTTTTGGATCTGTGAGGGTTGTTGTCCTGGACAACATGGGCAGTATTGAGTGGGTTTCTTGGGTGCTCCCCTGTGGCCTGTACGTGAACCGTCAGGGGAAACACCTCTTCCCTTGCCCCTCCCTCTTTCACCGGATTTCTTCCTCATTTCACTTATCCTTAAAGTACACGCTGACTGGCAGCAGTACAGTGGCAGTACAGAAATGCTATACAGTGGTGGGTGAGCGGTGTACCACTATTGTCAGCAGTGACACAGAGCACAATGCTATACAGTGGCGGGTGAGCGGTGTACTACTGTTCCCAGCAGACACAGAGTGGAAGTAAACACAATGCTATATAGTGTGGCTGAGCCGTGTACACAGAGTGGCATTAAACACAATGCTATATAGTCTGCTATATAGTCACCCCGAACAGGGTGATGTTCTGCAGAACCCGAACAGTGGCAAACACTGTTCGCCCAACACTACTGGGAGGGAACGCAGATTTTAGTACCTAAACACACGATACAACATGTTTTCCGGGGTCGGACTCTGAGGCACATACAGATGGTCCCGATCATCATCCTCATCATACAAACTCTTCTCCTGAGTCTGACCCACCCACCACCTCTGCCACCCCAACATCCCCAGACACAGACCCCTCATCGTCCTCAACATTAACTTGGGATGCTGGCCTGAGCCAGACCTCCTCCTCCACATCAGGCCCCATCATCTCCTCAATGGCAGCCCTCATTAATCGCTCTGGCGACGGACTGATGGACACAACGTTCTCCTCCGGGGAGGGCTGCTGCTGACCACTGGCTGCTGGGGTGGATGTTATAGCTTGCGTGGGGCGTTGGCTGTTGCTGTTGTTGGGAGTGCTGCTCACAGCGGAGGTCTCTGGGGAACTCATGTTGAGCTCATATAGTGGTTGACGGTGAGTGGAGTATTACTGATCCCAGCAATATACACACTGACTGGCAGAGTACGCAATGCTATATAGTGTGGCTGAGCGGTGTACACAGAGTGGCAGTAAACACAATGCTATATAGTCTGGCTGAGCGAGCGGTGTACTACTGTTCCCAGCAGAATCAGAGTGGCAGTAAACAATGGTATATAGTCTGGCTGAGCGGTGTACACAGAGTGTCAGTAAACAATGGTATATAGTCTGGCTGAGCGAGCGGTGTACTACTGTTCCCAGCAGAATCAGAGTGGCAGTAAACAATGGTATATAGTCTGGCTGAGCGGTGTACACAGAGTGTCAGTAAACAATGGTATATAGTCTGGCTGAGCGAGCGGTGTACTACTGTTCCCAGCAGAATCAGAGTGGCAGTACAGCAGAATCAGAGTGGCAGTAAACAATGGTATATAGTCTGGCTGAGCGGTGTACACAGAGTGTCAGTAAACAATGGTATATAGTCTGGATGAGCGGTGTACACACAATGCTATATAGTCTGCTATATAGTGTCAGTAAACAATGGTAATAGTCTGGCTGAGCGAGGGTGTGACGATCTCACTGTGTCAGCAGAATCAGAGTGGCAGTAAACAATGGTATATAGTCTGGCTGAGCGGTGTACACAGAGTGTCAGTAAACAATGGTATATAGTCTGGCTGAGCGGTGTACTACTGTCCCAGCAGAATCAACAATGGTATATAGTCTGGCTGTGTACACAGAGTGTCAGTAAACAATGGTATATAGTCTGGCTGAGCGAGCGGTGTACTACTGTTCCCAGCAGAATCAGAGTGGCAGTAAACAATGGTATATAGTCTGGCTGAGCGGTGTACACAGAGTGTCAGTAAACAATGGTATATAGTCTGGCTGAGCGAGCGGTGTACTACTGTTCCCAGCAGAATCAGAGTGGCAGTAAACAATGGTATATAGTCTGGCTGAGCGGTGTACACAGAGTGTCAGTAAACAATGGTATATAGTCTGGCTGAGCGAGCGGTGTACTACTGTTCCCAGCAGAATCAGAGTGGCAGTAAACAATGGTATATAGTCTGGCTGAGCGGTGTACACAGAGTGTCAGTAAACAATGGTATATAGTCTGGCTGAGCGGTGTACACACAATGCTATATAGTCTGCTATATAGTGTCAGTAAACAATGGTATATAGTCTGGCTGAGCGAGCGGTGTACTACTGTTCCCAGCAGAATCAGAGTGGCAGTAAACAATGGTATATAGTCTGGCTGAGCGGTGTACACAGAGTGTCAGTAAACAATGGTATATAGTCTGGCTGAGCGAGCGGTGTACTACTGTTCCCAGCAGAATCAGAGTGGCAGTAAACAATGGTATATAGTCTGGCTGAGCGGTGTACACAGAGTGTCAGTAAACAATGGTATATAGTCTGGCTGAGCGAGCGGTGTACTACTGTTCCCAGCAGAATCAGAGTGGCAGTAAACAATGGTATATAGTCTGGCTGAGCGGTGTACACAGAGTGTCAGTAAACAATGGTATATAGTCTGGCTGAGCGGTGTACACACAATGCTATATAGTCTGCTATATAGTGTCAGTAAACAATGGTATATAGTCTGGCTGAGCGAGCGGTGTACTACTGTTCCCAGCAGAATCAGAGTGGCAGTAAACAATGGTATATAGTCTGGCTGAGCGGTGTACACAGAGTTTCAGTAAACAATGGTATATAGTCTGGCTGAGCGGTGTACACAGAGTGTCAGTAAACAATGGTATATAGTCTGGCTGAGCGGTGTACACAGAGTGGCAGTAAACACAATGCTATATAGTCTGGCTGAGCGAGCGGTGTACTACTGTTCCCAGCAGAATCAGAGTGGCAGTAAACAATGGTATATAGTCTGGCTGAGCGGTGTACACAGAGTGTCAGTAAACAATGGTATATAGTCTGGCTGAGCGGTGTACACAGAGTGTCAGTAAACAATGGTATATAGTCTGGCTGAGCGGTGTACACAGAGTGGCAGTAAACACAATGCTATATACTCTGGCTGAGCGAGCGGTGTACTACTGTTCCCAGCAGACACAGAACAGTGAACAGAATGCTATATAGTGTGGCTGAGCGAGCGGTGTACCACTATTCCCAGCAGACACAGAACAGTGAACAGAATGCTATATAGTGTGGCTGAGCGGGCGGTGTACCACTATTCCCAGCAGACACAGAACAGTGAACAGAATGCTATATAGTGTGGATGAGCGAGCGGTGTACCACTATTCCCAGCAGACACAGAACAGTAAACAGAATGCTATATAGTGTGGCTGAGCGAGCGGTGTACCACTATTCCCAGCAGACACAGAACAGTGAACAGAATGCTATATAGTGTGGCTGAGCGAGCGGTGTACCACTATTCCCAGCAGACACAGAACAGTGCACAGAATGCTATATAGTGTGGCTGAGCGAGCGGTGTACCACTATTCCCAGCAGACACAGAACAGTAAACAGAATGCTATATAGTGTGGCTGAGCGAGCGGTGTACCACTATTCCCAGCAGACACAGAACAGTAAACAGAATGCTATATAGTGTGGCTGAGCGAGCGGTGTACCACTATTCCAAGCAGACACAGAACAGTGAACAGAATGCTATATAGTGTGGCTGAGCGAGCGGTGTACCACTATTCCCAGCAGACACAGAGTGGCAGTAACAGAATGCTATATAGTGTGGCTGAGCGAGGTACACAGAGTGGCAGTAAACAGAATGCTATATAGTGTGGCTGAGCAAGCGGTGTACTACTATTCCCAGCAGACACAGAGTGGCAGTAAACAGAATGCTATATAGTGTGGCTGAGCGAGGTACACAGAGTGGCAGTAAACAGAATGCTATATAGTGTGGCTGAGCAAGCGGTGTACTACTGTTCCCAGCAGTGACACAATGACAGGGGGGACCCTGGCTAGCGTGGCTGGAGCGCGAACTACCCTGCCTGCCTACCCAAAGCTAAACCCACAGACAAATGGCGGAGATATGACGTGGTTCGGGTATTTATTTACCCGAACCACGTGACCGTTCGGCCAATCAGAGCGCGTTCGGGTCCGAACCACGTGACCCGTTCGGCCAATCACAGCGCTAGCCGAACGTTCGGGGAACGTTCGGCCATGCGCTCTTAGTTCGGCCATATGGCCGAACGGTTTGGCCGAGCACCGTCAGGTGTTCGGCCGAACTCGAACATCACCCGAACAGGGTGATGTTCTGCAGAACCCGAACAGTGGCGAACACTGTTCGCCCAACACTACCCCTTACCTCACGACCAGCAGACACATAGCAGCCAATTAGCTAGCACCCCCTCCTGGAGCCCCCCACCTCCTATCAAAAAGCAGTTGTGGTGGCCATATTGGATTCATTCTCTGCTGGCTGCTGTTAGTGAGAGCAGGGTCAGATTTGCTGCAGATAAGTAGGGAAAGCATTAGCTAGGCCTGTGTTCTTGTTCCTCACTGACTACTTTCTAAAAGCACCTAAATAGCCTTTTTAAGGGCTAGTACATCGGCCTCCTGTGTTGTTTTTGTGTGTGTGTGTGTGTGACACACCACAGCTCACTGACACCCAGAGCTGTGTGCACACTGCTGCTTTTTTTTGGTGCCACATTAAGTTGCAGGCACAGAGTACCACTCCAGTGCATTATTTGTAAAAATGTACTGTGATTTCTGCCCTTTAGCAATTAAAACCCGACTTTGCGTCAACGCCATACATTTTGGTGGGACTTTTGGCATGGATCCCACTCTAGCATGCCACAGTCCAGATGTTGGACCCCTTGAAACAACTTTTCCATCACTTGGAATTGTGGCCATAAACAGTCTTTGTAGGTTTGTAAAATTCACCTGCCCATGAAAGTCTATGGCGCTTCGCCGGGTTCACATGTTGGCAAACATTTGCGGAAGTTCACGTGTTCGCATGTTTAGACCTGCTCTTTGCAAGTCTAAGCTAATGCTCATGTCTGCCGGGAAGCATTACTTCCACGGAGACAGGAAAAGGGCAATAGGATAGCGTGTAAAAGACTAGCTGGGTGATTACATCACCCCTGCGAGTTCTTTTCCGCTTGGGGGGTCTTAAGTGAAATAGGATTAGGCAATGCCCCCATCGCCTAAATTAAGAACTTGCCAGTGCTTAAAGTGGATCCGAGATGAACTTTTACACATTGCATAATTGTGTTTCTTTCCTATTGTTTATAGGGCATTCCTCAAGCCAAATAGTTTTTTGTTTTTGTTTTAATACTCTAATTCCCTATAAACTAAAAAAGCCTCGTCCACAGGTTTTTAGAGAGCCAAGGCACTTTCAGGCAGTAGCAAGGGCTCATGGGAGCTCAGTCTGGGCAGGAGGAGGGGGAGGTGTTACTAGCCATTGATTTCAGAAGCAGAGGGGAGGAGGGAGGAGGAGGGGGGGGTTAGTTTTTTTTCACAGGCTGAGTGCTCAAGATACAGATAAGCTTGCCTCTGTGTAATGTTTACAAACAACATGGCTGCTGTCATTGTATCACAGGAATAAATAATCATATTCTATTGAAGCTGTTTGCAGCTAGATTTGCTGTGTAAACTATCTAAACGTTAGATAAGATATATTGACAAGTTACTTGTTATAGTTAGTTTTTCATCTTGGATCCGCTTTAACACTACAGAGTTCAGCAATAGGATATGGCCCAGAGAGTGGCTTTAGAGCTGCAAATGGGGCAGAATGATGCAAAAAGCTTTTTAACTGAAAATAAAAATAGGAGACTCCTTTCTTTGCTACTAATGTTCTATTCGTTATCCGTACTACACATACAATTCATTATATCATAAGTTTTACTTCAGGTTTGCTTGAGGTTTCATTTCCTGCAGCTAAAACTCCATTCATGATCGCGATGGTCCCGGCGACAGGGGGGATTGGGGACAGGGTCCCCTGAGCCAATCCATACTTCTAGAGCAAGAATGATCACTCCCTCCAGCTTGCTCGTTCCCACCGCTCCCGCCGCAGATCTTTACATGAGTAGGAAGTTCCTGTGATCACCAATGAGATGCCTGTGTCACTCCTGAAGTAACGCAGCCACACATTACTTCCTATTTAGTGTACTTATTGTACGCTTATAGGAAATAATGCGCGAGGACATCTTGTGGCTAAATAGTAAAATTACACTTACATATATTAGAGACTGGCATTTTTTTTAATATGTATGCCAAGAGGGTATATTACAGTTAAATGATGGGCTTGTTAATAGTAATGGATGCAACACTGAGAAAAAAATGCACTTTTATTTCCAAATAAAATATTGTCGCCATACATTGCACTAGGAATATAATTTAAATGTTGCAATAACCGGGACAAATGGGCAAATAAAATGTGTGGGTTTTAGCCACAGTAGAACATTTTATTTTAAAACTATACTGGCCGAAAACTGAGAAATAGTGAATTTTTTCCATTTTTTTCTTATTATTCCCATTAAAATGCATTTAGAATAAAATAATTCTTAGTGTAATGTACCACACAAAGAAAGTGTAATTGGTGATGGAAAAAAACAAGGTATAGATCATTTCATTGTGATAAGTAGTGATAAAGTTATTGGGGACTGAATGGGAGGAGTGCTGACATGTGAAAATTTCCTCTCATCCATAAGGTGAAAACAACCCGCAGGCTGAAATGGTTAGTAGATGGCCACCCAACGTGCCCAAAAGATAGATTCCTCTCTGATTGGAATCTGATAAGAGAAGGATCTATTCCTCTAACAGTTCAGCTGTGAAGATCCTGAGGCTACACTTGTTTTATGACCATTGTGAGATGGGCACCAAGGCTGTGAAAGGGCACCAAGGGGAGGCAAGGAAAAGGGTGTTAATATGGGGGGGGGCATCAAAGTTTCACTGTAGGTCCCCATGAATTAAAGGGCCACTAGCCCCGACTTTTACTTCGCTCCCTCCAATACAGGGGCCCCTCCTTCAGATCAGGTGTTTTGTGGCTACACTTGTGATGGGTGTGAAGATCATGTGGCTTTGCCACCCTTGGAAGATTGACCCCCAGGCTGTGAAGGTCATCAAGGGGAGGCAAGGGAAGGGGTGGGAACATTGAAGGGGCCCCATAAAAGTGTTTATGGGGATCCTATTATTACTAGTAGTTATGCCCCTGCCCCTGACTATGGATTTGAAAAGTAATCTGACATGAGCGCACAAGTGATTCACCCTGCCCCCCTCCCCCTTTCTCTGCCCACCAACAGAGCTCACAAGGCTGTCCCCAGTACAACGTTGCCATAGATTGCGGCGCTGTACAGTGTTATTAGATGACGATTTTGCTGTCTAACAGTCTCCTAGAGGCGCTGGGAGGCTGATGACAGAGCAGAGCTCAGTCATCCAAGCGGGGATGCAAGCGTATGGGTGCGTGCGATCCCCTGCTATCTCTGCCCCTAGCACTTCATGCCAATTAGCAAGGAGAGGTCCTGGGGCTGCCATTCCGCTCACGCCAATCGCCGTGGAGCAGTCTTTTAGTGGTTAAGCAACTGCCAAGTCAAATTCCTTGTAAGTGCAAACGTACTTGGCCAAATTAATTGATTCTGATCAGTGCTGCTCAGCAAGATATCGGATATCCGAGTTTTCCAGATAATCCGAACTTTTTCCACTATCCGAACTTTTAATAGCAATTTGGATATTTTTTTAAAAATCCGAATAGACTATCCGAGCAAACTCGGATTTCCCATCTGCAATCCGAAATCTGGGCAGATAGTTAGCTCAGATATCCGAACAGAAGCTACAATCACCTTCAATGGCAAAAATTCCTTTCAAAGGCATTCAGGCCGAGAGGGAGAGGGAGAGAAAGAGAGAGGGAGAGGGAGAGAGAGAGAGAGAGGGAGAGGGAGAGGGAGAGAGAGAGAGAGAGAGAGAGAGAGAGAGAGAGGGGGGGGGGGAGAGAGAGAGAGAGAGAGAGAGAGGGGGGGGAGAGAGAGAGAGAGAGAGAGGGAGAGAGGGAGAGAGGGAGAGAGAGAGAGAGAGAGAGAGAGAGAGAGAGAGGGAGTGAGAGAGAGGGGGGAGAGAGGAGAGAGAGAGGAGAGAGAGAGAGAGAGAGAGAGAGAGAGGGGGAGAGAGAGAGAGAAAGAGAGAGAGAGAGGGAGAGAGGGAGAGAGAGAGAGAGAGAGAGAGAGAGAGGAGAGAGAGAGAGAGAGAGAGAGAGAGCGAGAGAGAGAGCACCCACGTCATCAATAAGTGGTTCCCTTTAAAAAAAACATGATGCTACATGCCTCATTTACCCTGAAAAAAACGTTTTGCAAGCAATTTAAAGCCCACTTCCGGTTTTCTACCCGGATGTCCAAATCCGGGCGGATATCTGGGATACCGGGTTCGGATATCCGATTCGGATTCCAAAATTTCAAACTCGGATATCCGATTCGGATCGGATATCTGGGTATCCGGATCCGAATTCAATCCAAATCTTTAAAAGGGGTATCCGAGCAGCACTGATTCTGATTCTAAAAATGATGTAAGTTGTTACAGTACTATTCTTGACCAGAACAATTTTCTGTTTTTTCAGATGGAGTTAAAGTTGATTTTTCAGCACAAGGATGTGTATCTAATGATTTTACGCATACTGACTACACCAGCCTGGCTGGCCTGACCGTTCTCAAGTACAATAAAGAGTACTACGACCCTCCAGCTACTGTGGTGTAACCGTACCAGTCACATGGCATCTACAGTTATACCAGAAAACACAACACGCTCTTATTCCAATTAGGAATTCATAAACATTGATTATTATTGATTATTAAATAATACTTATGCTTTTCACGAATAATCTAAACACAAAACAATGCAGGAAGGAATAGAATGGAGTGTATAACTTACACTTAAAGACTTATTAGAGGTTCATGGGCAGGCGAAGGCGCAGCCAGTCGATGTCTGTAAGGCAGCCAATCAGGGCAGATTTGCTGTTAAGACAGGAGACAGGGTACTCAACTATGGTTTGGTGGGATGCAATAAGAAGGACAATAAGTGGGAAAAGGTAGAACAGTTGGGTGGGTGAGGTTGTTGCATAGTTACAGATAAGGGAAACAGGAAGTGTGGAGGGATAATAAAGTGGTCAGGATGGGTAAGAGAAAGCAACCAAGCCTAGATAGATATTCCTTCTCTTCCTGCTTTTTATGCCCCGTCTCTATGGTCTCCATCCCATGTACTAATAGACCAACTTCATTTATTTACTTTTTTATTGGATTTTCTTTTAGAATAAGTAACAAGAAAAAGAAAAAAACAACTGGAAATCAGTAGGTACAGCAGTAGATCATTGCCAGAAGGCCAACAAAAGATTGAGAAATAACTGCATAGAGGTGAACATTAATTACAGTCATATAATATACTGAATAAACAGACTGATAATTGCAGGTAATTGTGCAGGAAAATAAATACGACTAAAGGAAAAAGAAACCCCATCACCCACCCCACCTGACTAAACTATCACCTAAAAAACCCATCTCATCTCTCACTTCCAAATAGGTATTGTGTAATACCCATGTCCCCAGCATGGGTGAAGAACAGAGAGTCACGTGGTTGTAGTAGGACCCCGATCAGTGGTCACGTGGTTGTAGTAGGACCCCGATCAGTGGTCACGTGGTTGTAGTAGGACCCCGATCAGTGGTCACGTGGTTGTAGTAGGACCTGCGATCAGTGGTCACGTGGTTGTAGTAGGACCCCGATCAGTGGTCACGTGGTTGTAGTAGGACCTGCGATCAGTGGTCACGTGGTTGTAGCAGGACCCCAATCAGTGGTCACGTTTTGAACATATCTTGTATAGATAGGAGATTAGGAAGCGGCCACTCACAAAAGTCTTTTAGTGCTCCCTGCTTAATGTTTTCTGGGAGGCCTACAATGCTACGGTGGGAACAGTTCTCCAAGTCCTCAATTCTAAAATGGAATATGTCATTCTGATGGAGTACATCTCTCAGTTTTCCCGCTGCAGTTGATGCCCACATTGTACTATACAGTGTTCTGCCTCAGCTAGCTGCACTGTGTGAGTGTGTAAATCTTTGGTAATGGAGACCAGGGACTTAGTGATGGCTGCTTCAACAATACTGTGAAGATCAGATTTGAGGCACTTTGCCACCTCTTTTGCCATCCGCTGTATCTTTGTGCAGAGGGGGTGCTTTTACCCTTTCTATTGTCTCGACCGGATTTCTCATCCCACTCTAGCTGAGAGGAGTCCTCAGTGGCATATGTCTCCAGCGGTTGCGAGACCAGCAGCTGGAAGCAGAAAGTCCACAAATGTTTCAAGTGATGTTTACTCCATTATTGTAGCTTGAAATGTAACGTTCAGATGAAAATAATCATCATAATTGTTCTTGACTTTCACATAAATCTGCTAATTGATAAAAATCTTGAAGATATTATGTGACGCTTTTGCAATATACACACTATTATAATCAGAAAATAAACTTCTTGTAACATTCACCTATTTTTGTCTGAAGTGTTTATTTTATTCGCTCAGTGCTTTACAGCTGCAGAGCTTGTGAGGTATCTATACAGATTATCCGTTAAATGTACATGTAAATATTGTATTAGCACAAGGTTGACAAACTGTCAGGTGATAAGATATTGCCAGGCAGCATTTAAAGTACCCTGAACTTGTTTTAAAATCACATAATTTTAATATTTTTGTATTTGTTGTGCTGTGACATACATCACAGGACCTTCCTCCCCAACCAGCACTTCCCCCTCCTTCCCCGCTGTCAGAATTCTAGTGGTTTATTTATGCAGGAAAAGCTGTCATAAGTGTTGGGCGAACAGTGTTCGCCACTGTTCGGGTTCTGCAGAACATCACCCTGTTCGGCCATATGGCCGAACTAAGAGCGCATGAACTTCAGGCACCACAAGCGTGGAAGTCATTGTGTCGCTGCTGGGAACAGTAGTACACCGCTCACCCACACTATATAGCATTGTGTTTACTGCCACTCTGTGTACACTGCTCACCCACTACTGTATAGCATTGTGTTTACTGCCACTCTGTGTCTCTGCTGGGAACAGTAGTACACCGCTCACCCGCCACTGTAGAGCATTGTGCTCTGTGTCGCTGCTGGGAACAGTAGTACACCGCTCACCCATCACTGTATAGCATTGTGCACTGTGTTGCTGCTGGGAATAGTAGTACACCGCTCAGCCACCACTGTATAGCATTGTGCTCTGTGTCGCTGCTGGGAACAGTAGTACACCGCTCACCCACCACTGTTTAAAATTGTGCTCTGTGTCGCTGCTGGGAATAGTAGTACACCGCTCACCCACCACTGTATAGCATTGTGCTCTATGTCGCTGCTGGGAACAGTAGTACACCGCTCACCCACCACTGTATAGCATTGTGCTCTGTGTCGCTGCTGGGAATAGTAGTACACCACTCACCCACCACTGTATAGCATTGTGCTCTGTGTCGCTGCTGGGAATAGTAGTACACCGCTCACCCACCACTGTATAGCATTGTGCTCTGTGTCACTGCTGGGAACAGTAGTACACCGCTCACCCACCACTGTATAGAATTGTGCTCTGTGTCGCTGCTGGGAATAGTAGTACACCGCTCACCCACCACTGTATAGCATTGTGCTCTGTGTCGCAGCTGGGAATAGTAGTACACCACTCACCCACCACTGTATAGCATTGTGCTCTGTGTCGCTGCTGGGAACAGTAGTACACCGCTCACCCACCACTGTATAGCATTGTGCTCTGTGTCGCTGCTGGGAATAGTAGTACACTGCTCACCCACCACTGTATAGCATTGTGCTCTGTGTCGCTGCTGGGAACAGTAGTACACCGCTCACCCACCACTGTATAGCATTGTGCTCTGTGTCGCTGCTGGGAACAGTAGTACACCGCTCACCCACCACTGTATAGCATTGTGCTCTGTGTCGCTGCTGGGAATAGTAGTACACTGCTCACCCACCACTGTATAGCATTGTGCTCTGTGTCGCTGCTGGGAACAGTAGTACACCGCTCACCCACCACTGTATAGCATTGTGCTCTGTGTCGCTGCTGGGAACAGTAGTACACCACTCACCCACCACTGTATAGCATTGTGCTCTGTGTCGCTGCTGGGAATAGTAGTACACTGCTCACCCACCACTGTATAGCATTGTGCTCTGTGTCGCTGCTGGGAACAGTAGTACACCGCTCACCCACCACTGTATAGCATTGTGCTCTGTGTCGCTGCTGGGAACAGTAGTACACCGCTCACCCACCACTGTATAGCATTGTGCTCTGTGTCGCTGCTGGGAACAGTAGTACACCACTCACCCACCACTGTATAGCATTGTGCTCTGTGTCGCTGCTGGGAACAGTAGTACACCGCTCACCCACCACTGTATAGAATTGTGCTCTGTGTCGCTGCTGGGAATAGTAGTACACCGCTCACCCACCACTGTATAGCATTGTGCTCTGTGTCGCAGCTTGGAATAGTAGTACACCACTCACCCACCACTGTATAGCATTGTGCTCTGTGTCGCTGCTGGGAACAGTAGTACACCGCTCACCCACCACTGTATAGCATTGTGCTCTGTTTCGCTGCTGGGAATAGTAGTACACCGCTCACCCACCACTGTATAGCATTGTGCTCTGTGTCGCTGCTGGGAACAGTAGTACACCGCTCACCCACCACTGTATAGCATTGTGCTCTGTGTCGCTGCTGGGAATAGTAGTAAACCGCTCACCCACCACTGTATAGCATTGTGCTCTGTGTCGCTGCTGGGAATAGTAGTACACCGCTCACCCACCACTGTATAGCATTGTGCTCTGTGTCGCTGCTGGGAATAGTAGTACACCGCTCACCCACCACTGTATAGCATTGTGCTCTGTGTCGCTGCTGGGAATAGTAGTACACCGCTCACCCACCACTGTATAGCATTGTGCTCTGTGTCGCTGCTGGGAACAGTAGTACACCGCTCACCCACCACTGTATAGCATTGTGCTCTGTGTCGCTGCTGGGAATAGTAGTACACCGCTCACCCACCACTGTATAGCATTGTGCTCTGTGTCGCTGCTGGGAATAGTAGTACACCGCTCACCCACCACTGTATAGCATTGTGCTCTGTGTCGCTGCTGGGAATAGTAGTACACCGCTCACCCACACTATATAGCATTGTGCTCTGTGTCGCTGCTGGGAACAGTAGTACACCGCTCACCCACCACTGTATAGCATTGTGCTCTGTGTCGCTGATGGGAATAGTAGTACACCGCTCACCCACCACTGTATAGCATTGTGCTCTGTGTCGCTGCTGGGAACAGTAGTACACCGCTCACCCACCACTGTATAGCATTGTGCTCTGTGTCGCTGCTGGGAATAGTAGTACACCGCTCACCCACCACTGTATAGCATTGTGCTCTGTGTCGCTGCTGGGAACAGTAGTACACCGCTCACCCACCACTGTATAGCATTGTGCTCTGTGTCGCTGCTGGGAACAGTAGTACACCGCTCACCCACCACTGTATAGCATTGTGCTCTGTGTCACTGCTGGGAATAGTGGTACACCGCTCACCCACCACTGTATAGCATTGTGCTCTGTGTCGCTGCTGGGAATAGTAGTACACTGCTCAACCACCACTGTATAGCATTGTGCTCTGTGTCGCTGCTGGGAATAGTAGTACACCGCTCACCCACCACTGTATAGCATTGTGCTCTGTGTCGCTGCTGGGAATAGTAGTACACCGCTCACCCACCACTGTATAGCATTGTGCTCTGTGTCGCTGCTGGGAATAGTAGTACACCGCTCACCCACCACTGTATAGCATTGTGCTCTGTGTCGCTGCTGGGAACAGTAGTACACCGCTCACCCACCACTGTATAGCATTGTGCTCTGTGTCGCTGCTGGGAATAGTAGTACACCGCTCACCCACCACTGTATAGCATTGTGCTCTGTGTCGCTGCTGGGAATAGTAGTACACCGCTCACCCACCACTGTATAGCATTGTGCTCTGTGTCGCTGCTGGGAACAGTAGTACACCGCTCACCCACACTATATAGCATTGTGTTTACTGCCACTCTGTGTACACTGCTCACCCACCACTGTATAGCATTGTGTTTACTGCCACTCTGTGTCTCTGCTGGGAACAGTAGTACACCGCTCACCCGCCACTGTATAGCATTGTGCTCTGTGTCGCTGCTGGGAACAGTAGTACACCGCTCACCCATCACTGTATAGCATTGTGCTCTGTGTCGCTGCTGGGAACAGTAGTACACCGCTCACCCACCACTGTTTAAAATTGTGCTCTGTGTCGCTGCTGGGAATAGTAGTACATCGCTCACCCACCACTGTATAGCATTGTGCTCTGTGTCGCTGCTGGGAACAGTAGTACACCGCTCACCCACCACTGTATAGCATTGTGCTCTGTGTCGCTGCTGGGAATAGTAGTACACCGCTCACCCACCACTGTATAGCATTGTGCTCTGTGTCGCTGCTGGGAATAGTAGTACACCGCTCACCCACCACTGTATAGCATTGTGCTCTGTGTCGCTGCTGGGAATAGTAGTACACCGCTCACCCACCACTGTATAGCATTGTGCTCTGTGTCGCTGCTGGGAACAGTAGTACACCGCTCACCCACCACTGTATAGCATTGTGCTCTGTGTCGCTGCTGGGAACAGTAGTACACTGCTCACCCACCACTGTATAGCATTGTGCTCTGTGTCGCTGCTGGGAATAGTAGAACACCGCTCACCCACCACTGTATAGCATTGTGCTCTGTGTCGCTGCTGGGAATAGTAGTAAACCGCTCACCCACCACTGTATAGCATTGTGCTCTGTGTCGCTGCTGGGAACAGTAGTACACCGCTCACCCACCACTGTATAGCATTGTGCTCTGTGTCGCTGCTGGGAATAGTAGTACACCGCTCACCCACCACTGTATAGCATTGTGCTCTGTGTCGCTGCTAGGAATAGTAGTACACCGCTCACCCACCACTGTATAGCATTGTGCTCTGTGTCGCTGCTGGGAACAGTAGTACACTGCTCACCCACCACTGTATAGCACTGTGCTCTGTGTCGCTGCTGGGAATAGTAGTACACCGCTCACCCACCACTGTATAGCATTGTGCTCTGTGTCGCTGCTGGGAACAGTAGTACACCGCTCACCCACCACTGTATAGCATTGTGCTCTGTGTCGCTGCTGGGAATAGTAGTACACCGCTCACCCACCACTGTATAGCATTGTGCTCTGTGTCGCTGCTGGGAATAGTAGTAAACCGCTCACCCACCACTGTATAGCATTGTGCTCTGTGTCGCTGCTGGGAACAGTAGTACACCGCTCACCCACCACTGTATAGCATTGTGCTCTGTTTCGCTGCTGGGAATAGTAGTACACCGCTCACCCACCACTGTATAGCATTGTGCTCTGTGTCGCTGCTGGGAATAGTAGTACACCGCTCACCCACCACTGTATAGCATTGTGCTCTGTGTCGCTGCTGGGAATAGTAGTAAACCGCTCACCCACCACTGTATAGCATTGTGCTCTGTGTCGCTGCTGGGAACAGTAGTACACCACTCACCCACCACTGTATAGCATTGTGCTCTGTGTCGCTGCTGGGAATAGTAGTACACCGCTCACCCACCACTGTATAGCATTGTGCTCTGTGTCGCTACTGGGAACAGTAGTACACCGCTCACCCACCACTGTATAGCATTGTGCTCTGTGTCGCTGCTGGGAATAGTAGTACACCGCTCACCCACCACTGTATAGCATTGTGCTCTGTGTCGCTGCTGGGAATAGTAGTAAACCGCTCACCCACCACTGTATAGCATTGTGCTCTGTGTCGCTGCTGGGAACAGTAGTACACCGCTCACCCACCACTGTATAGCATTGTGCTCTGTGTCGCTGCTGGGAATAGTAGTACACCGCTCACCCACCACTGTATAGCATTGTGCTCTGTGTCGCTGCTGGGAATAGTAGTACACCGCTCACCCACCACTGTATAGCATTGTGTTTACTGCCACTCTGTGTCTCTGCTGGGAACAGTAGTACACCGCTCACCCGCCACTGTATAGCATTGTGCTCTGTGTCGCTGCTGGGAATAGTAGTACACTGCTCACCCACCACTGTATAGCATTGTGCTCTGTGTCGCTGCTGGGAATAGTAGTACACCGCTCACCCACCACTGTATAGCATTGTGCTCTGTGTCGCTGCTGGGAACAGTAGTACACCGCTCACCCACCACTGTATAGCATTGTGCTCTGTGTCGCTGCTGGGAATAGTAGTACACCGCTCACCCACCACTGTATAGCATTGTGCTCTGTGTCGCTGCTGGGAATAGTAGTAAACCGCTCACCCACCACTGTATAGCATTGTGCTCTGTGTCGCTGCTGGGAACAGTAGTACACCGCTCACCCACCACTGTATAGCATTGTGCTCTGTGTCGCTGCTGGGAATAGTAGTACACCGCTCACCCACCACTGTATAGCATTGTGCTCTGTGTCGCTGCTGGGAATAGTAGTACACCGCTCACCCACCACTGTATAGCATTGTGCTCTGTGTCGCTGCTGGGAATAGTAGTAAACCGCTCACCCACCACTGTATAGCATTGTGCTCTGTGTCGCTGCTGGGAACAGTAGTACACCGCTCACCCACCACTGTATAGCATTGTGCTCTGTGTCGCTGCTGGGAATAGTAGTACACCGCTCACCCACCACTGTATAGCATTGTGCTCTGTGTCGCTGCTGGGAATAGTAGTACACCGCTCACCCACCACTGTATAGCATTGTGCTCTGTGTCGCTGCTGGGAATAGTAGTACACCGCTCACCCACCACTGTATAGCATTGTGCTCTGTGTCGCTGCTGGGAACAGTAGTACACCGCTCACCCACCACTGTATAGCATTGTGCTCTGTGTCGCTGCTGGGAATAGTAGTACACCGCTCACCCACCACTGTATAGCATTGTGCTCTGTGTCGCTGCTGGGAACAGTAGTACACCGCTCACCCACCACTGTATAGCATTGTGCTCTGTGTCGCTGCTGGGAATAGTAGTACACCGCTCACCCACCACTGTATAGCATTGTGCTCTGTGTCGCTGCTGGGAATAGTAGTACATCGCTCACCCACCACTGTATAGCATTGTGCTCTGTGTCGCTGCTGGGAACAGTAGTACACCGCTCACCCACCACTGTATAGCATTGTGCTCTGTGTCGCTGCTGGGAATAGTAGTACACCGCTCACCCACCACTGTATAGCATTGTGCTCTGTGTCGCTGCTGGGAATAGTAGTACACCGCTCACCCACCACTGTATAGCATTGTGCTCTGTGTCGCTGCTGGGAATAGTAGTACACCGCTCACCCACCACTGTATAGCATTGTGCTCTGTGTCGCTGCTGGGAACAGTAGTACACCGCTCACCCACCACTGTATAGCATTGTGCTCTGTGTCGCTGCTGGGAACAGTAGTACACTGCTCACCCACCACTGTATAGCATTGTGCTCTGTGTCGCTGCTGGGAATAGTAGAACACCGCTCACCCACCACTGTATAGCATTGTGCTCTGTGTCGCTGCTGGGAATAGTAGTAAACCGCTCACCCACCACTGTATAGCATTGTGCTCTGTGTCGCTGCTGGGAACAGTAGTACACCGCTCACCCACCACTGTATAGCATTGTGCTCTGTGTCGCTGCTGGGAATAGTAGTACACCGCTCACCCACCACTGTATAGCATTGTGCTCTGTGTCGCTGCTAGGAATAGTAGTACACCGCTCACCCACCACTGTATAGCATTGTGCTCTGTGTCGCTGCTGGGAACAGTAGTACACTGCTCACCCACCACTGTATAGCACTGTGCTCTGTGTCGCTGCTGGGAATAGTAGTACACCGCTCACCCACCACTGTATAGCATTGTGCTCTGTGTCGCTGCTGGGAACAGTAGTACACCGCTCACCCACCACTGTATAGCATTGTGCTCTGTGTCGCTGCTGGGAATAGTAGTACACCGCTCACCCACCACTGTATAGCATTGTGCTCTGTGTCGCTGCTGGGAATAGTAGTAAACCGCTCACCCACCACTGTATAGCATTGTGCTCTGTGTCGCTGCTGGGAACAGTAGTACACCGCTCACCCACCACTGTATAGCATTGTGCTCTGTTTCGCTGCTGGGAATAGTAGTACACCGCTCACCCACCACTGTATAGCATTGTGCTCTGTGTCGCTGCTGGGAATAGTAGTAAACCGCTCACCCACCACTGTATAGCATTGTGCTCTGTGTCGCTGCTGGGAATAGTAGTAAACCGCTCACCCACCACTGTATAGCATTGTGCTCTGTGTCGCTGCTGGGAACAGTAGTACACCACTCACCCACCACTGTATAGCATTGTGCTCTGTGTCGCTGCTGGGAATAGTAGTACACCGCTCACCCACCACTGTATAGCATTGTGCTCTGTGTCGCTACTGGGAACAGTAGTACACCGCTCACCCACCACTGTATAGCATTGTGCTCTGTGTCGCTGCTGGGAATAGTAGTACACCGCTCACCCACCACTGTATAGCATTGTGCTCTGTGTCGCTGCTGGGAATAGTAGTAAACCGCTCACCCACCACTGTATAGCATTGTGCTCTGTGTCGCTGCTGGGAACAGTAGTACACCGCTCACCCACCACTGTATAGCATTGTGCTCTGTGTCGCTGCTGGGAATAGTAGTACACCGCTCACCCACCACTGTATAGCATTGTGCTCTGTGTCGCTGCTGGGAATAGTAGTACACCGCTCACCCACCACTGTATAGCATTGTGTTTACTGCCACTCTGTGTCTCTGCTGGGAACAGTAGTACACCGCTCACCCGCCACTGTATAGCATTGTGCTCTGTGTCGCTGCTGGGAATAGTAGTACACTGCTCACCCACCACTGTATAGCATTGTGCTCTGTGTCGCTGCTGGGAATAGTAGTACACCGCTCACCCACCACTGTATAGCATTGTGCTCTGTGTCGCTGCTGGGAACAGTAGTACACCGCTCACCCACCACTGTATAGCATTGTGCTCTGTGTCGCTGCTGGGAATAGTAGTACACCGCTCACCCACCACTGTATAGCATTGTGCTCTGTGTCGCTGCTGGGAATAGTAGTAAACCGCTCACCCACCACTGTATAGCATTGTGCTCTGTGTCGCTGCTGGGAACAGTAGTACACCGCTCACCCACCACTGTATAGCATTGTGCTCTGTGTCGCTGCTGGGAATAGTAGTACACCGCTCACCCACCACTGTATAGCATTGTGCTCTGTGTCGCTGCTGGGAATAGTAGTACACCGCTCACCCACCACTGTATAGCATTGTGCTCTGTGTCGCTGCTGGGAATAGTAGTAAACCGCTCACCCACCACTGTATAGCATTGTGCTCTGTGTCGCTGCTGGGAACAGTAGTACACCGCTCACCCACCACTGTATAGCATTGTGCTCTGTGTCGCTGCTGGGAATAGTAGTACACCGCTCACCCACCACTGTATAGCATTGTGCTCTGTGTCGCTGCTGGGAATAGTAGTACACCGCTCACCCACCACTGTATAGCATTGTGCTCTGTGTCGCTGCTGGGAATAGTAGTACACCGCTCACCCACCACTGTATAGCATTGTGCTCTGTGTCGCTGCTGGGAACAGTAGTACACCGCTCACCCACCACTGTATAGCATTGTGCTCTGTGTCGCTGCTGGGAATAGTAGTACACCGCTCACCCACCACTGTATAGCATTGTGCTCTGTTTCGCTGCTGGGAATAGTATTACACCACTCACCCACCACTGTATAGCATTGTGCTCTGTATCGCTGCTGGGAACAGTAGTACACCGCTCACCCACCACTGTATAGCATTGTGCTCTGTGTCGCTGCTGGGAATAGTAGTACACCGCTCACCCACCACTGTATAGCATTGTGCTCTGTTTCGCTGCTGGGAATAGTAGTACACCACTCACCCACCACTGTATAGCATTGTGCTCTGTGTCGCTGCTGGGAACAGTAGTACACCGCTCACCCACCACTGTATAGCATTGTGCTCTGTGTCGCTGCTGGGAATAGTAGTACACCGCTCACCCACCACTGTATAGCATTGTGCTCTGTGTCGCTGCTGGGAACAGTAGTACACCGCTCACCCACCACTGTATAGCATTGTGCACTGTGTCGCTGCTGGGAATAGTAGTACACTGCTCACCCACCACTGTATAGCATTGTGCTCTGTGTCGCTGCTGGGAATAGTAGTACACCGCTCACCCACCACTGTATAGCATTGTGCTCTGTGTCGCTGCTGGGAACAGTAGTACACCGCTCACCCACCACTGTATAGCATTGTGCTCTGTGTCGCTGCTGGGAATAGTAGTACACCGCTCACCCACCACTGTATAGCATTGTGCTCTGTGTCGCTGCTGGGAATAGTAGTAAACCGCTCACCCACCACTGTATGGCATTGTGCTCTGTGTCGCTGCTGGGAATTGTAGTACATCGCTCACCCACCACTGTATAGCATTGTGCTCTGTGTCGCTGCTGGGAATAGTAGTACACCGCTCACCCACCACTGTATAGCATTGTGCTCTGTGTCGCTGCTGGGAATAGTAGTACACCGCTCACCCACCACTGTATAGCATTGTGCTCTGTGTCGCTGCTGGGAACAGTAGTACACCGCTCACCCACCACTGTATAGCATTGTGCTCTGTGTCGCTGCTGGGAATAGTAGTACACCGCTCACCCACCACTGTATAGCATTGTGCTCTGTGTCGCTGCTGGGAATAGTAGTACACCGCTCACCCACCACTGTATAGCATTGTGCTCTGTGTCGCTGCTGGGAACAGTAGTACACCGCTCACCCACCACTGTATAGCATTGTGCTCTGTGTCGCTGCTGGGAATAGTAGTACACCGCTCACTCACCACTGTATAGCATTGTGCTCTGTGTAGCTGCTGGGAATAGTAGTACACTGCTCACCCACCACTGTATAGCATTGTGCTCTGTGTCGCTGCTGGGAACAGTAGTACACTGCTCACCCACCACTGTATAGCATTGTGCTCTGTGTCGCTGCTGGGAACAGTAGTACCCCGCTCACCCACCACTGTATAGCATTGTGCTCTGTGTCGCTGCTGGGAACAGTAGTACACTGCTCACCCACCACTGTATAGCATTGTGCACTGTGTCGCTGCTGGGAATAGTAGTACCCCGCTCACCCACCACTGTATAGCATTGTGCTTTGTGTCGCTCCTGGGAATAGTAGTACACCGCTCACCCACCACTGTATAGCATTGTGCTCTGTGTCGCTGCTGGGAACAGTAGTACACTGCTCACCCACCACTGTATAGCATTGTGCTCTGTGTCGCTGCTGGGAATAGTAGTACACCGCTCACCCACCACTGTATAGCATTGTGCTCTGTGTCGCTGCTGGGAACAGTAGTACACCGCTCACCCACCACTGTATAGCATTGTGCTCTGTGTCGCTGCTGGGAATAGTAGTACACCGCTCACCCACCACTGTATAGCATTGTGCTCTGTGTCGCTGCTGGGAATAGTAGTAAACTGCTCACCCACCACTGTATAGCATTGTGCTCTGTGTCGCTGCTGGGAACAGTAGTACACCGCTCACCCACCACTTTATAGCATTGTGCTCTGTGTCGCTGCTGGGAATAGTAGTACACCGCTCACCCACCACTGTATAGCATTGTGCTCTGTGTCGCTGCTGGGAACAGTAGTACACCGCTCACCCACCACTGTATAGCATTGTGCTCTGTGTCGCTGCTGGGAATAGTAGTACACCGCTCACCCACCACTGTATAGCATTGTGCTCTGTGTCGCTGCTGGGAACAGTAGTACACCGCTCACCCACCACTGTATAGCATTGTGCTCTGTGTCGCTGCTGGGAATAGTAGTACACCGCTCACTCACCACTGTATAGCATTGTGCTCTGTGACGCTGCTGGGAATAGTAGTAAACCGCTCACCCACCACTGTATAGCATTGTGCTCTGTGTCGCTGCTGGGAACAGTAGTACACCGCTCACCCACCACTGTATAGCATTGTGCTCTGTGTCGCTGCTGGGAATAGTAGTACACCGCTCACCCACCACTGTATAGCATTGTGCTCTGTGTCACTGCTGGGAATAGTAGTACACCGCTCTTCCACCACTGTATAGCATTGTGCTCTGTGTCGCTGCTGGGAATAGTAGTAAACCGCTCACCCACCACTGTATAGCATTGTGCTCTGTGTCGCTGCTGGGAACAGTAGTATACCGCTCACCCACCACTGTATAGCATTGTGCTCTGTGTCGCTGCTGGGAATAGTAGTACACCGCTCACCCACCACTGTATAGCATTGTGCTCTGTGTCGCTGCTGGGAATAGTAGTACACCGCTCACCCACCACTGTATAGCATTGTGCTCTGTGTCGCTGCTGGGAATAGTAGTACACCGCTCACCCACCACTGTATAGCATTGTGCTCTGTGTCGCTGCTGGGAACAGTAGTACACCGCTCACCCACCACTGTATAGCATTGTGCTCTGTGTCGCTGCTGGGAATAGTAGTACACCGCTCACCCACCACTGTATAGCATTGTGCTCTGTTTCGCTGCTGGGAATAGTAGTACACCACTCACCCACCACTGTATAGCATTGTGCTCTGTGTCGCTGCTGGGAACAGTAGTACACCGCTCACCCACCACTGTATAACATTGTGCTCTGTGTCGCTGCTGGGAATAGTAGTACACCGCTCACCCACCACTGTATAGCATTGTGCTCTGTGTCGCTGCTGGGAACAGTAGTACACCGCTCACCCACCACTGTATAGCATTGTGCTCTGTGTCGCTGCTGGGAATAGTAGTAAACCGCTCACCCACCACTGTATAGCATTGTGCTCTGTGTCGCTGCTGGGAACAGTAGTACACCGCTCACCCACCACTGTATAGCATTGTGCTCTGTGTCGCTGCTGGGAATAGTAGTACACCGCTCACCCACCACTGTATAGCATTGTGCTCTGTGTCGCTGCTGGGAACAGTAGTACACTGCTCACCCACCACTGTATAGCATTGTGCTCTGTGTCGCTGCTGGGAATAGTAGTACACCGCTCACCCACCACTGTATAGCATTGTGCTCTGTGTCGCTGCTGGGAACAGTAGTACACCGCTCACCCACCACTGTATAGCATTGTGCTCTGTGTCGCTGCTGGGAATAGTAGTACACCGCTCACCCACCACTATATAGCATTGTGTTTACTGCCACTCTGTGTCTCTGCTGGGAACAGTAGTACACCACTCACCCACCACTGTATAGCATTGTGCTCTGTGTCGCTGCTGGGAACAGTAGTACACCGCTCACCCACCACTGTATAGCATTGTGCTCTGTGTCGCTGCTGGGAATAGTAGTACACCGCTCACCCACCACTGTATAGCATTGTGCTCTGTGTCGCTGCTGGGAATAGTAGTAAACCGCTCACCCACCACTGTATAGCATTGTGCTCTGTGTCGCTGCTGGGAATAGTAGTACACCGCTCACCCACCACTCTATAGCATTGTGCTCTGTGTCGCTGCTGGGAACAGTAGTACACCGCTCACCCACCACTGTATAGCACTGTGCTCTGTGTCGCTGCTGGGAATAGTAGTACACCGCTCACCCACCACTGTATAGCATTGTGCTCTGTGTCGCTGCTGGGGACAGTAGTACACCGCTCACCCACCACTGTATAGCATTGTGCTCTGTGTCGCTGCTGGGAATAGTAGTACACCGCTCACCCACCACTGTATAGCATTGTGCTCTGTGTCGCTGCTGGGAATAGTAGTACACCGCTCACCCACCACTATATAGCATTTCTGTACTGCCACTGTACTACTGCCAGTCAGCGTGTACTTTAAGGATAAGTGAAATGAAGAAGAAATCCTGTGAAAGAGGGAGGGGCAAGGGAAGAGGTGTTTCCCCTGACGGTTCACGTACAGGCCACAGTGGAGCACCGAAGAAAACCCACTCAATACCGCCCATGTTGTCCAGGAAATCAACCCTCACAAATCCAAAAGAACAGGACCAGATAATTAATTGGATGACCTCTCAAGCGTCCAGCAGTGGGTTAAGCAGCACCAGCACATCACGCACGAGGTCCGAGTCCTTAGCCAGTTACAAGGAGCCAGTGGGCACAAAGCTGACACAACCGGCAGCGACACCACGCACACAACTGCCAAATAACCAGTCCGAAGAATTTCCTCAGGACACAATGGGGTATTCGCAGGAGCTATTCCCAGCCCAACAAACTTCCACCTTTCAAAGGTCAATGGAACAACCAGAAATGTTGTGCCCGGATTCACAACCATTTACTGTGGGAAATGCACCGCGCACTGAAATGCAAGGCGAGTCCGAGGACTTTGAAACCCAAATCCCAGAGCAAGTTGGGCAGGAGGGGTTTCAATTGCAGGAGGTTGGCCGAGAAGATCTGGAAGACGACGCTGGAGTGAGCTGCGCAGAGGTTGTTCTGGGGAGCTCTACTCCACGGCGGCGGCCCACAATCACATATGACGAGTTTGAGGAGATGGAAGAGGAGGGTTTGGACAATGTGGACAGAGACCCAGATTTTGTATGTGAAGGAGAACATCGCCGTCGTAGCAGCACAGATGAGTCTGTTGAAGAACCCACTGCTGCACGAGTTCGCCTTGTGCCACAAGGTAGGCGGCGCGAAATTTCAGGCACCACAAGCGTGGAAGTTCAAGTGAGACGCAAAAGAGGCGCAAACAGAAATCGCCAGCAAGGCAGGTGCTCCAAAGTCTGGCCTTTCTTTGAAGACTGCAGTGAGGATGGTACCATGGTGATTTGCAAGGTGTGCATGACCCGCCTGAGCAGGGGGAAAAATATTAACAACCTCTCCATCCACCAGCATGACCCGCCACATGGTATCCAAACATCCCACTCTGTGGGCAAACACGGCAGGACAGGGTACCAGCAACACTCACTGCCTCCCTTGGGGTCACCAGACTCACCACCAGACCCTCCTCAGCAGCAGCAGTAGCCCAGCCATTGCGTGGTTCATAACAACATTCACAAACATCAGACGACGCTGACACTGTCACTTTCCGGAATAGTGCTCTTGAGGTCTCCCAGTCTTCATCAAACACAACAACCAACAGCCCTTCAGTGTGCAGCCCTACGGTTCAGTTGTCTGTCTCGGAGATGTTTGAGCGCAAGAGGAAATTACCAGCAAATGACCCCCGGGTAGAGATGAGCGTAATGACCTAATTACGATTTCGCGAAATTTCGCGTAATTAGTGTAATTACGATTATGGCCTTAAGTACATAATCGTAATGAAGAAGGATTTCGCGAAATTTCGCGTAAGCGTAATTTTCGCATTACAGTGGGTTCATGCCGTAATTTCGCATTAAACGCTACCGTAATTTCGCGTTAAACCGTAACGCTCCGTGTAATATAAAAAAGCCGCCGACTTTAAGGGTTAATAGCAAAGTCCCCTTAAATGCTAAGAGCCTCAAATTTGGAGAATATATTAAGGAGATCAGGAGGAATAAGAGGAAAATTTTTTTTTTCAAAAAGACCTTATAGTTTTTGAGAAAATCGATGTTAAAGTTTCAAAGTAAAAATGTATACATTTAAAAACCCGCCGACTTTAACGGTTAATAGCAAAGCCTGCTTAAAGTTTAGGAACACCAAATTCCTAGGGTATATTAAGGGGATCAGTGGGAATAAAAGGAAAAATTTTTTTTTCAAAAAGACCTTATAGTTTTTGAGAAAATCGATTTTTAATTTTCAAGGGCGAAAATGTCTTTTAAATTCGGAAAATGTCAGTTTTTTTTGCACAGGTAACAATAGTGTATTATTTTCATAGATTCCCCCAAGTGGGAAGAGTTTTACTTACTTCGTTCTGAGTGTGGGAAATATAAAAAAAAAACGACGTGGGGTCCCCCCTCCCAGACCTCTTTAACCCCTTGTCCCCCATGCAGGCTGGGATAGCCAGAATGCGGAGCACCGGCCGCGTGGGGCTCCGCACCCTGACTATACCAGCCCGCATGGTCCATGGATTGGGGGGTCTCGGAAGGGGAGGGGCAGCCAAGCTTTCCCCTCCCCCTCCGAGCCCTTGTCCAATCCAAGGACAAGGGGCTCTTCTCCACCTCCGATGGGCGGTGGAGGTGGAGGCCGCGATTTCCTGGGGGGGAGGTTCATGGTGGAATCTGGGAGTCCCCTTTAAAAAGGGGTCCCCCAGATGCCCACCCCCCCTCCCAGGAGAAATGAGTATAGAGGTACTTGTACCCCTTACCCATTTCCTTTAAGAGTTAAAAGTAAATAAACACACAGACACTTAGAAAAAGTATTTTAATTGAACAAAAAACATAACCACGAAAAAAGTCCTTTAATATTCTTAATTAACCATTAATACTTACCTGTCCCTTTAAATAAATGATCCCACGCAATATCCTCGGAAATATACTAAACAGTTACAATATAACAAAGTTATTACAATGTAACAACTTTGTTACATTGTAACTACGCCGCACCCGACGCCACTCGCCGCTCAGCCGCCGCACCCGCACGCACCCGACAGAGCTCTGAGCTATATAGCTCAGAGCTCCCTAAGCATCTTTGTATTTGGGCTCCAAGGAGCCCCATTGGTCCTTAGCAGACCAATGGGGTTCCTGTAAATCAGAAGGAACCCCATTGGTCTGCTAAGGACCAATGGGGCTCCTTGGAGCCCAAATACAAAGATGCTTACAGAGCTCTGAGCTATATAGCTCAGAGCTCTGTCGGGTGCGTGCGGGACGCTAAGTCCCCGCCGGCTCCCGCTGTCCACCCCGCCCACATCTGTCACCCACATGTCACCCACATGTGGGTGACATGTGGGTGACATGTGGGAGAGGCGGGGAAGGCAGCGGGAGCCGGCGGGGACTTAGCGTCCCGCACGCACCCGACAGAGCTCTGAGCTATATAGCTCAGAGCTCTGTAAGCATCTTTGTATTTGGGCTCCAAGGAGCCCCATTGGTCCTTAGCAGACCAATGGGGTTCCTTCTGATTTAAAGGAACCCCATTGGTCTGCTAAGGACCAATGGGGCTCCTTGGAGCCCAAATACAAAGATGCTTAGGGAGCTCTGAGCTATATAGCTCAGAGCTCTGTCGGGTGCGTGCGGGTGCGGCGGCTGAGCGGCGAGTGGCGTCGGGTGCGGCGTAGTTACAATGTAACAAAGTTGTTACATTGTAATAACTTTGTTATATTGTAACTGTTTAGTATATTTCCGAGGATATTGCGTGGGAACTGGCTTTTAAAGGGACAGGTAAGTATTAATGGTTAATTAAGAATATTAAAGGACTTTTTTCGTGGTTATGTTTTTTGTTCAATTAAAATACTTTTTCCAAGTGTCTGTGTGTTTATTTACTTTTAACTCTTAAAGGAAATGGGTAAGGGGTACAAGTACCTCTATACTCATTTCTCCTGGGAGGGGGGGTGGGCATCTGGGGGACCCCTTTTTAAAGGGGACTCCCAGATTCCACCATGAACCTCCCCCCCAGGAAATCGCGGCCTCCACCTCCACCGCCCATCGGAGGTGGAGAAGAGCCCCTTGTCCTTGGATTGGACAAGGGCTCGGAGGGGGAGGGGAAAGCTTGGCTGCCCCTCCCCTTCCGAGACCCCCCCAATCCATGGACCATGCGGGCTGGTATAGTCAGGGTGCGGAGCCCCACGCGGCCGGTGCTCCGCATTCTGGCTATCCCAGCCTGCATGGGGGACAAGGGGTTAAAGAGGTCTGGGAGGGGGGACCCCACGTCGTTTTTTTTTTTATATTTCCCACACTCAGAACGAAGTAAGTAAAACTCTTCCCACTTGGGGGAATCTATGAAAATAATACACTATTGTTACCTGTGCAAAAAAAACTGACATTTTCCGAATTTAAAAGACATTTTCGCCCTTGAAACTTAAAAATCGATTTTCTCAAAAACTATAAGGTCTTTTTGAAAAAAAAATTTTTCCTCTTATTCCCACTGATCCCCTTAATATACCCTGGGAATTTGGTGTTCCTAAACTTTAAGCAGGCTTTGCTATTAACCGTTAAAGTCGGCGGGTTTTTAAATGTTTACATTTTTCCTTTGAAACTTTAACATCGATTTTCTCAAAAACTATAAGGTCTTTTTGAAAAAAAAATGTTTTCCTCTTATTCCTCCTGATCTCCTTAATATATTCTCCAAATTTGAGGCTCTTAGCATTTAAGGGGGCTTTGCTATTAACCCTTAAAGTCGGCGGCTTTTTTAGATTATACGGAGCGTTACGGTTTAACGCGAAATTACGGTAGCGTTTAATGCGAAATTACGGCATGAACGAAACGCGAAATTTCGCATTGAAAATTACGCTTACGGTATTTTCAATTACGATTTGAATGGCAATTACGCTACCGCAATTTCGCATCGTAATCGCGAATTTCGCATGCGTAATTATAGTAATGCGAAATTTCGAAAATTTCAGCTCAACTCTACCCCCGGGCCATGGCAGTAACAGCCAGCATAGCCAAGCTTCTGGCCTGCGAAATGCTGCCATATCGAGTGGTGGAGACAAACAGCTTCAAGGGCATGATGTCAGTGGCCATCCCACGTTACGTGGTTTCCAGCCGCTACCACTTTGCGCGCTCTGCAGTGCCTGAGTTGCATGAGCACGTGGTCAGCAAAATAACCCGAAGCTTGAAGAATGCCGTTGCCTGCAAGGTTCACCTCACCACTGACACCTGGACGAGTGCGTTCGGCCAGGGTCGATACATCTCCCTTACCGCGCACTGGGTGAACCTTGTGGAGCCTGGCAGCGATTCCTCACCTGCTACGGCGCGGGTGTTGCCCACGCCGCAAACAGTTGCACCGCCGTCCCTCCCACTGGATAACAACAGCAGCACCTACCTCTCTGACTCCTTCTCCTCCAACGCATCTCAAAGCTGTACCTCATCCGGAAACGCTAACCCAGCAGCAGTAGGATCATGGAAGCAGTGCAGCACAGCTGTTGGCATGCATCAGCAAGCGTTGCTGAAGCTGATCTGCCTTGGGGATAAGCAGCACACAGGGGAGGAAATTTGGAGGGGAATAAAGGAACAGTCGGATTTGTGGCTGGCACCGCTGGACCTGAAACCGGGCATGGTTGTGTGTGATAATGGGAGTAATCTCATTCGCGCTTTAAGGTTGGCTAAGCTGACACACATCCCTTGCCTGGCGCACGTTATGAACCTATTAGTTCAGCGGTTCCTGAGGACATACCCAGGAGTGGCCGATCTTCTGTTGAAGGTGCGACGAGTGGCCAAACATTGTAGAAATTCCAGTACTGCTTTGGGGGCACTCGCCAAGATGCAGGAGCGCTTCAATCTCCCCCACCATCGCTTGCTGTGTGATGTCCCTACGCGCTGGAATTCTATGCTGCACATGCTAGCCCGCTTTTGTGAGCAGAAGAGTGCAGTGGTCCAGTACATGACGGCGCAGTACCGAGGCGCATCCGGACAGCTGCCAAGCTTCTGTGGATCCGATTGGGCCAACATGTTGGACCTCTGCCAAGTCCTCCAAAATTTTGAGCAATCCACGTTGCTTGTGAGCAGTGACAACTCTTCAGTCAGCATTACCTTACCACTGCTGTGTTTACTGAAGAAGTCAATGTTGAAAATCAAGGAAACAGCTGTCATGATGCAACTGGGGGAATCTGAAGGAGAAAACGATCAGCGTGATGATACCAACATCAGGCCATCTGCCTTAGGAAACGCTGGCCCCAGCAGCTATGACGAAGAAGAGGAGGAGGAACAGCTGGAGTTGGAGCAGGAATTTCATGCCACCACTGACGAGGGCCAGAGCGGTGCACGTTGGACTTCCACAATTCAGCGCAAATGGTCAGCAGAAGCAGACCAGGAAGAAGGTGACAACTATGATGCATCGCAACTATCACAAAGCTCACAAAAGGATGATGAGGATTCTGGCAGGACTCTGGCACACATGGATCAATTCATGCTAGACTGCATTGAACGCGACCCACGCATTGTGCGCATTCTGGACAACACCAATTACTGGGTTTATACCCTTCTGGATCCACGGTACAAACACAATGTTCCAAAACTGCTTGAAGAAAGAGTCAGACAGGTCAAAATGGAAGAATACCAGCAGGCCCTTGTGGAGACTTTAGAGAGGAGATTGACATCCTCCCCCTCCTCTAGCCAGTTGTACGCCGACAGACTGACTTCCGCAAACCCAGGACGACCAGGAGGGCAGCAAACAACACAAGCCGCAGCTAGTGCCCAAAAGGGAATGGTATCTGCCGTGTCCTTGGAGTGGGAACATTTTCTGACACCCATGCAGCAGCCCACAGAACAGCAAGTGTGCAGATCCACCTCCAACACCGATCGCCTGGAGAAGATGGTCAAGGACTACATGTCAGATGGCGTAGCTGTGTTGAACAATCCATCTGCACCCTTCAACTATTGGGTATCGAAGCTAGACACCTGGCACGAACTGGCAATGTACGCAATAGAGGTGCTGGCTTGCCCGGCAGCCAGCATTATGTCGGAACGCTGTTTCAGTGCTGCCGGAGGCATCGTCACAGATCGGCGTATCCGCCTCTCCACAGAAAATGCAGACCGTCTGACTCAAATTAAAATGAATCAATCCTGGATTGGTAACGACTACGCAACACTCCCGGACCCCAACCAAGTAACATGAACAATGAACATCTGTGATGGGTTAGCGTTTCCGGTCCCTGTTTATTGAACCTCTCATCTGTATTACATTTATGGCAAGTAATAAAGATGCAGAGTCGGCACTACTGCTCCTAGTGCATTTATTGCCAGTGGGTATACATCAGATGGCGTGCAGTGTACAAAAATATTTTTTCACATACCGTGCATTTGAAGGCTTAAAGGTGGAGAGCTGATGGTGGGCGCTAGGTGCAGGAGTAGCCTGACGGCCGTTTCGCGCTGTCCTAGCGCTTCTACGGAGGCTGCATAGACGGGGCTGGCTGACCGGGTAGAAATATCCTCTGCTCGGGCGTTCGGCGCGTTTCCGCCTTGTAGTACCGCCCCTCTTCGTCCCCTTCATCCAATCATATGCTGGAGCGCATCTGCGCTTCATGATCGGCATCATGGGGAGGAAGGACTAAACTACGGGTGCCGCTGTACACCATACTATATTAGATGGGCATATGAGCTATTGCTCTCTAGGGCATTAGTAGACAATTTGGCGCCATCATGTGGCCAAAGACTAAACTGCTCTAACTACATGTACAAAATGGAATAAAAACATATAAATTCATTATTCAGACTGGTTAACCAGAATAAGGTGCAAGGATAAAGTGAATCTTAAAGTGCTTTGGTGCAACAAAATTCATGTGAACATGTTATTCATAAAACATTATAACTTAGAATATGAAGCAGTAGAGTGCCAAATATGTGAATTAAAATGCTCATTTCGTGAGCAAGTTAAAAAGAGAGAGATATATGGCTGAATGGAAAGGGAAAGCTATAAAAACACTGCTATCAGTGTTCTGGACTGGAACTCATTATCTGAATCAATATAGGACTTGGTTAATTACTAAGGGGAACAAGATGTTTATAAACAACTCTCCACCATTGCTTAACACATAATCCGAGTCTTCATACTCAAGGGTCTAAAAAACAAGAGAAATCAACATAATCATTTAGTCCCATCGGGCCCATGGCATCAGTCCTCATGATTAACAGTATTTCTTCCCGTTTAAGCTTTTTCTCCCGATCTCCTCCTCTTCTCAATGGAGGGACATGGATGATGCCTGCAAAGGTTAGCACCGCGGGATTACTGTTATGAACTTCTCTTACATGCTCAATTAATCTGGGTGAGCCATGGCCTGATTTAATTGAATTAAAATGTTCTCTAAAACGCCTATTAATTGATCTTGTGGTTTCTCCCACATAGAAGCGACTGCAGGGACACCATATTGCGTAGACGACGTGATCTGTTTGACATGTAAAGAACGCATCGACTTTACGCCGTAGGGGTCCTAACTGGAAACTCCTCCCAGCTTTCATGTAATTACACGATACGCAGTGGCCGCATTTATGGTTCCCATGGGATTTGAATTGTTCTAGCCAGTTGCCTCTGTGTGGGGTAATGAACTCACTTCTACTGACCTTGGATCCTATAGTCGGGGCACGTCTGAAGGAAAACAAGGGTCCTTCGGCCACTAGGGGCTTCAGAGTGGGATCCCTTAGCAGGATATCCCAATTCCTGACCATGATTGATTTAATTTGAGTGGACATTACTGTGAAATCAAACGACATTACTGTCTTTTTTGTGGTTACAGACGTATCTTTCTTGATGTTACTTCCCAATAAGGTCTTTCTTTCCTTGGAGCTTGCTCTTCTAAAGGCCTGTTTAATTTGTTCAGCTTGATATCCTCTTGCTAAGAGTTGACTCTTAGCAAGAGGATATCAAGCTGAACAAATTAAACAGGCCTTTAGAAGAGCAAGCTCCAAGGAAAGAAAGACCTTATTGGGAAGTAACATCAAGAAAGATACGTCTGTAACCACAAAAAAGACAGTAATGTCGTTTGATTTCACAGTAATGTCCACTCAAATTAAATCAATCATGGTCAGGAATTGGGATATCCTGCTAAGGGATCCCACTCTGAAGCCCCTAGTGGCCGAAGGACCCTTGTTTTCCTTCAGACGTGCCCCGACTATAGGATCCAAGGTCAGTAGAAGTGAGTTCATTACCCCACACAGAGGCAACTGGCTAGAACAATTCAAATCCCATGGGAACCATAAATGCGGCCACTGCGTATCGTGTAATTACATGAAAGCTGGGAGGAGTTTCCAGTTAGGACCCCTACGGCGTAAAGTCGATGCGTTCTTTACATGTCAAACAGATCACGTCGTCTACGCAATATGGTGTCCCTGCAGTCGCTTCTATGTGGGAGAAACCACAAGATCAATTAATAGGCGTTTTAGAGAACATTTTAATTCAATTAAATCAGGCCATGGCTCACCCAGATTAATTGAGCATGTAAGAGAAGTTCATAACAGTAATCCCGCGGTGCTAACCTTTGCAGGCATCATCCATGTCCCTCCATTGAGAAGAGGAGGAGATCGGGAGAAAAAGCTTAAACGGGAAGAAATACTGTTAATCATGAGGACTGATGCCATGGGCCCGATGGGACTAAATGATTATGTTGATTTCTCTTGTTTTTTAGACCCTTGAGTATGAAGACTCGGATTATGTGTTAAGCAATGGTGGAGAGTTGTTTATAAACATCTTGTTCCCCTTAGTAATTAACCAAGTCCTATATTGATTCAGATAATGAGTTCCAGTCCAGAACACTGATAGCAGTGTTTTTATAGCTTTCCCTTTCCATTCAGCCATATATCTCTCTCTTTTTAACTTGCTCACGAAATGAGCATTTTAATTCACATATTTGGCACTCTACTGCTTCATATTCTAAGTTATAATGTTTTATGAATAACATGTTCACATGAATTTTGTTGCACCAAAGCACTTTAAGATTCACTTTATCCTTGCACCTTATTCTGGTTAACCAGTCTGAATAATGAATTTATATGTTTTTATTCCATTTTGTACATGTAGTTAGAGCAGTTTAGTCTTTGGCCACATGATGGCGCCAAATTGTCTACTAATGCCCTAGAGAGCAATAGCTCATATGCCCATCTAATATAGTATGGTGTACAGCGGCACCCGTAGTTTAGTCCTTCCTCCCCATGATGCCGATCATGAAGCGCAGATGCGCTCCAGCATATGATTGGATGAAGGGGACGAAGAGGGGCGGTACTACAAGGCGGAAACGCGCCGAACGCCCGAGCAGAGGATATTTCTACCCGGTCAGCCAGCCCCGTCTATGCAGCCTCCGTAGAAGCGCTAGGACAGCGCGAAACGGCCGTCAGGCTACTCCTGCACCTAGCGCCCACCATCAGCTCTCCACCTTTAAGCCTTCAAATGCACGGTATGTGAAAAAATATTTTTGTACACTGCACGCCATCTGATGTATACCCACTGGCAATAAATGCACTAGGAGCAGTAGTGCCGACTCTGCATCTTTATTACTTGCCTGACTTTCACCTAACCCAGTCAGAGCACGCTGCCCGCACCAATGGGGTCACATCTGCCATGATCCTACAGACCCTCCCAACAAGCGGAAAGTAATCCATGTAGTGCCGACTCTTCCCCTCCTTTTTCCTATCTCTCTTGATCTTCAATGTATTACATTTATGACTGCATGCCGACAAAAAGCAAATTGCTATCCGCACGCTTCTTGTCCGCATGCAAGGCCTGGGTTGTTGTGTCTCAAAGCGTGGCCTTCTCCTCCTGCGCCTCCTCCTGTTCCATCACGTGTGCTGCTGCTGGGTTAGCGTTGCCGGTCCCTTTTTACGGAACCTCTTATCTGTATTACATTTATGACTGCATGGCGACAAAATGCATTGCTATCCGCACGCTTCTTGTCCTCATGCAAGGCCTGGGTTGTTGTGTCTCAAAGCGTGGCCTTCTCCTCCTGCGCCACCCTCCTCCTGTTCCATCACGTGTGCTGCTGCTGGGTTAGCGTTACCGGTCCCTTTTCCTGGAACCTCTTATCTGTATTACATTTATGACTGCATGGCGACAAAAAGCATGTTACCTGTGCAAAGAAAAATGACATTTTCCGCATTTAAAAGACATTTTTTCCTTTAAAACTTTACAACCAATTTTCTCAAAAACTATAAGCTCTTTTTCAAATATTTTTTTTCCTCTTGTACCCACTCCCAAGGTGCACATACCCTGCAAATTTGGGGTATGTAGCATGTAAGGAAGCATGAAAGTTCGGGTCCCCATTGACTTCCATTATGTTCGGAGTTCGGCGCGAACACCCGAACATCGCGGCCATGTTCGGCGAACGTTCGCGAACCCGAACATCCAGGTGTTCGCCCAACACTAGCTGACATATGTATAGGCACAATTCAGTGTAAACTGCGGTGTTAGGGTACCACTTTAAATATTACTTGTCACAGGACCCCTAGTGGTCGGAACGCAGATTGCCTTCCAATCGGTTTCAGCACACAGACCATGCAAGCTGTGGTCGCGATCTGTGCGCAGGAACCGACGGAATTTGGGCAGCTGCCCGACTAGAAGGGAGCCTGTGGGTTATGGTACTTACAACTTACACACTATTTCAGGGTATAACTGCCACCACCGCTGTTATCAGGGGACAGCGGCACCCACTGACTTGCTGAGCCTAGATCTACAAATAAAAACGGTTAAACACACTCTATTCTGTCTAGCTAGCAACAGTACAATAGTAGCGTCTCTTCAGAGACTCGGGTTCAGTTTCTGTGTATGGCTCAATAATAGGGTAGCGGAAAAACAAACTGATGTTAGCGTCGGTTTATTGACAACAATATAAATAATGAATATATACAGAAAATCATTAAAATCAACAATTACTGAAACACTAATAGCCAGTATGAAATAAAAAAGGGGAGAAAATACTTAGGGTTTGTGGAAATATGTCCATTCTGGGAAAATCTGAAAGTTCTTGGTTCAGTAGCAAAGTCCAAATAAACCGGATGCCAGCATATCCTCAAGCTGGCAGGGATGCAATTCAGGAAGATGTTCAAAGTGGAGGACACTGAGTTTGTCTCCTCTGCCATTCTTATGCCCCTGATCCAGTAGGAGGGAGTGAGGGCGGGAGCCACACACCCCCTTAGAATATGAGATGAGTCCTCCCCTTGTCCTGGGGACCAGAAATCATATCTAACCCTATATGGGCTCTATCTCACAGAACCGTACAGGTCAGGGCAGATTTACTAACATTTTCAGGTCTGTCTTGATTTACCCAGCAGCCTGATATCAAACATTAGGGGTGGGACCCCTGTGGTATCATCAGGGCACTTTTGAACTGCCTAACTGGCAGTCTTTACCTCAGAATGTTCTGAAACTTTTTCAGTACCAGCGCCAGACCAGGCCCAGCATGCTCTGTGAGTTTGGGAAGCCTGGCAATACAGGAAATATGACACATATACTGTAGCAGTTTATGGAATATTATATACATCTAGGGGTAACAGCAGGTCAGTTCTAGGTGAAGGCTCTTTTGAAGCTTTTGGGCAGCAAGCTACGTGTCAGCTCCCCTGCTGGGATTGTAGCCAGAGAGTCTAACTTGTCCCCACTAAATTGGATCTGTCATGCTGCTTATCAGCTCCATCTGATGGATGGGCCATTAGCACAGCTTGATGCCGGGACACTCTGCAGCAGGCTCCTGCCCTTTTGGTGGAAGGAGGGAAAGAACTGTCTTTTAAAAAAACTCAGAAATGTCAGTTTTCTGATCGCTGCAATGACTAGCAGATCTGACCAAGAAATTGGAAAATTGACGTTCCTCCCGGCTGTTCCGTGACAGCTGGGAGAAAGGGAAACTCCAGGTTGCTACGGGTAGCCCCTACACAACCAATCCGGATTCTATTAATCTGGATCACAATTGATGCAGAGAATCGATTGCGATCGCATTTTCTTCACGGGCGGCTCTAGGACATGTCTGTGGCCAAGCAACCGTCCGTGACATTACTCTGTGACTTTTTAACTAATGAAAGTGTTCATTTGAGGCAGTGAAACTTTTATAAGATTGTTTTAATTTTAAAGCTAGATGATTGTTTATATGTTCTTTTTTCAAGGACAATTCAGCTGGCTGAACATTGATAGCTGATAACACCTGCTATGTTTTGGGAACAGGCATCAACAATATAAAACAAAGATAAGGGGTTTTCCTAATTATTTAAAAAATGATTAAATAGTGACATCTGTCGGTGTAAATTATTACATTTATATATTCATAGGAAAGACAAATTTAGAGAACATTATTTTAAATTATTAAGTTTTAATATGCAATTATATTCTATGATTAATTGTTTCAAGAAGAATTATATACTACGTTTTATATTTAAAAGAGTATATTGGGGAAGCCCTGTATACGTCAATAAGCGTTGAATTGCTGAAGACTCTTAAAGGTCTGTTTTGCTGGGTCAACATGACCAATTTTATTTTTAGAAGAGGGTAGGCACATTCCAGACTAATTAGCAGAAGGACACATTATCAGAAATGCATTATGAATGACATTGTTTAATATTTAAGGTCTCCAATGTCTGGGGCAAATAAACAGACAAGATGGCTGGTGACGTCCGTTTTTAATCAATTTGCATCACAAATGACCTGATAAGCCAATGTCAGTAAACATCCCAAACTACATTAACCACTTTACCACCACGGGTGCGTGTATCTACGCTCCTTTTATCACCCTTTCCCCACCAGGAGCGTAGCTACATGCATCCCCCGCCGCTGTCTCGTGCGGTGCGCGTGCTCCCGCGCTTGTGAACGCCGCCGCCCACACGTCCAGAGGTCAATGAATGGGAAAAACTGTTCCCATTTGTTGATCTAAGCCCCCCAGCAATGATCGGCTGCTTCTATAAGAAGCTGCGTGATCATTGTGAAAAAAAAAAAAGTTTCCCAGCCTCACTGAACTTCCTGTAAGCATACTTCCTACTAGGGATGGGACGACGAATCCGGCGAATCCACAAATCTCTCGAATATTGGGAAATATTCGAGATTCGTGGATTCGAATCCCGACGCCATTTTCCACTGTACGAATCCGCCGAATCCCGACGCTGCATCGCCGCGCATCCGCCGCTCGCATCCGCTGCTCGCATTCGTCCTCCTCCGACCTCCTCCGACCCCGTGCACCTCCTCCGCCCGCCCGCATACTTAGGATCAACTCACCTATCCAGAGCGGAGCGCAGAGCGGCAGACCTCTCGCTGACTTACTGGTTCCCTCTAGTGACGGCTTTTACAATGACGTCATCAGTAAAAGCCGGTCCGGCCACTAGAGGGAACAGGGAAGTAACGAAGAGGTCTGCCGCTCTGCGCTCCACGGGAAAGGTGAGTAGATACCTATACAGGGGTGAGCGGAGGAGGCACGGGGGACGGAGGAGGCTGTTGGGGGTGAGCAGAGGAGGCACGGGGGGGGGGGGGGGGGGGGGCAGGGTCTACCTACCTACCTACCTACCTATCGGACACTATACCTACCTACCGGACACTATACCTACCTACCTACAGGCCACTATACCTACCTACAGGCCACTATACCTACCTACCTACTGGCCGCTATCCTTACCTACCTAACTGCAGGCCGCTATACCTACCTACAGGTGCTATACCTACCTACCTACCTACAGGCCACTATACCTACCTACAGGCCACTATACCTACCTACCTACCTACCGGCCACTATCCTTACCTACCTACCTACAGGCCGCTTTACCTACCTACCTACCTACAGGCCCCATATACATACCTACCTAAAGGCCCCTATACCTACCTACCTAAAGGCCCCTATACCTACCTACCTAAAGACCACTATACCTACCTACAGGCCTCAATACCTACCTACCCACCTACCTACCTAAAGGCCCCCTATACGTACCTACCTACCTAAAGGCACCTATACCTGCCTACCTACGTACCTACCTATACTTAAGGCCCTATACCCTGCTACCTATACTGAAGGTCCCTTTACCTTCCTACCTACCTAAATGC
Organism: Hyperolius riggenbachi; assembly: GCF_040937935.1. Classification (NCBI taxonomy): domain Eukaryota; kingdom Metazoa; phylum Chordata; class Amphibia; order Anura; family Hyperoliidae; genus Hyperolius; species Hyperolius riggenbachi. The sequence continues at coordinate 387,386,813 of NC_090651.1, read as the reverse complement.
CCCTATACCTACCTACCTACCTACTTACCTACCTATACTTAAGGCCCTATACTCTGCTACCTATACTGAAGGTCCCTTTACCTACCTACCTACCTACCTATACTGAAGGCACATGTACCTTACTACCTATACTGAAGGCCCCTATACCTAGCTACCCACCTATACTGAAGGCACATATACCCTGCTACCTATACTGAAGGCCCCTATACCTAGTTACCTACAAATACTGAAAGCACATGTACTGTGCTACCTATACTGAAGGCCCCTATACCTTGCTACCGATACTGAAGGCACGTGTACCTTGCTACCGATACTGAAGGCAGACGTACCTTGCTACCGTTACTGAAGGCCTCTATACCCTGCTACCTACCTATACTGAAGGCACATATACCCTGCTACCTATACTGAAGGCCCCTATACTTAGTTACCTACCAATACTGAAAGCACATGTACCATGCTACCTATACTGAAGGCCCCTATACCTTGCTACCTATACTGAAGGCACACGTACCTTGCTACCGATACTGAAGACACATGTACCTTACTACCGATACTGAAGGCACATGTACCTTGCTACCGATACTGAAGGCCTCTATACCCTGCTACCGATACTGAAGGCCCATATACCCTGCTACCTATACTGAAGGCCCATATACCCTGCTACCTATACTGAATGCCCATATACCCTGCTACCTATACTGAAGGCCCATATACCCTGCTACCTATACTGAAGGCCCATATACCCTGCTACCTATACCGAAGGCCCATGTACCCTGCTACCTATACTGAAGGCCCATATACCCTGCTACCTATACTGAAGGCCCATATACCCTGCTACCTATACTGAAGGCCCATATACCCTGCTACCTATACTGCAGGCCCCTATACCTTGCTACCTATACTGAAAGCTACCAATATTAAAGGCACCCATACCTAGCTATCTATACTGAAGGCACCTTTACCTCGCTACCTATGCCTGGGTACCTATACTGCGGGCAACTATACCACGGATCGCACAATTCTTATGTGCAGGATTCGTTAGATTCGGGATTCAAAAGGTTTGAGATATTCGAGAACCTTTTTAGATTCGGATCCGGATTCGGATTCGAAGAAATTGTGGATTCGTCCCATCCCTACTTCCTACGCTTACAGCAAGGCTTGGTGTACAGAGGCGCCAGAGTAGAATAAAAATGTTTAAAAACCGTCTAAAAGAGGGGGATGTTCAGGTGGACTTACCTTCCTCAAAAATATAGAACTCAATTGAGTCACAATATATCAATACAAAAAACGTTTTATTTAACTCCACTTAGTGCAACGCGTTTCGCAGGTGTGGTCTTGCTTCATCAGGCAAACAGGAGTATAACTCAATGGGTCTAGATGCAGAAGTGAGCGCTCATTTCTGCATCTAGACCCATTGAGTTATACTCCTGTTTGCCTGGTGAAGCAGGACCACACCTGCGAAATGCGTTGCACTAAGTGGAGTTAAATAAAACGTTTTTTGTATTGATATATTGTGACTCAATTGAGTTCTATATTTTTGAGGGAGATAAGTCCACCTGAACATCTTCCTCTTTTAGACGGTTTTTAAATATTTTTATTCTACTCTGGCGCCTCTGTACACCAAGCCTTGCTGAAATCTTGATTCCACCCTCGGTGGAGGGGTGCTACCCCGTTTCCTATCTACAGAGAGCGACATCTTAATAACCTGAGTGGGGTCAGGTTCTAATACTCCCCACCTGCATTTGAAGTGGTTGCCTATGGGTAACTTATGTTTGTGAGTATTTCTTAATATTTTGCTTTAAACCACAACCAACTTAACAATACTACACCATATTGGGCTCTCGATTTCTCTTTGTTCTTCCAAGCACATTCCTACACTTACAGGTCGCATGAACAAAAAATTACTGTGGCCATCTTGTGGCCAAAAAGTAAAACTACAGTCAAAAACATTTTTCATATATAAATACATTATTTTACATTATAAATTAACTCCCACACTCCCCAATTTTTTTTTCTTGTAAATAAAAAGAAAAAAATTACAATAAAAAAAATACATAAATAGTAACTGTAACGATTTGTGTCAGCAAGCGACAGAATTCTGATTATTAGGTGATCTGCAGTATCACCTATAATGCAGATATATACCTGATTATAAGGTGATCTGCAGAATCACCTATAATACTGGTATATCAGAAGCTGATGTGACAACAAATACAGATGGTGTTTGGTGCAACAGTAATACTGATAAGAGCTATACCTCACCAGAGGAGCTGGTGGGTACTATCAGTATAGTGCCTCTCACCAGAGACAAGGGCCCTCTGGTGAGAGTAGAGTAGTCAGACAGATCGGGTTTGGCAACAGACAGACAGATGCAGTACAAAATCGGAAGGCAGAGTCAGGAAGATATAAACAGGCAGGGTAGGCAACAAGATCAGATGAGCGGAGGTACAGAATCACTGAGCAAGAGAGTGGTCAGAATGAGCCAGAGTCATATACAAATAATATACAGTAAAGTAATGCTTAAAGCTATCAAACAATTCCTATCTTGTGTGAAATCCCCGGTTTCCTCCTGGATCAAAGCACACCGGAACTATCTGAGCGCTAACACGAAGTATTCGCAACAGCAAACAAGTTGCGAGTGACACAGCAAGGCTTATGAAGCAGAGGGAGACCTCCCAGGCACGCCCCCAGCGATCAACCAATGAGGAGCGGCGAGCGTCTCCTCTGACGTCAGCCGACCAGCGGTCAGCTGGCGCGCCTCCTCCCCACATAAAGGTCCTGTCTATGCGCGCGCGTGCGACAAGGCAACCCTTGAGGCGTGGACTCTGGACAGGTCATGCATGGTTTTTCAGGATGCGACTCATGAAACTTTTTCCTAAGTTCCTCAGCATGCATGCGATGAGCCGGCACCCAAGATCTTTAATCAGGCCCATATCCCTTCCAATGAACAAGGTACTGTACCGAGTTACGCACCCGCCGAGAGTCCAAAATCCTCTCAATCTCATACTCAGGTTCCCCATCAAGTATTTCGGGGGGGGGGGGGGAGGGGGGGGGGAGGAATCAACATGCACAGCTGGTTTCAACAATGACACATGGAACGACTTAACACCTCTCATACTGGGTGGTAGTGAAATGACATAAGTGACTTTATTGATCTTTTTGGACACTGGGTATGGGCCTATAAATCTGGGACCCAATTTTGCTGATGGCTGTTTCAACGCCAAATGTCGTGTTGAAACCCACACCATATCTCCAGGTACAAAGTCCCACTCCACAGATCGCTTTCTATCAGCCTGCTTCTTCTGGGTCTGAAAGGCTTTTTCCAGATTTCTTTTGACCATGATCCAAATCTCCTTAAAAGCTCCCTGCCACTCTTCCAAAGCAGGGAAAGGAGAAGACACCACTGGCAATGGAGAGAACTTGGGTGATCTCCCCGTCACCACCTGAAAGGGAGAAAAGCCTGAAGAGATACTTTTCAGGTTGTTATGCACAAATTCTGCGAATGGCAATAACTTTGCCCATTCTAACCGCGCGTCAGCCACATAACATCTAAGGAACTGCTCTAAAGACTGATTAACCCTCTCAGTTTGCCCATCGGTCTGTGGGTGGTAGCCGGAGGAAAATGACAGGTTCATTCCAAGATGATAACAAAAGGCTTTCCAGAACTTGGACACAAACTGGACTCCCCTGTCTGGCACCACATTTTCTGGTATACCATGTAAGCGGAAAATGTGTTGAATGAAGAGATCCGCCAGTTCCTGGGCAGAGGGGAGTCCGTCCAGTGGAATAAAATGAGCCATTTTACTGAACCTGTCGACTACCACCCATATGACCATTTTCCCCTCGGACCTGGGGAGTTCGCCCACAAAATCCATGGACAAATGGGTCCATGGTTCCTCAGGCACTGGCAAAGGCTGAAGGGTACCCACAGGAGCCTGTCTGGATGGCTTATTCCTGGCACAAACTGTACAGTTTCTGACAAACTCCCTACAATCAAGGACCAGTGATGGCCACCACACACACCTAGATAGTAAATCCTGTGTTCTAGCCACCCCGGGGTGTCCTACATTTTTATGTGCATGAAACAACTGTAGAATGTGCAACCGGAATTGAGGTGACACAAATATAATTTCATCAGGTTTTCCCTTGGGAACATCCTGTTGATAGGACCCTAAAGTATGTGACCAGTCCTCCCAGGTCTCGGTGGCTGCCACTACAACTTTTTCGGGCAAAATGTTCTCAGGAGTGGGTGGTGGCACTGTCTCGGGCTCAAAACATCTAGACAGGGCATTTGCTTTGACATTTTTGCTCCCTGGCTTATACGTGATGGCAAACCTAAATCTCGAAAAGAATAAAGACCAGCGGGCCTGTCGAGGACTAAGCCTCTTAGCCTCTTCAATATATTCCAAGTTTTTGTGGTCAGTATAGACTGTAATAGTATGTTCTGCCCCCTCGAGCCAATGACGCCATTCCTCAAACGCGAGTTTAATGGCTAACAGCTTTCGGTTACCAACATCGTAATTTCTCTCTGCGGGAGAGAGTTTACGTGAGAAGAAAGCAAAGCACATGGATGCAATCTGCCCTGGAACCCTGAGTGTTGAGACAGTACAGCCCCGACCCCAATCTCTGATGCATCCACCTCGACTATGAAAGGACAGGTGACATCAACGTGTCGCAAAATAGGGGCGGGGCAAAACAAGCTTTTCAGAGATGAAAAAGCAAAGTGTGCTTCTGGTGACCAATTATAAGTGTCAGCTCCTTTCTTAGTGAGATTTGTAAGAGGTGACACTACAGAAGAAAATCCCTTGATAAATTTTCTGTAATAATTGGCGAAGCCAAGAAATCTTTGGAGTGCCTTCAGCCCCACGGGCTGTGGCCACTCCAAAACGGCAGCAACTTTCTTGGGGTCCATGGAGAGTCCTGAGGTCGAAATGATATTCCCCAAGAAAGGAACCTCCGACACTTCAAAAAGACATTTCTCAATCTTTGCATATAAAGAATTATGTCTTAGTTTTTCCAGAACAAACTTCACATGCTCCCGGTGTTTAGCTAGGTTGGGCGAAAAAATCAGTATATCGTCCAGATATACCAATACAAATCGTCCCAAAACCTCTCGAAAGATCTCATTGACTAATTCCTGGAAAACGGCTGGGGCGTTACACAACCCGAAGGGCATAACCAGGTACTCGTAGTGCTCGTCAGGTGTGTTAAATGCCGTCTTCCATTTGTCACCCTCTCTTATGCGTACCAGGTTATATGCCCCTCTTAAATCGAGTTTAGAGAAGACACCTGCATCAGTAACCTGAGAGAACAAGTCGTCAATTAACGGGAGAGGATAACTATTTTTGATGGTAATTTTATTCAGTTCACGATAATCTACACAGGTGCGAAGCCCACCGTCTTTTTTCTGAACAAAAAAGAACCCTGCTCCAGCCGGAGACCTAGAGGGATGGATAAACCCTTTGGCAAGGTTTTCTTTAATGTAATTCTGCATAGCGAGTTTTTCAGGAGCAGACAGGTTATACAAGTGACCTCTAGGGGGCATACAACCAGACCGTAACTCAATGGGGCAGTCAAAACTTCTGTGTGGAGGAAGTTTGTCAGCCGACTTAGGACAAAAGACATCAGCAAATTCTGTGTATTGTGCAGGTAACCCTTCTACTTGAATTTTGCTGGTGCAAATAGCAACTTTCTCCATACAATGATGATGGCAGAAGGAGGACCAGCTAAGCAACTGCCCGGAACTCCAATCTATCTGAGGAGAATGCTTTTGCAGCCACGGCACCCCAAGAATCACAGTAGAAGTGGCCATTTTAAGTTCAAAAAATTGTATTTGTTCTCTATGTAATACCCCCACATGACACAACAGATTCAGGGTCTGAGACAGAGGATGACTCCCTTGAAAAGGAGAATCATCCACTGCAGTGAGGACAATCTGTCTGTCTAGGGGGATCAGAGGAATCCCCAATTTCTTAACAAAATCATAATCTATGAAATTGGCGGCTGAACCCGAGTCTATAAATGCCTGGGTAGACTGGACTCGATTTTCCCAGGAAATAGAACAAGGGAGTAGTAACCGATTATCAAGTAGAGGTAACACTGGCTCGCCTAGGGTAGTACCTCTAGCTACTCCTAGGAGGCAGAGTTTTTCACCTTTTTAGGACAGTTCTGTACTATATGGCCCTTTTCTGTACAATATAGACAGAGCCCCTCTGACCGTCTCCGATTTTTCTCGACCTCTGACAATTTAGAATGTCCGATCTGCATCGGTTCATCCTGAAGAGGAGAAGAGGTGGGAGAGGTGACAGGAACTGAACTCACAGAGTCTCTACCACGTGTTTGTTTTTGATAACGGATACGGCGATCTATTCTTACTGCAAGTGAGATCGCATTGTCTACAGTCTTAGGTTCAGGGTGACTTAGCATTACATCTGCAATGGGATCAGATAACCCAGATAAGAAACAGTCTAACAAGACGAATTGTCCCCACCTAGCTGATACTGCCCATCGTCTAAATTCTGCCGCATAGGTCTCAGCGGTGTTCTGCCCTTGCCTGAGATTTTTAAATTTCCTCTCAGCAGTGATTGCGATATCTGGGTCATCGTATATGATAGCCATTGATTTGAATAAATTCTGAACTGATGTCAATGCTTCATGACTAGTAGGAAGACTGTAAGCCCATGTCTGTGAATCCCCTGATAACAGAGTTTTAATGAAGGTGATTATCTGACTCTTAGTCCCTGATGAAATAGGTCTCATCTCAAAGTAAGACAGACAGCGGTTTCTGAAATTCTGGAAATCAGATGTATGCCCTGAAGATTTCCTCGGCATAGGCATTCTGGGTTCTATAACTGAAGGGGACTGCACTGGTACAATTGCAGTCTGGAGGGTGCGGACCACCCCAGACAGCTGGGTGATCTGAGTCTGTTGGGTATTGACCACTACGGTTAAATCATTCACCGCTACGGTCAAGGCCTCAACCTGTTTACTCAGTGCGTCCATAGACATTTTGGTCTGCTGTTCTGTAACGATTTGTGTCAGCAAGAGACATAATTCTGATTATAAGGTGATCTGCAGTATCACCTATAATGCAGATATATACCTGATTATAAGGTGATCTGCAGAATCACCTATAATACTGGTATATCAGAAGCTGATGTGACAACAAATACAGATGGTGTGGTGTGAGGAGCTGGTGGGTACAATCAGTATAGTGCCTCTCACCAGAGACAAGGGCCCTCTGGTGAGAGTAGAGTGGTCAGACAGATCGGGTTTGGCAACAGACAGACAGATGCAGTACAAAATCGGAAGGCAGAATCAGGAAGATATAAACAGGCAGGGTAGGTAACAAGATCAGATGAGTGAAGGTACAGAATCACTGAGCAAGAGAGTGGTCAGAACGAGCCAGAGTCATATACAAATAATATACAGTAAGGTAATGCTTAAAGCTATCAAACAATTCCTATCTTGTGTGAAATCCCCGGTTTCCTCCTGGATCAAAGCACACCGGAACTATCTAAGGGTCTGAGCGCTAACACGAAGTATTCCCAACAGCAGACAAGTTGCGAGTGACACAGCAAGTCTTATGAAGCAGAGGAGACCCTCCAGGCACGCCCCCAGTGATCATCCAATGAGGAGCGGCGAGCGTCTCCTCTGACGTCAGCCGACCAGCGGTCAGCTTAAGCGCCTCCTCCCCGCATCAAGGTCCTGTCTATGCGCGCGCGTGCGACAAGGCAACCCTATGTGCAACTGACAGTTCCGTCCTAGGAGTGCTAGATGCCTGAGGCCCGGATACGCTGCTGATCAGAGCGCTGGAGGCAGCTGCGGTGGTAGCGCTGTTCACCACGGCTGCCTCTTCAGCATATGTTACAGTTACCTTAGGGACTGAACTCTTTAAATATTTATGTCAAGAGGGTATAACACTGTTACTTTATAAACTATGGGCTTGTAATTAGGGATGGACGCAAAACTGAAAAAAATGCACCTTTATTTCCAAATAAAATATTGGTGCCAAACATTGTGATAGGGACATAATTTAAATGATGTAATAGCCAGGACAAATGGGCAAATACATTTCATGGATTTTAATTACAGTAGCATGCATTATTTAAAAACTATAATGGCCGAAAACTGAAAAATAATGATTTTCCCCAAATTTTTTCCTATTTTCCCATTAAAGCACATTTAGAATAAAATAATTCTTGGCATAATGTCCCACCTAAAGAAAGCCTAATTGGTGGCGAAAAAAAAAGATATAGTTCATTTCATTTCAATAAGTAATGATAAAGTTATAGACGAATGAATGGAATGCGCGCTGAAAGGTGAAATTGCTCTGGTGCTCAAGGGGTAAAACCCCTCAGTGGTGAAGTGGTTAATTCCCACAGGATAAGTTAACCTTTTCGGGACCATGTGAATGAGATCCTATGCCGCACTTGTGGCTGTTCTAGCCTGATTCGGCGTAGGATCTACGCCGGCCCGCAATTTCCGCTCCCGACGCGATCGTGCGCACCCGGAGGGGGAGATGAAGCTGTCATATGACAGCCAACATCTCCCCCGAGTGATCAGCAGCCATCGCGTATGGCTGCTGATCACACGATCACTACGATCGCCGTCGGATCGTAGTGATCTGTTTGACAGCTGCGGCGGCAGGGGGGGAAAGAAGAGGATCCACTCACCTCCCTGCCGTTCCAGCTAGTGTTGGGCGAACAGTGTTCGCCACTGTTCGGGTTCTGCAGAACATCACCCTGTTCGGGTGATGTTCGGGTTCACCTGACGGTGTTCGGCCAAACTGTTCGGCCATATGGCCGAACTAAGAGCGCATGGCCGAACGTTACCCGAACGTTTGGCTAGCGCTGTGATTGGCCGAACGGGTCACGTGTAGTGTTGGGCGAACATCTAGATGTTCGGGTTCGGGCCGAACATGGCCGAACTCCGAACATAATGGAAGTCAATGGGGACCCGAACTTTCGTGCTTTGTAAAGCCTCCTTATATGCTACATACCCCAAATTTACAGGGTATGTGCACCTTGGGAGTGGGTACAAGAGGAAAAATTTTTTAGCAAAAAGAGCTTATAGTTTTTGAGAAAATCGATTTTAAAGTTTCAAAGGGAAAACTGTCTTTTAAATGCGGGAAATGTCTGTTTTCTTTGCACAGAAAAGTCCCTACAATGCTAGAAAATTTGGTACTGCTGAGCCATTGCCCTTTGAAAAGATGTGAGATTTTGGAAAGTGAAATAGGGAGGCAATGAAATCCTATGGGGGATTTTACCAATTTTGGACCCCTGTAACTCTGGTTTGCAGAGATGTAGGGACCCCATCTTTGGAATCCAAGTCTAACAATATGTCTTCTACCTGCATGAAACATTTCGTGAGATTCAGACGTTGCTAACGGCCATGGCTGCGATTTATGTACGCCACCATCACTACCATTGAAATAGCCCAAATAAACAGGTTTTTGTGACCCTAGGCTATGACCTCTTCGGCCTAGGGGCCCGAAACTCACCAGTCATGTTCCCCCTAAGGGTCCCTACAATGCTAGAAAATTTGGTACTGCTAAGCCATTGCCCTTTGAAAAGATGTGAGATTTTGGAAAGTGAAATAGGGAGGCAATGCAATCCTATGGGGGATTTCACCAATTTTGGACCCCTGTAACTCTGGTTTGCAGAGATGTAGGGACCCCATCTTTGGAATCCAAGTCTAACAATATGTCTTCTACCTGCATGAGACATTTCGTGAGATTCAGACGTTGCTAACGGCCATGGCTGCGATTTATGTACGCCACCATCACTACCATTGAAATAGCCCAAATAAACAGGTTTTTGTGACCCTAGGCTATGACCTCTTAGGCCTAGGGGCCCGAAACTCACCAGTCATGTTCCCCCTAAGGGTCCCTACAATGCTAGAAAATTTGGTACTGCTGAGTAATTGCCCTTTGAAAAGATGTGAGATTTTGGAACTGTAAATAGGAGGCCCAATGAAAGCCTATGGGGGATTTTACCAAATTTGGAGCCCTGTAACTCTGGTTTGCAGAGATGTAGGGAACCCATCTTTGGAGCCCAAGTCTAACAATATGTCTTCTACCTGCATGAGACATTTCGTGAGATTCAGACGTTGCTAACGGCCATTGCTGCGATTTATGTACGTCAGACTCGCCACCATTGAAATTGCCCAAATAAACAGGTTTTGTGACCCTAGGCTATGACCTCTTCGGCCTAGGAATGCATTGAACGCGACCCACGCATTGTGCGCATTCTGGACAACACCAATTACTGGGTTTATACCCTTCTGGATCCACGGTACAAACACAATGTTCCAAAACTGCTTGAAGAAAGAGCCAGACAGGTCAAAATGGAAGAATACCAGCAGGCCCTTGTGGAGACTTTAGAGAGGAGATTGACATCCTCCCCCTCCTCTAGCCAGTTGTACGCCGACAGACTGACTTCCGCAAACCCAGGACGACCAGGAGGGCAGCAAACAACACAAGCCGCAGCTAGTGCCCAAAAGGGAATGGTATCGGCAGTGTCCTTGGAGTGGGAAAATTTTCTGACACCCATGCAGCAGCACACAGAACAGCAAGCGTGCAGATCCACCTCCAACACCGATCGCCTGGAGAAGATGGTCAAGGACTACATGTCAGATGGCGTAGCTGTGTTGAACAATCCATCTGCACCCTTCAACTATTGGGTATCGAAGCTAGACACCTGGCACAAACTGGCAATGTACGCAATAGAGGTGCTGGCTTGCCCGGCAGCCAGCGTTATGTCGGAACGCTGTTTCAGTGCTGCCGGAGGCATCGTCACAGATCGGCGGCGTATCCGCCTCTCCACAGAAAATGCAGACCGTCTGACTCAAATTAAAATGAATCAATCCTGGATTGGAAACGACTACGCAACACTCCCGGACCCCAACCAAGTAACATGAACAATGAACATCTGTGATGGGTTAGCGTTTCCGGTCCCTGTTTATTGAACCTCTCATCTGTATTACATTTATGACTGCATGGCGACAAAATGCAAATTGCTATCCGCACGCTTCTTGTCCTCATGCAAGGCCTGGGTTGTTGTGTCTCAAAGCGTGGCCTTCTCCTCCTGCGCCACCCTCCTCCTGTTCCATCACGTGTGCTGCTGCTGGGTTAGCGTTACCGGTCCCTTTTCCTGGAACCTCTTATATGTATTACATTTATGACTGCATGCCGACAAAAAGCATGTTACCTGTGCAAAGAAAACAGACATGTCCTGCATTTAAAAGACAGTTTTCCCTTTGAAACTTTAAAATCAATTTTCTCAAAAACTATAAGCTCTTTTTGCTAATTTTTTTTTTCTTCTTGTACCCACTCCCAAGGTGCACATACCCTGTAAATTTGGGGTATGTAGCATGTAAGGAGGCTTTACAAAGCACAAAAGTTTGGGTCCCCTTTGACTTCCATTATGTTCGGAGTTCGGGTCGAACACCCGAACATCGCGGCCATGTTCGGCCTGTTCGGCCCAAACCCGAACATCTAGATGTTCGCCCAACACTAGTTCCAGCGACGATCGGCGCCCCCCTCCGCTCTGGCCGGCATCTCCGCTTCATCTGACGTCAGCGCCGGGTCCCGGCTTGATGACGTCATCAAGCCGCGACCCGGAACTGCTCGTCAGACAGGACGGAGATGCCGGCCGGAGAAGAGGGTCCCGTGCGGCTCATCGCTGGAGCCTGGAAGGTAAGTGAAGGCTGCGGGCAGAAGGGGGAGGCACAGGCCACCATGGGGGACACCACTCTAGCCAGCCACACACGGGATCCGGCCGCCTGACCCCCCCAAACGCGCGCACCCCCTTCCCGCGCAAAATGCCTGGTCCTTAAGGGGGGGTAGGTGGCCGGTCCCGAAAAGGTTAAATAAGGAATTTGTAAACAAAAATATTACGACTTAGGTAATCAAAGCATGATAAAGAATTAATGCATGGAAATCTCAGCCAATCAGAACCAGAGATCTAGGGAAATTCCAAATAAGGCAGCCATATTGAATCCATGTGTATAACAATAGGTGTTTTTGAGAGCTTTCAGACCAAATCTCTCCTGAAAGACAGAGTTGAAAGATTAAGAAATAACTGCAAAGAGACTGATAATTGCAGGTAATTTTGCAGGAAAATAAATACAACCCAAGGAAAAATTAACCCAATCACCCACCTCACCTGACTAAACTATCACCTAAAAAAAACCATCTCATCTCTCACTTCCAAATAGGTATATATGTAATCCCCATGTCTCCAGCATGGGTGAAGAACAGAGAGTCACGTGGTTGTACTAGGACCCCGATCAGTGGTCATGTGGTTGTAGTAGGACCCCGATCAGTGGTCACGTGGTTGTAGTAGGACCGTGATCAGTGGTCACGTGGTTGTAGTAGGACCCCGATCAGTGGTCACGTGGTTGTAGTAGGACCGCGATCAGTGGTCACGTGGTTGTAGTAGGACCCCGATCAGTGGTCACGTGGTTGTAGTAGGACTGCGATCAGTGGTCACGTGGTTGTAGTAGGACCCCGATCAGTGGTCACGTGGTTGTAGTAGGACCCCGATCAGTGGTTACGTCGTTGTAGTAGGACCGCAATCAGTGGTCACGTGGTTGTAGTAGGACCCCGATCAGTGGTCACGTGGTTGTAGTAGAACCCCGATCAGTGGTCATGTGGTTGTAGTAGGACCCCGATCAGTGGTCACGTGTTTGTATTAGGACTCCGATCAGTGGTCACGTGGTTGTAGTAGGCCCCCGATCAGTGTTAATATAGCTAGTACACCTAGGGTGCCAAAAAGATCCTGCGTGGCATACCAGGAGGAACTCGAATCAGAACACCGTGCCTTTGTCCCGACCATCGCCGAGCCCAAACAATATGCTACCCACCCCTTTGGTATGAATTTAAACTCCTCAGCCTGAAAGTGAGTTTCCGCAACAGTGCTATATCTATATGTAACTTTTTGAGGTGTCGTGGACTTGGCCTGTCTTAACAGGAGACCTCAGCCCTTTCACATTCCATTAGCAAATCTTAAGTGGAATTACCAATATCAGCACAAATGCATGCGGCAGCTCTGTGTGCCTATCCCGGGCAACCAAGCACATCACAGGATCCAAAATATCCAACTAAAGACAAAATGCAAAGGAGAGAGATGACACCTTAAACCCCTGACCCTGATAGGGACTGAGCATATCTAACATGGTGTCAAAAACAATAAAACCAATATAGAACAGAGAATAAAGAAAAAACACTGTAGTGGAAAGGCAATGAAGGGTCCCACATAAAGTGAATGGACTTCACTTCTCCCCACTTTCTCAAAAATAGCATCCTGGCTTTCGAAGCCGCATGAAACACTGGCAGTGGTATGAACACTGCGCTAAAGAGCAGAAAAACTGAAAGGTTAAGTGTGAAACAGCATACATGTATCCCACTTAAACCTTATTCATATGTCCTTAGAGTGTCAGGGTGAGGAGGAGGAGGGCGAACGTCTACGTTTCAATGGCGGGCCACACATAGGAGCAGGCGAATCCCCCCACACTACCTCTGGGAGAAGAAAACATGGAGTTAAGAAATTCATCAGCACCCTAGAGTGTCTTAAAAGTATGAGACTGTCCAACAGAATCAGTGATTTTAAGTAAAGCAGAGTTCAGCAAAGCAAAATTCATCTTTTTTGCCAGAGCAAAACAGATAGGGATGGATGCCTGCGACTTACACAACACTTCCCTGGAGTAATTGTTGAAGACGCGTAGTTTCACACCCTGATATTCTAGTGTGCCTTCCAAGGATCTGAATGCTCTAAGAAGCTTAGATTTATCAGTGTAATCAAGGTATATCACCATAACCATCCTCGTGGCAGATTATTTTTGGACTGCCTCTGTGGGCGCGGCCTACACTATGAGCTCTCTCTCCGTTTTGCACATATCTTGTATAGATAGGAGATTAGGAAGTGGGCACTCACAAAAGTCTTTTAGGGCTCCCTGCTTAAAGAGACTCTGTAACAAAAATTGCATCCTGTTTTTTATCATCCTACAAGTTCCAAAAGCTATTCTAAAGTGTTCTGGCTTACTGCAGCACTTTCTGCTATCACTGTCTCTGTAATAAATCAATGTATCTTTCCCCTGTCAGACTTGTCGGCCTGTGTCTGGAAGGCTGCCAAGTTCTTCAGTGTTGTGGTTCTGCTATGAACTCCCCCTTCCAGGCCCCTCTATGCACACTGCCTGTGTGTTATTTAGGATTAGAGCAGCTTCTCTCTTCTCTCTTATCTTTTACAAGCTGGATAAATACTCCTCTGAGCTGGCTGGGCTTTCACATACTAAAGAATTACAGACAAGGGCAAAGCTGTTTGCAGGAAGAAACAAGCAGCCTGAAACTTCAGTGCATGAGAGATGCAGGGGGAAAGAAACACACAAATGATCTCTTGAGATTCAAAAGGAAGGCTGTATACAGCCTGATTGTGTATGGATGTAGAGATGAGCCGAAATTTTCGAAATTTCGAACTGCTTTTATTACGAATGCGAAATTTAACATTACGACCCAAATTCGTAATTTCGTAATTAATTTTCAAATCGTAATTTACAATTTCGTAATCGAAATTTCACTCCCGTAATGACGAATTTCGTGTCTCCAACCGAAATTTTACTGTTTCAGGTTTGTAAGGATTTCTATCCCTCTAGATGCCTAAAATGAATAGCACAGCCAGCTCCTCCTCCTCCTCCTCCTCCTCCTCCTCCTCCTCCTCCTCCTCCTCCTCCTCCTCCCTCTCTCTCTCTCTCTCTCTCTCTCTCTCTCTCTCTCTCTCTCTCTCTCTCTCTCTCTCTCTCTCTCTCTCTCTCTCTCTCTCTCTCTCTCTCTCTCTCTCTCTCTCTCTCTCTCTCTCTCCAGAGATCTGTAGTACTTCAAAACCATACTCACATTCATGACATGTCCAGGGATCAAACCCAGGCCAACCACATGGAAGACAGCTATGCTCACCACCATACCACCAAACACACACTAAATAGACTGCTAACCTAAATCTTACTTGTAGACAGTCATATGAGACACATGCTGGGTGCAGGGCTTTGTGATTGGACCATGGACCATGCGATAGAGTGAGGTGCAAAAATGAAATCATGCCTAGCAGAGGATGGTTTCACAATGCTAAATGCTAGGCTGGCTGTGGTGCAATTGGTTAGTGCGTCTGGCTGGTAACAGCAAGGTTACAGGTTCGATTCCATCCAGGCATGTCTTTTCCTTTTGCGTTCAACAGTTGTCCAAACAGAGCCAACAGAGCCCCAGATAGCCATGTAGAGTTAGGTCACAGCTAGCCTGGCTGTGGTGCAATTGGTTAGTGTGTCTGGCTGGTAACAGCAAGGTTACAGGTTCGATTCCATCCAGGCATGTCTTTTCCTTTTGAGTTCAACAGTTGTCCAAACACCGAGCACAAAGTTTTGCATGCGTAAAGTTTTACGCACGCAAAATACCCCATGGGGTTCAATGGCGCAGCGCGCGCACGCAAAAGGAAAAGACATGCCTGGATGGAATCAAACCTTGCTGTTACCAGCCAGACACACTAACCAATTGCACCACAGCCAGGCTAGCTGTGACCTAACTCTACATGGCTATCTGGGGCTCTGTTGGCTCTGTTTGGACAACTGTTGAACGCAAAAGGAAAATACATGCCTGGATGGAATCGAACCTGTAACCTTGCTGTTACCAGCCAGACGCACTAACCAATTGCACCACAGCCAGGCTAGCTGTGACCTAACTCTACATGGCTATCTGGGGCTCTGTTGGCTCTGTTTGGACAACTGTTGAACGCAAAAGGAAAAGACATGCCTGGATGGAATCGAACCTGTAACCTTGCTGTTACCAGCCAGACGCACTAACCAATTGCACCACAGCCAGGCTAGCAGTGACCTAACTCTACATGGCTATCTGGGGCTCTGTTGACTCTGTTTGGACAACTGTTGAACGCAAAAGGAAAAGACATGCCTGGATGGAATCGAACCTGTAACCTTGCTGTTACTAGCCAGACGCACTAACCAATTGCACCACAGCCAGGCTAGCTGTGACCTAACTCTACATGGCTATCTGGGGCTCTGTTGGCTCTGTTTGGACAACTGTTGAACGCAAAAGGAAAAGACATGCCTGGATGGAATCGAACCTGTAACCTTGCTGTTACCAGCCAGACGCACTAACCAATTGCACCACAGCCAGGCTAGCAGTGACCTAACTCTACATGGCTATCTGGGGCTCTGTTGACTCTGTTTGGACAACTGTTGAACGCAAAAGGAAAAGACATGCCTGGATGGAATTGAACCTGTAACCTTGCTGTTACCAGCCAGACACACTAACCAATTGCACCACAGCCAGCCTAGCATTTAGCACTGTGAAACCATCCTCTGCTAGGCATGATTTCATTTTTGCACCTCACTCTATCGCATGGTCCAATCACAAAGCCCTGCACCCAGCATGTGTCTCATATGACTGTCTA
Organism: Hyperolius riggenbachi; assembly: GCF_040937935.1. Taxonomy (NCBI): domain Eukaryota; kingdom Metazoa; phylum Chordata; class Amphibia; order Anura; family Hyperoliidae; genus Hyperolius; species Hyperolius riggenbachi. The sequence continues at coordinate 387,370,359 of NC_090651.1, read as the reverse complement.
CAAGTAAGATTTAGGTTAGCAGTCTATTTAGTGTGTGTTTGGTGGTATGGTGGTGAGCATAGCTGTCTTCCATGTGGTTGGCCTGGGTTTGATCCCTGGACATGTCATGAATGTGAGTATGGTTTTGAAGTACTACAGATCTCTGGAGAGAGAGAGAGAGAGAGAGAGAGAGAGAGAGAGAGAGAGAGAGAGAGAGAGAGAGAGAGAGAGAGAGAGAGAGAGAGAGAGAGAGGAGGAGGAGGAGGAGGATGGCTGGCTAGCTGTGCTATTCATTTTAGGCATCTAGAGGGATAGAAACCCTTACAAACCTAAAACAGTAAAATTTCGGTTAAAGACACGAAATTCGTCATTACGGGAGTGAAATTTCGATTACGAAGGCATCTAGAGGGATAGAAACCTTTGCAAACTTTAAAATACTAAATTTCGTAATCGTAATTACGAAAATTTGCGTAATTTGCGAAAATTACGAAATTTCGATTACTGCTAAAATCGTAATTGTAGTAATTTCGCGAAATTTCGGAAATTCGTAATTAGGTCATTACGCTCATCCCTATATGGATGTATTTTCTATGTGTGGACATACTGTACATCAACCTACTTCCTGTTTTGGTGGCCATTTTGTTTGTTTATAAACAAACTTTTTAAAACTGTTTTTAACCACTTTTAATGTGGCGGGGAGCGGCGAAATTGTGACAGAGGGTAATAGGAGATGTCCCCTAACGCACTGGTATGTTTACTTTTGTGCGATTTTAACAATACAGATTCTCTTTAACGCTTTCTGGGAGGCCTGCAATGCGCAAAGTGCTACGGCAGGAATGGTTCTCCAAGTTCTCAATTCTAGAGTGGAATATGTCATTCTGACGCAGTACATTTCTCAACTTTCTTGCAGTAACATACAGTCCATCCTAACATTGTACTATGCATTGCTCTGCCTCAGCTAGCTGCACTGTGTGAGTGTGTAAATCTTTGGTAATGGAGACCAGGGACTTAGTGATGCCTGCTTCAACAATACTGTGCAGATCAGTTATGAGACACTGTGCCACCTCCTTTGCCATCCGCTTGTATCTTTGTGCAGTGGGGTTCTCTTAACCTTTCTATCGTCTCAACCGGATTCCTCATCCCATACTCCTTTATATCACATCAGCTCATCAACAACTACATGAGTAAACCTCCACCGACACCCGTATTGTACACGACTCACCGAGTCAGCTGGGCTACCCCTTCAGTAGCCTGGATTCCTCATCCCACTCCTACTGAGAGGAGTCCTCAGTGGCATATGTCTCCAGTGATGTTTACTCCATTATCTAGCTTGGAATGTAAGGATCAGATAAAAATAATCACCACAAGTAATCTTGACTTACACATAAATCTGAAAATTGATAACAATCTTGAAGATAATATGTGTTGCTCATTTTGCAATATACACACTATTATAATCAGAAAATAAACTTCACTGTGGCATTCACCTATTTTTGTCAGAGGTGTTTATTTTATTTGTTTAGTTCGTGTATATATATATATATATATATATATATATATATATATATACATATATATATATATATATATATATATATATATATATATATATATATATATATATATATATATATATATACAGCACATACATACATACAGTAGGATGAGAAAGTGTTTGGGCAACCTTGTTAATTGTCATGATTTTCCTGTATAAAACGTTTGTTGTTACGATAAAAGATGTCAGTTAAATATATCATATAGGAGACACACACAGTGATATTTGAGAAGTGAAATGAAGTTTATTGGATTTACAGAAAGTGCGCAATAATTGTTTAAATAAAATTAGGCAGGTGCATACATTTGGGCACTGTTGTCATTTTATTGATTCCAAAACCTTTAGAACTAATTATTGGAACTCAAATTAGCTTGGTAAGCTCAGTGACCCCTGACCTACATACACAGGTGAATCCAATCATGAGAAAGAGTATTTAAGGGGGTCAATTGTAAGTTTCCCTCCTCTTTTAAGATTCTCTGAAGAGTAGCAACATGGGGGTCTCAAAACAACTCCCAAATGACCTGAAGACAAAGATTGTTCACCATCATGGTTTAGGGGAAGGATACAGAAAGCTGTCTCGGAGATTTCAGCTGTCTGTTTCCACAGTTCCAGACACAAGCTCAGTTCAAGTTAAGGCTTGAAGTGGCAGACAAAGAAAAATCTTGGATAAACAGAAGCGACAAATGGTGAGAACAGTCAGAGTCAAACCACAGACCAGTACCAAAGACCTACAACATCATCTTGCTGCAGATGGAGTCACTGTGCATCATTCAACCATTCAGCGCACTTTACACAAGGAGATGCTGTATGCAAGAGTGATGCAGAGGAAGCCTTTTCTCCACCCACAGTGCAAACAGAGCCACTTGAGGTATGCTAAAGCACATTTGGACAAGCCAGCTTCATTTTGGAATAAGGTGCTGTGGACTGATGAAACTAAAGCTGAGTTATTGGGCATAATAAGGGGGTATTATGCATGGAGGAAAATTTTCAAGAAAAACACCTGCTACCTACAGTAAAATATGGTGGTGGTGGTTCCATCCTGCTGTGGGGCTGTGTGGCCAGTACAGGGACTGGGAATATTGTCAGAGTTGAGGGATGCATGGATTTCACTCAGTATCAGCAGGTTCTGGAGACCAATGTCCAGGAATCAGTGACAAAGCTGAAGCTGCGCCGGGGCTGGATCTTTCAACAAGACAACAACACTAAACACTGCTCAAAATCCACTAAGGCATTCATGCAGAGGAACAAGTACAACCTTCTGGAATGGCCATCTCAGTCCCCAGACCTGAATATAATTGAAAATCTGTGGTTTGAATTAAAGAGAACTGTCCATGCTTGGAAGCCATCAAACCTGAATGAATTAGAGATGTTTTGTAAAGAGGAATGGTCCAAAATACCTTCATTTAGAATCCAGACTCTCATTGGAACCTAAAGGAAGCGTTTAGAGGCTGTAATTTCTACAAAAGGAGTATCAACTTAAGATTGATTTAATTTCTTTTTTGTGGCATCCAAATTTATGCACCTGCCTAATGTTGTTTAAACAATTATTGCACACTTTCTGTAAATGCAATAAACTTCATTTCACTTCTGGAGTTGTACTTTGTACTGGTTGAACTCGATGGACGTATGTCTTTTTTCAACCAAAATAACTATGTAACTATGTAACTTCTCAAATATCACTGTGTGTGTCTCTTATATGATATATTTAACTGACTTTTTTATCGCAACAACCAACGATTTATAGAGGAAAATCATGAAAATTAACTTTTGCATCCCACTGTATGTATATATATATATATATATATATATATATATATATATATATATATATATACTAGCTGGACACCCAGCGTTGCCCGGGTATGTATTTGGCTGGTGTTGGCTCCGCCCACTCCACACACAATTACTCAATTACTTAATGACCAAGTTTGTGAGCTTTGCGGTCTTTGACATCAATAATTTGCATTGAAATAAAATAAATCTGATTGGATGTGGCTCCACCCCTTTTCTAAATTTGAAACCCAATCACCAAATGGCCAACTGTATCAGGTACAGGTGATTGACAGTGCAAGAGGCTTGTACCATTAACAGTGCAAGAATGGCAGCAATTAAATATTCTCCTTAAAAATCAATAGGTGAATTGTACATTGTAGAGAATTTGGTCACAAAGATGTTGATCTGAAATTCATGATTATCGATCAATCATATCCCGAAACCGAGAAGGGGAGGGGATCGAATTTTGATGTTAAAGAAACGTGAAGTATTATGGATAGATAGGTTGGGTAGTCTGTACCCAGGAGGTCTCAATCGTGACTTTGACCTTCATCTCTTTTTATAATATTACAGGTTTGGAGTTTCCGAGAACAACTAGTATATACTCTTGGGTCTGGATAAAACATTATTCTACATAAAGTTGTCTGCGACAGATAAGTGGATTATGCATTATGGACTGCCATATGTGTGTTTGCAATTCATTGCTGCTTTCGTTTTGTTTACTTCCTGGTTGGGAGATCATGTGATGTGATGATGTCATTTCCTAGCAGGTATAAAAGTGATCATGTGATGTGTATTAACTAGCATTGACAAAGGCTGTGGACAGCCAAAAGGTTTGCTGCTGTAAGCTGTATTATTTTGCTCAATAAACTGAGCTTGTGTGCTACAATTCTCTGGACTTTTTGTTGTACTTTAGGGGAACTGGGCACCCCCAATTGCGTGCACACCACCAGGAGAGTGTCTATCCGCCTGTAGAGCTGCTGACCTCGCTTGGACTGTATATATATATATATATATATATATACTAGCTGGACGCCCGGCATTGCCCGGGTATGTATTTGGCTGGTGTTGGCTCTGCCCACTTTCCCTAACCCTAACACACAATTACTTAATAACCAAGTATGTGAGCTTTGCGGTCTTTGGCATCAATAATTTGCATTGAAATAAAATTAATCTGATTGGATGTGGCTCCACCCCTTTTTTGAATTTGAACCCCAATCACCCAATGGCCAACTGTACCAGGTACAGGTGATTAGCAGTGCAAGAATGGCAGCAATTAAATATTCCCCTTAAAAAGCAATAGGTGGATTTTGATTGGCTTTTATAGGCTCCACCCACTTTTCTGAATATTAATCCCAGTCACCCAGTGACCAACTGTGCAAAGTTTGAGAACCCTACCATTAACAGTGTAAGAATGGCTCCTGTTTACACTTTCACAATGAAATTTGTACTTTTCTCCACCCACTGATTTCCTGACACACAATTACTCAATGACCTAGTTTGTGAGCTTTGCGGTCTTTGGCATCAATCATTTGTATTGAAATGAAACAAATCTGATTGGCTGTTTGTGGCTCCACCCTCTTTTACTGAATTTGAACCCCAGTCACGCAATGATCAACTGTACCAGGTTTAAGGCTTGTGCCATTAACAGTGCAAGAATGATAGTATTTACATATTCCCCTTGAAAATCAATAGGTGAATTTTGATTGGCTTTTGTAGGCTCCACCCACTTTTCTGAAAATTAATCCCTGTCACCCAGTGGCCAATTGTGCAAAGTTTGAGAACCCTGCCATTAAAAGTGTAAGAATTGCTGCAGTTTACATTTTCTCAGTGAAATTTGTATTTGTCTCCGCCTACTGATGACCCGGCATTGCCCGATTATGTATTTGGCTGGTGTTGGCTGCGCCCACTTTTCCTAACCCTAACACCCATTTACTCAATTACTCAATGACCAAGTTTGTGAGCTTTGTGGTCTTTTTTTGCATCAATAACCTGCTGTGATGATCTGCTCAGCTGCCTGTGCAGGCAGCCAGCCTTTTGACCATTGTGTAGGTTTGCATGCTGCAGGACTCTGGAAAGAAGAGCTTCTGTCAGTTTTGCAGCTTGTGCTTGCAGAGGAATTTGCATACGTTGTCATGCAAATTGCCTGGCCACATTCATTGGAGGCGTGTACTATAAGTACGATGTCTTTCCCACAATGCTTCGCTGTTCATAAGGATTTCGTCCTATGTAACACTCCTGGTGGGGTGTCAGCCTTGCTCTCTGTTTGAACATCAGCTTAGAGTAATTCCTGAATCTGCGCTAGGCAGATTTCCCTAGTGCAGTTAGGATTGTATTATCTGTATTGCCTGTTCTGTCTTGTCTTGCCTGTTGCCATTGTCCAGTCCCTACGGTGGTCGACAGGAAATGGTTCTGATCTCTGTTCTTGGAGTATAGCTGGTGCAGTGGTTGCTACCAGCTATCTCTTCTGTTCTGTCTCCTGGGATCGCGCTAGCTACTTTTTGCTAGCGCTGGGGATCCTTCTGTTCTGTCTCCTGGGATCGCGCTAGCTACTTTTTGCTAGCGCTGGGGATCCTTCTGTTCTGTCTCCTGGGATCGCGCTAGCTACTTTTCGCTAGCGCTGGGGATCCTTCTGTTCTGTCTCCTGGGATCGCGCTAGCTACTTTTCGCTAGCGCTGGGGATCCTTCTGTTCTGTCTCCTGGGATCGCGCTAGCTACTTTTCGCTAGCGCTGGGGATCCTTCTGTTCTGTCTTCTGGGATCGCGCTAGCCACTTTTCGCTAGCGCTGGGGATCCTTCTGTTCTGCTTCTCTGTACCTGGATCGCGCTAGCCACTTTTCGCTAGTGCTGTGGATCCTATCTCTCGCTTGTCCCTGTTTTCGTGTGTCTGTCTTGTCTGCTACGCTTGCTGGAGGCTTAGTGAGGTAACCGTTAAGCAAGCGCTCGCGTCCTCTGTTTCATGTTTGTCTGTTAATGGTTAGTTAGGCGTGCTTGTCTCAATTGTGCTTATCACGTGGAGACCGCGCATAACCGCGTGCACTGTTGCGAATGAGTGCGGTGTTCGCGGTTAGCTAGCATTTGTTATTTTCCGTATCTCCTCATTGTATTATTTACTGTGCCTTTGCTACCCTCGTATTCTGTCCTGATCTGCCTTGTGTCACGTCTGGCGATCGCACCTCTCGCGATCGCGTTCCTATTTCATATCTGCTGTTGTGTGTGCGCGGTCGCGGGGTGGCGACTGGATTGGCGCACACACATACAACCTGTCCCTTTGCTCGTTCTCATTCGCAATCGCCTCTCTTGCGATTGCGTTCTGCGCTTCGTACAATTCCTGTCTGGCATTTGTGGAGGTACAGAGGATTGGTTCCTCTGCACTCCCCAGCGCCATCTGCCGACAGGAATTTCCCTCTACAGGTGCGTAGCACCTTTTGCTGGGTGCCTGCAATTACACGCTTGTGGAGGATTTCCGCCGTGTCATCGCACGCGTTGTGCGCTGATCACGGAGAAAGTTCCACAATCGTTACAGTATGAACAGCCCAACCCAAAACCCCAGTGTAGACGGAATTTCCGATTTGTACGATTTTGTCGAATATGGCTCTTGTACCTTTAAGAGATTTAAAAAACTTGAACCTGAATCAGCAGACGAATTTTTGTCTAAGTGTACGAAACTGTTAGCGAACCCTGAATTCCAATGCACCCCAGTGTCTACCTGGGCCCCCCAAATGGTCTACATTCTGTTGGGGGGCGAAATGTCAATGTGGGGTTATGATGTGTTAGATCATACCACCCTGAGTCAAAGACCCCTGGAATTCTTGGCCTTTTTAATTCACAATTGGCTGAGATTACCTCAATTACCATACCCCCTTAACGAGTTGTTGTCAGCAGCTCAATCAGCTGTTCCATCTACTCTTTCATCCATAAAGCAGCCATCCAAAGCCTCTAAAGGTACGTACAGACATGCGATAACGATCGTTCGTAACTAACGACGAACGATCAATTAAGGCGAGAAATGAAACGGTCGTTAGTAAAGCGGTGTTGGAAGTGCCAAACGATCAGATCGTTCCCGAACGAACGATGCGGAAGTGACGAACGTATGATGTTGTGCATCTATTATGCTAAACGTTATTCAAATCAATGAAGCCGGAACGAACGTCATTGTTAATGGCTAGTAGGGAAGAGGAAGTTGCGCACAGATCGTTCGCCCAACGAAAGTTCGTTCAGTAGATTTCAGGAAGTGACGTAAAGCCTTCTTATAAAAGGCTTAGCAACAGTATAGACGTTGCTGCATTTGGTGTGGACGTTCGTTCGTTATTGACGTGTTTCCAGTGCAGCAATGGCATCGCATATGTCCCAAAAACAGCGGGCTAGTGTTGCCTTATTAATTTTGTTGAAAGTGCGCAAAAATTTGAAAGTGCTTAGGCAAAAGCGGAAAGGCCGTGCATGGGCAAAGACCTGGCTCCAAGATAGAGATTTGATCTCACATGACAGCCTGCTACATGACCTCAGCATCTCTGCTCCTGATGATTATAGGAATTATCTGCGCATGCCGCAAGAAGCATTCCACTATCTCTTACATGTGGTTACACCATTAATTTCTAAGGAGGATACCTGGATGAGGAAGTCTATCACCCCAGAACAGCGCTTAACAGCTACCCTGCGCTTCCTGGCCACTGGACGCAGCCTCCAGGATTTAAAGTTCTCGACCGGAATCTCTCCTCAAGCTTTGGGTATAATAATTCCTGAAACATGCCAAGCAATAATTGACGCCTTGAAGGGTGAATTTATGAAGGTATGTACATTTGATGTAGCATAAGATGTTATTGAAGGTACTTTACACTGATAATGCTATGGTTGTGTCAGTGAAAAGCAATACCAGTTTTCTGAATAATCTGTTGACAGGGCCGGCCCCAGGCATAGGCTGTAGAGGCTACAGCCTCAGGGTGCAGTGTAGGAGGGGCCACAGATTTCATTGAGCTGTGATTAATAATGGTTTTTGAAGCATAGAGAAATAAGAAGAGGGGTTACATGGAAGTGAGTGCAAGGCAGATAAATAAGTATTAAGGTGTTGTGGAGGCTGTGGGCCCTGTGGCCCTCTTAGTGTATTAGCAATCAGTGTGTGACAGGTGAGGTGGGAGGGGCGCACTTTGCAGGCTCAGCCTTGGGTGCTGGAGGACCTTGTCCCAGCTGTGGCTAGTGATGCAAGTTACACTTGGCTAGTGTGATGTTTATGTAAGGAGTGTGTTTTAGGCTCTACTGCAGCCAAACAGACAACTAGCAATGGCAGGTATGTTAAATATATATGTTTTTACAATGCACTCATGTGCTCTGTTTGTGTAGATTGTACTATAATAATATTAATGTTTGGCTACATGACTCACAAATGTCTAATTGTATGTTATCTTCCATTTTTCAGTTTCCACAAACACCACAGGAGTGGTTGGATATTGCAGCAGAATTCCACCGTTTATGGGACTTTCCAAACTGTGGCGGTGCTCTGGACGGAAAGCATATAAGAATTACTCCACCTGGCAATACCGGTTCTTATTATTATAATTATAAGGTTTTTTTTAGTATAATTTTGATGGCCTTAGTTAATGCCAACTATCAATTCTTATTTGTGGATATTGGGCGCAATGGGCGCCAGTCTGATGGGGGTGTCATCGAACAAACCACTTTTTTTGAACGACTTACTCACAACCAGCTCAATTTACCGGACAATTCACTGACTCTAAACCACCTCAATTTTGTTTATGTTGCAGATGAGGCTTTTCCGTTACACCCACATATTTTGAAGCCATTCCCAAATAAAAATATTCAATACCGGCAAAAAATATTCAACTACCGTCTGTCCAGGGCCCGCATGATAGTGGAAAATGCCTTTGGCATCTTAGCCAGTAGATTCCGTGTCATGCATACTGCTATCAATCTGCGCATAGACAAGGTGGATACAGTTGTCTATGCGTGCTGTGTACTGCACAACTTCCTTAGGCAACAGCACGCTCCCACATACTTTCCTGTGCAAGCTGTGGACAGGGTGGACCCTTCTACTGGGAATGTGGTAGAAGGTGACTGGAGAGCACAGCCACATGTCCTGACTGACCTGCAGCCCTGTCCGCCTAGAAATGCGACTACAGAGGCTAAAAATAATAGGGAGGCCTATGCTGACTATTTCATTTCACCAGCTGGAGCTGTGGTCTGGCAAGATGCCAGTATAGTTTGATTTTTTCAGTTTATTACCAATTGTGTTGCAACTTGTGTTTTCACGTACCTGTGATTAAATTTATGTTCATCTTCGAATGTGTTTGTTGTTAATCAACTACAAGTCAAGCCCCACATGTACCATATATGTGTTAGGTCACACTTAACATTGCTTCTTACACATACTGGTTTAGACATGGAACATCATAATGTGTTTTTAATTAGAGATTCATGTGGGTGTTGTTGTACTTCCTTATTAACACAACCCAATAAACATGTGAGGCAGTGAACTTATATAGTCTCAAATGGATATGCATGTTATTTATAAATATTCAAGCACAGAATATAAAAGTGCATAATTAACACTCAATTAGAGTAAAGTCTTGTGATTAGATCAGAATACATTATTAGTATAATGAATGCTCGTTGGTTCATTAACTATATGTATACCGTTCTGAATGTTTCCACGAAATGTAAAAGAGTGTTAATTATGTTCGAATTATTCTGTGCTAATTAGGATGTCGTCTCCATACACAGTACTAATTTAAGCTAACCTGTAGTACACAATTACTTTAGCTGTTAATGATAGGATATTGCCACAATGCAACAACAAGGAAACCTAAGTGTACATCAACTAAACAATGATACTAACTACACCATTAACACAATGACACCAGCGTATCAGGTGAAGAAGTACATTTTTATTAACACCTTTGTTGAATGAAATATAACAGTCTATGTAGAAGTACTTTAAGATTGACATTATAACCAAAGTTGCCTTACTCACAATTACACAGGGCTACCAAATATATACATAACGTAACAAAAAGGAACATAGCTATGTTTGTAGTACCCTCCAAACAAAAAAGTCACCCACACACTTTGTGAGGTGGTTATAGAACATGCTTATCTGTTCATACTGAATGTCGAGGTTCAACGGAAATCAGACATGAAAGTAAAGGTGAGGTAGGTATGTATTGCCTAAATTTGTTACAGGCCGATCCTGCTGACCTGATGTCATCACTACTTGGGTAGACCTGATCAGCAAGGCTGACAAACAGGTGTGGTTACATAATGTACCCGGGTTCGGCTGCATCCTATATAGAGGAGGCTGATTGTAACTCTACTGCAGCTATCTGAACCGTATGTTTAAGCCATACAACATACAGTATAAAGGAGACCTACAGAGAAAGGGACATGTAGTCTGACATCTTGGGTCCTTTAAAGGATAGGCAAAATGACATGTGACCAGAGATCCAAATAGGTATGTAAAGTGTCTACCATAGGTTAAACTATGCTGTGGTCATTTTTGCCATGTTCAGGTGTCAATACTTCAATCTCAGGTATGTAAGTGGCTGACACAGACAGGAAGTGAATACAGCGTGAGCCGCACTGATAACAGAATGCAACTAGACCACACTGTCCTACACCAAACTGCCTTTTTGACAGCAAGATACTGATATAAACAGCAAGTTATTTGCAGTGTGGGTCACACAGTACTCAATTCCTGTCTCAGTCTGTACTGACTCAGCCACTTACATACCTGATATTTATGGCATTCGGACCGATAAAGCTAATAATGAACACAGCATAATTGTTGTTGTGTAAGGCACTCTACATACACGTCTATCTCGTTATGTCATTTTGTGTATCAGTGTAAATACATAGCAGTTGTTGAGTTGTGGGGATAGTCCATAGTCTGTAATGTTAGGATTCACACGCCTTGACCAAGGATGCAGCATAGGAGGCTTTAATGACATCTATGTCAGAAGGCACAATATTAGCTACATGCTTGTTACTGGTTTAACTCACATATAGTGTCGCTAAATAGACCAGCATGGGTGCCACGCAACTACTATTGTTGATTAAATGTACAAACATTATGGCTCCATTTTACTCTATCTTCATTGGTCCTTAAAGGAAGAGTATCCAAATAGGCACGGATGGAGCTGTCACAGATCCGCATAATTTGGTTGAGTTTGCCACACAGTTTCAGATTGTTTTTGATACAGTGGATGTTGCAGATGTGTTTGTGGATGGTCAAGTATTTTCTCATGAGGGTAGAAATGGGGCTGATACTGTTGTGTCTGATAGTTGTGACTATACTGACTCATGACGTTATGATGCATGTGTTGTGTTGGTGGTAAGGTAGTAGGATAATGCATGTGTTGTGTCGGTGCTAATGTAGGTTGATGCATGTGTGGTGGATGTGTGAATGTAGGCTGAGGTATGTCTTTTTCGGATGCCAATGTAGCATTAGGGATTTGTGGTGCTGGAATATTTGTGCGAGTCAAAAGAGCCATGATTGCACTTTGTGTGTGTGCCCTCAAATCTTCCGGAAATTCTCTTAATTTAGTTGCCACTAAATTCCCAAACGCATCACAGGAGTCATCTTTTTTGTTGATTAGCATAACAGCCTGCTGAATAGCTTCCTCACATTTGTCTTCAAGAACATTTCTTCTTTTGCGAGTTTTTTTCAGGGCAAATCTGCGTTTAGTGCTCTCCTGGGAGGGACCAGCGACAGATGTCTGTACAATTAAGGAACAGAAAATACAGCCATTTTTACTAACTTGAAACACATATGTAAACATTCGGTACATTTAGTGTAAGGTATGTCCAATGTACTCAGAGCTTAGTCATGTTGGGAGTAGATTGTCAGTAATGTACAAATGGGAAAGGGTAGGTAACTTGGGCATACTGAAATTGAAGCATGAGGTTAGATGTTTATTAATGCCAAAAAAAATGCACTACATCACAATGTGTCAAGTAGTAATTACTGGATTAACATAATGGTGTGGCTCATTTCTATGTCTCAAAATCAACACAGCACACCTCATAAAGCATGGAGAACATGACATCTCTGTGTGTTAGTAGTTGTTTGTTGCACACACTTGTTTAATGTGTGAGTCAGACACTACTGCAGCCACAAAAATAAGCTGGCCCCCATTGTCCTTTTTACACTAAAATTGCAAGCTACAAATGTGACATGTATCTGTAGTTGAATAGTAAGCTTTGTTTGTGGAAATATTTCAGAACAGTAGCCACCACATTCCACTGTTCTGTGCATTAAATGTGGAAACATACCTATAACAAATGTGAGGCTCACCTTTTAGACACCCTCAGTATACATGGGTGTGAAATGTGGATTCTGCTATTTTCACAAACCTACAGTTTAATTGGAACTATCTAGAAGCATTTTAAAAACATTGGCAGTGTGACATTATCACCAAAAACATACCTCTTCTTGTAGGTTAGGATCCTTGTCACCAGTAGCCATCTCGCTGTTGATACTCAAGTCAGTGGGTTCACTTGTTAAACTGCATATAGCCTCACGACCTTTTAAATGTGGAATGGTGAAGGCAAGTAAGTCGTAATACCATAGTCGTGGCTTATAAACCTCTTCAGCTGCAGCCCCTGATCTTTTTGATCTGTCAATTTTGTTTAATTCTTTTTTAAACACGGTTCTTAAGTTTTGAATCTTATTTTTGACAAACTGGACATCAGCCTCTGGGAGGACCGTTTTACATAACTGGACGAGTTCATCATGTGCTTTTGCCTTTAGAAGCCTATCCGAGTAACATTTAGATTTTGTCTTCCAAAGGGCAGGGTGTGCTCTATAGAGGTCTATAAATTCACGTGTAAATTGAGAATCTGAAAAGATATCCACTGCCATAGTTTCCTGGACTGTCCTGGAAAGATAAACATATGGAGGTGACATAAACTTCATAGAAAGAAAGAAAGCAAGAAAGAAACTTAACGAACGTACGTTACTGATAGAGACGCTAGTGGATAAAACGAACTTACCTTGAAAGACGCAGACGGCAAAAGTTCTTGAAGCATTACTATACTCCGCCTATAAGAGTACGTTACCCTATTTGAAAGGACGTTCGGATCACGTACGTACGTACGTCAGAACGTACGTTCGGGTGACGCAAGAAGCGCAGGCTAACTTCCTGTTTATCCACACTGTCACTTCCTCTTCTTCATTCTGCAGTACTGTGAGCTGTGACAGCAAGCATGCCACGCAGGACACCAGTACAGAGAGCCAGCAGAATGTCCAGGGAAGAAATGGCAGAGATGGTCCGGATTTTTGACAAAAGGGATTATGATGGAAGGAGGGAGGTCTATGAAAGACCTATTGAAAGAAAAAATTATATCTTGGACCATGCCATTTCTTCCCTGGAAAAAATTTCAGGGATCACTAGGACCAAAAATCATCTAATGAGAAGGTGGTCGGACTTGAAACTGCGTGAGAGGGAGGTCCTAGCGTCTCTGCGCAGAAAAGTCAAGAGAGACAGTAAGTTCTGCTGTATGTAATAGTGTGTTTGCAGGCCTTGCAGATTCATAGGATTCACATAAACATAATGTAGGTACAAGGTGTGTTAGATATGTGCCTGAACATTTAACTTTCCACACAGAAGAGAAGAGGAGATTGCAGAGACAGGAGCAACATGAAGAAGGCCATGGCAGCAGAGATGACACCGAGGAGGCTGGTGCCACTTCAGCATTGGCGAGGGAAAGAGAAGAAGGTAAATATGGCATAATGTTACAATCTTTCAATACTTTGCAATAAATGTCAATATACATACTTAATCATATATATGTCATTACTTCTACACTAGATGATGATGATGCTGTGGAGGAGGAACATGCTGAGGAGGAAACCATCACATTAGTTGCTATTGGTAAGTATACACATGTATCTGGAGATATTAACCATTGCATTTGATGTGGACCTCACCATGTCCTACGTTATTGTATATGTTACGGCCATAACCCAAAGTGGCCGGCCACAACTAGAAGGAGACAAACTTCGGATTTTGGCCGTAACATATTCACCGTAGTGGACACTAATGATGAAGGCAAGTATGGGTCAGTACTTTTGAAAATAGATTGTATGCACATTGGTATGACCCACACATTTTGCGTATGGAGATGTGGTGCCTATTGTGCGCCTATAGGCAACAGTGGGTGCAGAGGTGCAATTCCAACAAGCGTGCCCTAGCACGAGTGTCATATGCAGGCCCTCGCCACACAGAGATACTGGGGAAACACACACACACACACACCACTACATAGCTAGGTGTCCTGCAGCAGCAGGGTGAGCAGGCATAGTAGTTTCAACTCACCATCCCTCAAACAATCTCCCACAGCCTCTATGTACTGTATGTGCCGGCATCTGTTACATTGCTTATTGTGCCTCTGGTGAGGACATGCGGTCACTTCATCACAGAGGGCGCAGTTAGCAATGTCACGGATCCAGGAGGAGTAAGGAGATCGAGCCTGTGGTGTATAGTTGGAAGGAAAGTGAGTTGTGACGGAATATGCCCGCTGGCCCACCACAGAGGTTATGGCCCCTTCTCCAGGCGTGAGGCCAGCACAAATTGACCCACTTGGCCAACCCATAAAACGCCACCTTTGGTGTTTTGACCCAGGGAGTGTGAGTGGTAGGACCAGGATAATGGTGTTTGAGGGGATAAAAAATAAGTGATGTGGGTAGTCATCACAGCACAACTTCAAAAAAAATACACCTACTCTACTTGAATAAGATAAGTGCATTAACACTGTCAATGGCCCATGTTGCACTTGTATGTTAGAAGAAGCTTACAGTACTCTCAGCTACCAGTAGCAACATGACTGACCAAGTGGATTATAAGCTATCTGTACTGGAGACCATATGTATTAAGTAATGTGATGTTAGTAGTATCAATTAAAGACAGCCATTCCAGTGTGTAACATTAATTAATTAAGGCCTGTAACCTTGTTTGTAGATGTGGATGTTGATGGCCAAAAGACGGGTGGCACAGAAATGGATCCTGCACAGACAAGTGAAGGTAGAGGGCATGAAGGTAGGTGTGCAGTGGCTGAAAAAGTTGAAGTGTATGTCCAAATGTGTGTGCCTACATACATCATACAATTGTAATATTGATATTGTCATTCTTCGTTTTACACACATACTACCAAAGCACAACAACTGTGTCCACAGACTGACATGTTATTGGAGAGAGTATTGGTAAGTTTCACATGTCCACGTACTCACAATATATATGCATTCTATGTGTAGTGCATGCTAGACAATCATGCACTTATTGATTCACACAATTATATGTTGCACATCAAGATTCTATGTCTAATGCGTAATAACCAAGGTGGCTTTGGTGGAGGCTTTATGCATGTTTACTATAATAACACTCCGATCAGCACATTTACATGATTGCATCAAACAATCATATCTCTGGGTGTGTATTGGTTAACACTTGTGAGTTGCATGTTGTGGAAAGCCTTTGTATGATTACACAGAGTATGTGCACAGATCACTAGCAACACATGTATAATACTCTTTTCCAGTATGCCCAAACCCATCTGATGAGGAGGAGGAGGAGGTTTTCACACAACCGCAACACATGGATGTGGAAACACAAGAGGAGGAGGAGACAGCTGATGACCCAAATGAAAATATTCTTTTAAGTAAGTATCCGAACACACATCAGAATTGTGAGGTTAATAATCCACACCATTTTTTAGCACATTATCCATATAACCAGCACACATTTTAAGAGATTAATGTCTTCCCATAGGGGTGGGTTAACTACCAAAAAAAAAAACTGTGTATGTCCAATGGTTTTGGTAATTTGCATGGGAGAACTCTGTGTACTGGCAACATTCAACATTTATCCCATTAGCCAAATCATAATGTAGCCCCGACAAGGCCAACACACTTCACTGTTAAATATGACACTTGTACAAATCATGAGTGTTTGGTTTCATAATGCTCCATACAACACATGTATACTCTGGAGATAAAGTCGTTGGGCGTTAATGTTGCTTGACACAGACACTAACTTAATTTTACATTGACATCCTAATTCATATTAACATGGTTTAAAATTACTTTCACCTCTTTAAACACGGTAGGGAGTATGCCATGTATGTGAACAACACAATGCGTGTATATGGATCACAATAGAATGTCACATTCAAACATGCACAATAATGTATGATGCCAACAGTGAACATGTGTGTATGTATGTGTCTCTCTGTATCCATCCATCTCCCCTGTTCCCCGATCTCTCTCTCTCTCTCTCTCTCTCTCTCTCTCTCTCTCTCTCTCTCTCTCTCTCTCTGTCTCTCTCTCGCGAAGAGAGAGAGAGAGAGAGAGAGAGAGAGAGAGAGAGAGAGAGAGAGAGAGAGAGAGAGAGAGAGAGAGAGAGAGAGAGAGAGAGCCAATATGTTCCATTGACAATATGTCCAATCACATATGTATCTAATATTTTTACTCACACAGAAAAACAACAAATAATTGACATCACCGAGGCATTGGATGATTTGTATGGCAAGGCGGAGGTGATGAAGTGCGATATGTGGGCATCTCTGTCCAAGTATCAGCAGGAAATAAATGCCATGAAGCTAAAGGTTGCAAAACTGTTAAAGTGAACCTCCGGACTAAATATCGACTCCGCAGCACTGAAAAGGCTTTGGGTTTCTGTAACAGTTTCACAGCATCAGAACTTTGTTTCTCTTATCCAAGTCTCATTTTTAGCTGCACACAAAAAAAATGCCCGGGCTTTTTTCCCCTGATGCTGTGCAAAGCATGATGGGATTTCTGATGTTGTTGTTCTCGTTCTGCTGTTTTGATGCCATTTTTTTTATTAACATTTTATATTTGACATTTGAAGCCTAGCGTGTGCAGCTGGGAGAGGTTATCAGGACACAGGACAGTTGGAACTGTGTCTCATGCTCCCTGTCACCTCCTTTCAACCAAAAAGATGGCTGCCCCCATGACAAAGATGGCAGCCACCATGAAGCACAAACATTTGCCTGTTCTTTTAAAACAGGGTGGGTAAAATATTATTTTACCTATCTTTTCGAATTAACATAACTATTGTAACTTAAGGACAGTATGTTTGTTTAGGCTGAAGTTCCCCTTTAAAAGATTAAAATTAAAACCATGTTTTTGGAGAATAAATGCACATTCTTAAAACTTTAACAGTCGCCTATTTATTATACACCTTTGAATTAACATGTATTCTTATTGTTTATTACTATTATTAGTATTGGATTATTCTTCTTATAAAGTGAGCACAAAATAACATTTGAACCATAAAAATAGCACATAGTGTTTAATACACAATCACACACACAAACACATATGTATGTGTGTATATATATATATATATATATATATATATATATATATATATATATATATATATATATATATATATATATCTATATATATATATATATATATATATATATATATATATATATATATACAGAGAGAGAGAGATAGATAGATAGATAGATCTCATTCAATATCAACATATATCTATATATCTATATACATCTATATATACATATAGATATATATACATATATATCTAGATACATCTATCTACATCTATATATACATAGATATATATACATATAGATATATATACATATATATCTAGATACATCTATCTACATCTATATATACATAGATATATATACATATATATATACATATATATATAGATACATCTATCTACATCGATATACAGCAGAGATATATATATACATATAGCTATATACATGTCTCTGTCTCTCTGTCTGCGCATGTACGGTACTTAACGAACGATCGTTTTTGTAACGACCAGCATACACACGTACTTTTGCGAACGATCGTCGTTACAAAAAATCCGCCAGGACGGATTTCCACTTTACAACGACTTCGGTCGCTGATCGTTAGCCTTAACGATCGTTAGCGGTTATTTTGTAACGATCGTCGTTAGAAACGATCGTTAGTCGTTCGTTACCAACGACTTTAGTCGCATGTCTGTATGCCCCTTAAGTCTAAACGTAAAAGATCTAGGAAGGCTTCCCAGTGGAAAGATCCGTTGCCCATGGCAACCACAAATAGAGAGGTTATTTCTGTCAAGTCTGAAATGGGCAAAACCATGCAGTATGATAATGATGTTTATAATGCATCTGCTGATCAGTTTCCAGGTTTTTTGCCCCAATCCAAAGCTTATGTGGATCCTGCTATAGGTAGGATCGCACACTACATTAAAGCAGTTAAAAAATCTGTTCTTGTTCCTGAACTCCACCCCTACTGAGATTATTTGGATACTGGCCTGTTTGAACCCCCATTTGCTTCCTGGGATATTGGGGCCTTGCTGGAAGAATTCGATTTTGATTGGAAAGCCTTTTGCGATTTTTACATCGCAAAAAGCGAAGATGTCTTGAATGCTTGTCTCGATTCTATGTACCTTCTGATTGATTCCGATGAATGTGACAAGGATGATGTGGATCTGGTGATCTATGTATGGCAAACTATTTTGGATGAGTTGCACACACACCAACCAATTGATTCCAATAAAGAGACATCGTTGTCGGATGATTGTTCCTGCCTTTCTGGGGTAAAGCATGAGAGTCTTGACTTTGTGCAATCTGAAATGAATGAGTATGCCGCTGTGGTTGGTTCCTGTGCGAATCCTGAAGGATTCTCTCCTGACAGTGTGCAGTTTGAATCTGTGCGATCTGATGCCTGTTTCTCGGATGTTCCTGCAGATTGTGATCGGCATGAGTCTGCCGGTTTCCTCAAGGATGTGTGGGATCCTTTGTCAGTTAGAAACAGATCTTTGAGATCTTCCGTCTGTGACCTTGCTATTCGGAAAATTTCTCGACTATGCAGCGTCAAAAGTAAAATTTTTATGCCTAATAAAGTTTATCCTGTTGATGTCGCCATTTCTTCTGCAAATGAGTCTCTGTCTCACCCTGTTCACACCTGTAAGGGCCCGTTGCCTGGGGACAGTTGCTCCAGCGTTTCGGTCCTAGATGCCTTGCTGTCTGCTCCGCAGATCGCGGAGGTTTGCGCTATAGAAGCGTCAGTTTCACAACCTAAAGTGAATTTTGATTCGCAGGTTTTGCGTTCTGATTCCTCGGATTCGACATTGTTAGCCGAATCTAAGAGTGAGACAGCGCTTCGGTTTTGCGAATCTGATGCTGAACCTTCTTTGCCTTGTTCAGAGACGCTTTCTCTGAATCTGCCCTGTACCATGAATAAAAACATGATCTCCACTTGCACTGACATTTGTGAGTCCCTTTCTTGTTTTGAGAAAAATGCTGATTCTGCACCCTGTACTCTGGATGAGTTAATATTGCCGTGTACAATGTCTCCTGCAGTGCCCCTAGAGGCTCATCTAGGTATTGCTGCTATACTCACCTGTTTTTCTGCAGTTTTGGAGTTGCAAGCTAGTTTGACTGCTACGCAGAATTCGGGGTGCAGTGAGATTAAAGTTGGGGAGTCAGTGTGTGTTCTAGTAGATATTCCTGTACATTCCGCTCATGATGATGAGATCCAGTCTCAGTTTATAGTGGAACTTTCCCTGGGACATTTGCCCTGTCCACAAAATAAAGTTCTAGTTTTGCCCTGTAACATGAATAGTTCAGAATCCTTCTCAGAAAACTTGAAAAATTATGTTCCTGAAGTTTTGTCTGATGTTCTGGAGGTCTCCGAGTTCCTCCCAAAGGGAGCAGAACTTGTAGGAGATGTCTGCTGCCCCCCCAAGTCCTTCTGAGGTGTTGCCCACTTCAGTAGGCATTGCTGTTGTGCTGACTACCTTTGCAGCGCTGGTGGAGCTTCACTCATATGTAGTCAATGATGATATTGCAGTCACAGAAATTTCTGAATTTGAGTCCGAGTCTTCTTTTGAAAGTCCAGTGCTTGAGACCATTGCTCGTGATGATTCTCTGCCCGGTCCTGGTTTTGGTTTCCTCGTGTCGGACTCTGAGGTTGGCAGTTCCCCGACATGTCCTGAGGTTTCTCCTGTGCTGGTGTACCCCAGTGTGCTCTGTGACCCAGAAAGCCCAAGTGTGCCTCGGTTACCAGCGTACTCAGATGCTTCCTCGGTGGAGACATGCTCTGATATGGTCTGCCTGCTTGCATGCCCAGAAGTGGTCCCTGAAAGTCTTGATCTTGATGGGGGTCCTCGTAATTCTGAATCCGGAATTGTCATTGGTTCCATGGGGGTTCTTGGTAATTATCCATGTGAGCCTGGTGATTGTTCTGCCCTCTTGGGATCTCTGTGGAGCTTCAAAAGGTTCTGGGAGATTCCGGGAGAAATTTTGCTTGGTACCCTGGATAAGATCAACGGTGGCTTTTGTGTTGTAAGGGACACTTCGAACAGGTATTGTGGCAGGTTTGGTATTTTCGGACGCTCCTTGGAAGGTGGTGGGTATTGTCTGGAGGGTGTCGATGGCTTCTTCTCTGGCGTTCATAGTCCTGATGGGTGTTATACTGAGACTGGTAGTACTGATGGGCATGTTTCGGTGGCTTCTGTTTCCGATGAGGTCGGTTTCGGGTGGACTGACTCTGGAATTGGACCTTGTCGGGCTGTCCTGACCTTCATGAGTCTTCAGTTTGAGTCTGTTGCTAATAGCAGTTTTGAGGGTCGTCTGTAATTCGACCCTGGAGGGGGGGGGGGGGGTACTGTAATGATTTGCTCAGCTGCCTGTGCAGGCAGGCAGCTTTTTGACCATTGTTTTGATTTGCATGCTGCAGGACTCTGGAAAGAAGAGCTTCGGTCAGTTCTGCAGCTTGTGCTTGCAGAGGAATTTGCATACGTTGTCATGCAAATTGCCTGGCCACCTTCATTGGAGGCGTGTACTATAAGTACTATGTCTTTCCCACAATGCTTCGCTGTTCATAAGGATTTCGTCCTATGTAACACTCCTGGTGGGGTGTCAGCCTTGCTCTCTGTTTGAACATCAGCTTAGAGTAATTCCTGAATCTGCGCTAGGCAGATTTCCCTAGTGCAGTTAGGATTGTATTATCTGTATTGCCTGTTCTGTCTTGTCTTGCCTGCTGCCATTGTCCTGTCCCTATGGTGGTTGACAGGAAATGGTTCTGATCTCTGTTCTTGGAGTATAGCTGGTGCAGTGGTTGCTACCAGCTATCTCTACTGTTTTGTTTCCTGGGATCGCACTAGCCACTTTTTGCTAGCGCTGGGGATCCTTCTGTTCTGTCTCCTGGGATCGCGCTAGCTACTTTTCGCTAGCGCTGGGGATCCTTCTGTTCTGCTACTCTGTACCTGGATCGCGCTAGCCACTTTTCGCTAGTGCTGTGGATCCTATCTCTCGCTTGTCCCTGTTTTCGTGTGTCTGTCTTATCTGCTACGACCGCTTGCTGGAGGCTCGGTGAGGTAACCGTTAAGCAAGCGTTCGCGTCCTCTGTTTCATGTTTGTCTGTCGATGGTTAGTTAGGCGTGCTTGTCTCTATTGTGCTTATCACGTGGAGACCGCGCAATAACCGCGTGCACTGTTGCGAATGAGTGCGGTGTTCGCGGTTAGCTAGCGTTTGCTGTTTTCCGCATCTTCTCACTGTATTATTTACTGTGCCTTTGCTACCCTCGTATTCTGTCCTGATCTGCCTTGTGTCACGTCTGGCGATCGCACCTCTCGCGATCGCGTTCCTATTTCATATCTGCTGTTGTGTGTGCGCGGTCGCGGGGTGGCGACTGGATTGGCGCACACACATACAACCTGTCCCTTTGCTCATCTCATTCGCAATCGCCTCTCTTGCGATTGCGTTCTGCGCTTCGTACAATTCCTGTCTGGCATTTGTGGAGGTACAGAGGATTGGTTCCTCTGCACTCCCCAGCGCCATCTGCCGACAGGAATTTTCCCTCTACGGGTGCGTAGCACCTTTTGCTGGGTGCCTGCAATTACACGCTTGTGGAGGATTTCCGCTGTGTCAGCGCACGCGTTGTGCGCTGATCACGGAGAAAGTTCCACAATCGTTACAATACTACATTGGAACAAAAATAACATTGATTTTGCATGCTATTAATTTTAGCAAATATAAGAATTAAGTAACTAGTTTCCTTATTATTTTACAAAGGAGAAATTGGGATATCTGAAACCATGTATAAAGTGCCCGTCTCACCCGTAGACAATCTTAGAAGCAAAAAGTGGATTTGGGGAGCACTGGAGCAATATAATTCAAGTGGCTTTATTCTAGACTCGGTAGCAAAAAGGAGAGAACATACATATATAACATATACCATAAAAACCCCCCATATAAAAACAGATAGAAGCACCTATTTAAATGGCCATATTAGTCCTAGTTGGAGTGCACTCCTTTTGTTAAGAACCAATTTGTGTACACATTTATCTTCAGGCCCATATATAAGGTAAGCTTCAGTTGTAACAACCAGGATTCCAGAATGCAGTAATCACCCTTGTCACCCCGTTTGCAAAGTATAGCAGGCCTCTATGCCGTATGCATATACGCATCCATTACAGACCCGCTTGGGTCTAACCTCAATCTTATTGCTGGATAGCATGTGCTGTGTGACGCCGATCCAGGAAGCTACCTTGCAGCGTCCCCCGTGCCTCCGCATCCTTCCTCTCCTCTAAGCCGGCCATATACAGATACGGAACTTGACAAACTTTATCCCACAACAGATAACCTAAGTGATCCGAGCGGACATCATACAATCGCCAGCGGTGGTCGAGAAACCCAATTCCAGGGTACCCCACCACGATGTACTCCAGCAGAAGGTTCACCTGAGGTTACGTGAGTTATACTTGATTAAGCCAGCAATAAGATTGAGGTTAGACCCAAGCGGGTCTGTAATGGATGCGTATATGCATATGGCATAGAGGCCTGCTATACTTTGCAAACGGGGTGACAAGGGTGATTACTGCATTCTGGAATCCTGGTTGTTACAACTGAAGCTTACCTTATATATGGGCCTGAAGATAAATGTGTACACAAATTGGTTCTTAACAAAAGGAGTGCACTCCAACTAGGACTAATATGGCCATTTAAATAGGTGCTTCTATCTGTTTTTATATGGGGGGTTTTTATGGTATATGTTATATTTGTATGTTCTCTCCTTTTTGCTACCGAGTCTAGAATAAAGCCACTTGAATTATATTGCTCCAGTGCTCCCCAAATCCACTTTTTGTTTCTAGTTTCCTTATTAGCTGACAAATGATAATGTTGGATAACTTGTACAATTTTAGATAACTTTGGATTACTTTGGATAACTTTGGATTACTTTGGATAACGCTATCTGACTTAATTTAAACTTTTAGCCAATTCAACAGAAAATAAAACATAATCCCCTTTGCAGATGTACTCCTGCTCACATCCACATGATGTCAATCATCAGATCTCCTGTCAACTTTGTCACATTCCCCACTTCAGGTTCATCGCAATAGAGTTTCACAAGAGTTCGCCCATTTTGAAACGATTTTGCGATCTGGCTGATTTAATCTTCGTTAATCAAAAATTTTGCGAGTGGCTGGCTCACCAAAAATCTTAAATGGGGTATAAAAGGTTTGTTTAGAAACAAAGGCCTCAGGAGACAGTAAAATGTGGATTTTAATTAAACATTATTGATCTCCATAGATGTTCAAAAATCAATAAGGTACAGTTTTTTGGTATATTAAAATCACTTACAAAAGATATAAAAACAGAATGATTCAATTGCTGTATAATCTGTGTATGGAATCTGTTGTTTGTAGTAGTCTTCTATTTGAGCGTATTTATATGTGTATATGTGTCTGTCTGTAAAGAGAATGAATGAATGTGTGTGTGTGTGAGTCCAGACCTTCCTGCTGGTTCTTATATATATGTTAGTTCTCAGTATTCCTACTGTTCTGCCTTCTGATTGGATCAGCAATAATGCTATGATGTAACTTTTGAGTCTTCAACTACATATGGTACAAAGCCTCTTTTCCTAACTCAGAATAACCTAGGATTGAATCACGTCACCCAATAACCAGCTGAGAGCTGTTGATTACGTAACCAGGATACAATCTCTACAACCAGAAGCCTGGTTTGACAGAGATCTATTTTTTACGCTTCTAATGATGATTGGTCTTGACATTTGTGACCTTAAATTCCACAAGGAAAGGAACATACACTAAGCTCATCAGACTTCTAAAAGTTCATTATAACCAATATTGTACAATTAGCACTACATTAAACATTAGCTTTGATATCTCAATCACATGACATCATACAGACGTAATTTCTCATCCAGTGGGGTGCTTAGCCAAATGAAGAAATCTAAATCCGTCAATGATATATCATTTGATTAAAATCTCAAAACATTCAACATATAACACACACCAAATATAATAAGGTCATTGCTTCATTGTAGACAGACCAAATTTGATCAGCTGAACAATGACTGTTGTTCTGTCATTGAGCTACCTCAGCCTGGTGACCATATGGGCTTGAAAACCGCTATCGCCTGCACTCTCGCCATGGTGCGCACTAGTCCAGCATGGCTGTCACAACACAAACAGCTGTTTACGGTGCGTTACACAGTGAATTTGGTGTGTCAGTGTGAAGCAGTACTCTAATTACACTCCCTGATTGATGTATACACATGCAAGATGTTTTAAAGCACTTTAGGCCTGCAATTTAGCATTCAATGTGATTTATGCCCTTAAAACACTGCTTTGCGTCAAATCCAGATTTTTCCCCGGGACTTTTGGCGTCTATCCCACTCATCCATGCAAACAGTCAGGTGTTAGACCCTTTGAAAAATCTTTTCCATCTCTTTTGTGGCCAGCATAAATGTTTCTAGTTTTCAAAGTTCACCTCCCCATTGAAGTCTATTGCGGTTCGCAAAAGTTCACAAGTTCGCGAACATTTGAGGAGGTTCGCGAGTCCGGTTTGCGAACCTAAAATCGGAGGTTCGGGCCATCTCTGATATAGATATCTTTTTGTACGTTTATACATTGATATGAAGAATGTATGTAATGTTTATTCTGTATAAATTCATGGGAATTGTTTCCTGTGATTATTTGGAATTTTATTTCAATATTTAAAATGTAATTATTTCCTTGTTGCATTTCTGCCGCTGCCATCTTTTGTTTCTTCTTTGCGCAGCGCTGCTGCCCCTTAATTCAAATACCCCTGAGGTTGATCCACGTGACGGCGCAGCCATGTTCTGGTTGTTTTGACAACCGGATGCGGCTTGCTTAATGACGCAGCCGCGTCTCGTCTGGGCGGGTCCCTTTCAATCTTCCGGCTTTCTTCTGAAACAGATTAGTTTAAAAGGCAGCTTCAAACAAACAGCACTTAGCGTCTTCAGAAGTTGGGGCTCTGTCCATCCGGTGGTCCGGGGGTTTCTCTCTCTTTCCTCTATTTCATGTCAGTGGTCATTGATTTGACGCAACAGTTCTTAGGACATGCACTGGTGTTTTTTTTGGCACATTTTTCCTGGTTTTACAGCTATGTCTTAGTATGGAGGATGATTCTCCTTATGTGATTATTCAATAAGGATCTGTTCACTGTTATTATTTTAGCTGCAATTATATGTACCGTATACCAATTTTATTTTATTATATTTTGAATGCAACCTTTTCGTCACATCCTCTTTTGCACCTATAGTGTGACCTTTTTGTCGCATTCATCTTATTTATAATTTTTTCAGTTTTCCTAGGATGTTTTATATGGACATGGTGTGTTTATGTATACATATATAACTCATTTCTGAGGACTATCTTTATTTACTTATGTAATTGTTTTCTATTGTTGAATTGTGCACTAAAATTGCCTATTATTGTATTCAAATGTCTGTGTTGAATATATACACTGTTGCTACCCCAATTACCTAATGATTACTGATTATATTATATTTATGGATACCGGATATATCACTTCTAGTGATTTTTAATTGTTTTTAAATCTTTTGCGGTTTTAAATTCAATAAAGAATTTTGTACTTTGACTCTATATTGTCTGTGGTTTGGTGCTTTGACAGGGCAACTTTGTTCTTTTTTTTTTTTCTACTAATGTGATTGTCTATTGTTGTGACTTAGATGAAGATCAGATCACATTTTATGACCAATTTTGTGCAGAAACCCATATAATTCCAAAGGGTTCCCATACTTTTTACTGCTAGTGTAGGTAGTGCCTAGTGGCCCCCTCCAGAAATGATGCCAGCGCGTGAGGACAGCGAGCAGGGAACTCACCGACTTTTGCGTTCCAAGGGACGGAGCTCTGCATGCCTACATCTTGAATGTCTCAAATGCCACTAAAGAAGGACCCTGGGTGGGCGCCCCACCAGGCTTGCCCCCCTCCTGCCCCTGCCTCCTGCCCTTGCCTCCCTTGCAGTAGCTGTGTCAAGCCACTGCTACTGATCCACTTTTCCTTCTTGTCTACAAAAAACATACATAATTTCTCAGCTCCGACGCATTAATCAATACTCCTCAGTCTGACTTTCTATCCACACAAATCATTGAATGAACTCTCACGAACGTGGCCACTGGTTTCTCCAGAGCCAAATACCCCCCCCCCCCCCCCCGTCCTGAATATTTCCTCTGCTGTTTATGTTGTCATACCTTCTCTTACTCCTGCAGTCTGTAGGTACTGGTGCCACTGCCCTCTCAATTCCTATTAATCTGAACACTACTTCCAAATCATTTTTCCCCAGGGTAACTACGTTACACTAAACTGTCTACCAAAAATCCATCCTCTTCTCTCTGCATCGATCCTCTTGGAAACTCTTTTCCTACAATATCATCTATGTGCATATAATGCCCAGACCACTCCACCCCTAACTTGTCTGTTTATGTCGTGAACACAGTCTCATGATACCTATCAGCCATCAATCATTGGGAATCTTATGTAATAAGAGCTAAGTATTCCTGCGTCATCCTGTCCCTGTACTTGCGCTACTGCGCATGTGCAGCATGGACAGCCATTGGCACAGGAGGACAGGGCCAGGGAGCCGGGCTAGCGTGTGCATGGGCGGACAGGTGCGCTCGTGGGTGGACACTGACATGAGGCGGCAGTGTGACAGAGACCTAGAGCCCGTTTTTAAACGGGCTTAGGTCAACTAGTGGGTAATAAATTACTGGAATTCAACCTCGATAAAAGTATTTTTTTTCAATTACCTTATCACATTCGAGAACCTGGTCCTTGACATCTTAAATGGTAAATATTTTCCCCGACCTACAGGCATGCTGCCTGGGGTTCACCTTTGATTCTGAACTCTCATTATGGAGTATGGGGGTTTCAATTTAATTGCACCCTCTGTACACTTCAATTTCTTACTTAAGGTTTTCCTCCCTTTTTACTGATGTCTGTGATTCTCATTCTCAAACAGTGAGGGGGCTTTTATCCGCCCCCTTGTGTACACTGTCTTTTGCTTTTCTTATTCATCATTGTATTACTTTGGCACCTCTGTACTTAATTGGTATGTAAGCCGCTACATTTCTCGGAGCTTTGTGCATCAGGGGCCATATGCATTTCACTTTTTCACCTGAGTTTTCTCCTAGGTGATATTTTTAAACTTGTCAATAAAATGCCTTTTAAGCCTCCAGAAGGCAAGAAAATTATTAAAATAATTTTGATAGTACTTTTTCACCAACTTTTTGGTACTTTTTTAATTGAAAAGTACTGAAAAGTTATTTAAAATCAAAGATGAAAAATTATCTCCTAGGTGAAAACTCAGGTGAAAAAGAGAATTGCATATGGCCCCATGTATCAAGTTTTCTACACTTCTTCTCTGGTCTTTAACCCCTTGCCGACCGCTCCATGCCAATTGGCATGGATGCGGCAGCAGCCCCAGGACCACTCCGCGCAGATCGGCGTGAATGGCTAGGGGGGCGGGGATTGCAGGAGATTGCGAGCGCTGATGCATCCCCGCCGGAATGAGAGAGCTCCACCATCAGTCTCCCAGCAGCGAACGCCGCTCGGTGTCTGTCAAACGGCAAAATCGCCATCTAATAAGACTGTACAGTGCTGCGATCTAAGGCAGCGCTGTACACGGGACAGCCATGTCACTCGGCTGTCCCCTCCAGAGGCACAAAGGCGAACCGCTGTCATTGACTAGCGGGGGGGAGGGGGGGGTAGTTATAAAATACAATAAAAAAGGAAGAATTTATTATTAAAAAAATATAAATAAAATAAATAAATAAACAAGCTGGCAGGTCTCAGACCCCACCAGCAGAAAGCTCTGTTTGTGGGGAGAAAAGGGCGGGGTTACTTGTGTGCTGAGTTGTGCGGCCCTGCAGCGAGGCCTTAAAGCTGCATCGCCCTATTTAGTAAAAAAATGGCCTGGTCACTAGGGGGGTTTAGTACCGCGGTCCTTAAGAGGTTAATCCAATATTGGATTTGGAGACTTTCTGTATCTTCCCTTCCAATATTATATTTTTTGTCTGCTTCATTTTTTAGAATTTTATATTTACAGTGGCCTGATGAGGGGCATAATCTGCCCAAAACGAACGTGTCATTGTCTGAAATAGAGATGTCGCGAACCTCCGATTTTCGCGAACCTCCGATTTTCGGTTCGCAAGCCCCGTTCGCGAACCTTCACGGAAGGTTCGGTTCACGGAAAAGTTTGCGAACCGCAATAGACTTCAATGGGGAGGCGAACTTTGAAAAATAGAAAAAATTATGCTGGCCACAAAACTGATGGAAAAGATGTTTCAAGGGGTCTAACACCTGGAGGGGGGCATGGCGGAGTGGGAAACATGCCCAAAGTCCCGGGAAAAATCTGGATGTGACGCAAAACAGCATTTTAAGGGCAGAAATCACATTGAATGCTAAATTGCAGGCCTAAAGTGCTTTAAAACATCTTGCATGTGTATACATCAATCAGAGAGTGTAATTAGAGTACTGCTTCACACTGACACACCAAACTCACTGTGTAACGCACCGCAAATAGCTGTTTGCGTAGTGATGGCCGTGCTGGACTGGTGCGCACCGTGGCCAGAGTGTAGGCCGTGGCGGTTTTCAAGCCCATATGGTCGCCGGGCTGTGGTAGCTCAATGATAGAACAACAGTGACTGTCCAGCTGATCAAATTTGGTCTGACCACAATGAAGCAACGACCTTATTATCTTTTGTGTGCCACCCCCACCCGAGACACTCAAATAGCCGGCAGTCATTGCTTCATTGTGATACGCAAGCCCCTTCACCGCGGCAAGGTAATGATCACGAAGGGGGATGGGAACATGTACATGCCTTTTGTTTATTTGTTGCAGCCGCCCGCAGTGCAGCCAGAAAAATTAGGCAGGCATGTACACGCACCAGAAAAATTAGTGTAGTGGCCGCTGCTAGCAGCGGCCTTAAAAATTCAGGAATCCACCTAGAGTCTGACCCTGTTGGTGGTGGCGGAGAAGGCAAGCGGCCTGCAGGCAGAGATGCTGTGTGTGGGGACTGACTTAGTCTTCGGTCGTGCATTAGCCCTCATTCCTCATCCCTGATCCATTCCTCATTCATTTTGATAAAGGTCAGGTACTGAACACTGTCGTGACTTCTCTTCTCAGTAGCTATGCCTCCAGCTGCACTGAAGGTCCTTTCTGACAGAACGCTTGCGGCAGGGCAAGAGAAAAGTTGGATGGCAAATTGGGACAGCTCTGGCCACATGTCAAGCCTGCGCAACCAGTAGTCCAAGGGTTCATCGTCACTTTTCGCAGTGTCTACATCCACACTCAAGGCCAGGTAGTCGGCTACCTGTCGGTCCAGGCATTGGTGGAGGGTGGATCCGGAAGGACTATGGCGAGGAGTTGGACTAAAGAAAGTCCGCATGTCCGACATCACCCTGAGATCGCTGGAGCATCCTGTCCTCGCCTGCGTGGACTTAGGAGGAGGAGGGTGACTGCCAGTGGTACCTTGATTGCGTTGTGCAGCCACATCACCCTTAAACGCATTGTACAGCATCATCGACAGCTTGTTCTGCAAGTGCTGCATCCTTTCAGCCTTCTGTTGAGTTGGTAACAGGTCCACCACTTTGTGCCTGTACCGAGGGTCTAGTAGCGTGGCCACCCAGTACAGGTCATTCGCCTTGAGTTTTTTGATACGGGGGTCCCTCAACAGGCTGGACAACATGAAAGAGGACATCTGCACAAAGCTGGATGCAGACGTACTCTCCATCTCCTCTTGCTCTTCCTCAGTGACGGGACGCAACTCCTCTTCCTCCCCCCAGCCACGAACAATACCACGGGAACGTGGAGCAGCAGAAGCCCCCTGTGACGGCTGCCGCGGTTGTTCTTCTTCTGCCGCCTCTTCCTCCTCCACAGAAACACCTTCCTCATCATCACCATCATCAGAGTCTGACTCCTCTCTTTCCCCACACGACTCCTCCTCTTCCTCTTCCTCCTCCTCCCCCCTCTGTGCTGCCAAAGGTGTTGTGGAAACATCGGGTTTGGATGTAAATCGTTCCCACAACTCCTGCTGCTGTAACTGTTCTCGTTCACTCTCCTCCACAGCTGTATCCACCACTCTACGCACGGCACACTCCAGGAAGTAGGCATAGGGGATCAAGTCACTGATGGTGCCCTCATCGCTACTCACCAGTTTGGTCACCTCCTCAAAGGGCTCCATGACCCTGCATGCATTTCACATCAGTGTCCAGTTGTTGGGCCACAACATCCCCATCCTCCCAGATTGTGTCCTTGTACTGTAATGATACAGGTACTGGGTGACGGCTTTCTCCTGGTCTAGCAGACAAGAGAACATCAGCAGGGTGGAATTCCAGCGAGTCGGGCTATCGCAAATCAGGCGTCTCACCGGCAAGTTGTTTCTACGCTGAATGTCCGCAAAGTGTGCCATGGCCTTGTAAGATCGCCTGAAATGCCCACACAACTTCCTGGCCTGCTTCAGGACGTCGTCCAAGTCTGGGTACTTGGACACAAATCTTTGCACGACCAGATTCAGCACATGTGCCATACAGGGTATGTGTGTCAGCTTTCCCAAATTCAACGCAGCAATGAGATTGCTGCCGTTTTCACACACCACGTTGCCGATCTCAAGCTTTTGGGGGGTCAGCCATTGCTCCACCTGTTTGTTAAGAGCAGCCAGGAGAACTGCTCCAGTGTGACTCTCCGCTTTCAGGCAAGACATGTCTAACACTGTGTGACACCGTCGTACCTGGCATGCAGCATAGGCCCTGGGGTGCTGGGGCTGTGTAGCTGGAGAGGAGATCGCGGCACCAGCTAAGGAGGAGGATGATGACAGCGAAGCGGTGGTAGCAGGTGGAGAGGAAGTGGCTGGAGGCCTGCCTGCAAGCCGTGGAGGTGTGACAAGTCGGTCCGCTGTGCAGCCACATACTCCCTGCTTGCTGCCATTGGTCACCAGGTTGACTCAATGGGCTGTGTATGTAATGTAGTGGCCCTGCCCGTGCCTGGCAGACCAGGCATCCGTGGTCAGGTGGACCCTTGACCCAACGCTGTGTGCCAGAGATGACACCACTTGCCTCTCAACTGCATGGTACAGTTTGAGTATGGCCTTTTGTGAAAAATAATTGTGGCCTGGTATCTTCCACTGCGTTGAACCAATGGCCACAAACTTATGGAAAGCCTCCGACTCCACCAGCTTGTATGGTAATAGCTGGCAAGTGTAACGATCGGTGTCAGCACACAGAGAGAATCTGATTATTGGTGATCTGCAGTATCACCAAGAATACAGATATATACCTGATTATTGATGATCTGCAGAATCACCGATAATCCAAGTATAACTAACCTCTGGACACCTATATAGTGTGAGTGTTTGGTGCAACAGTAATTACTTTGAGTAAGACCACCCGAGGAGCAGGTGGTCTTTGGCAGTATGGGCGATACTGCCTTCTGGGAAGTGCGAAGACCCTCCAGCAGCCTGAGATCTCCAAAGGGGTGGAGTCCCAGTCTGAAGGTAGGAAGGACCTGTGAGTGAGTGACACCTGAAAGGTGGATGTCACTAGCAGGTCTGGAGACTATCTCTAAGGAGAGAGATAGCTCTCTAGGTTGGGCAAGCCAGGTCGGCAACACACAGACAGACAAGGTACAGAGGCAGAAGGCTGATTTGGTATCCAAAGGCAGGCAGGGTTTGGCAACAGATAATCAGATATGCGTAGGTACCGAATCATAACAGATATCAACAATGCGTAGTCTTGGGTGTGAGGTCCGTGGTCTCTACACCCTGGAACTAGTCTGGAGTATAATATGATGGTACACAATATCCCTAGTCTTGGGTGTGAGGTCCGTGGTCTCGACACCCTGGAACTAGTCTGGAGTATAACAGAATGATAACACAAAGTCCCTAATCTTGGGTGTGAGGTCCGTGGTCTCGACACCCTGGAACTAGTCTGAAGTATAACACTATGATAAACAGAAGTCCTCTGGCTCAGTGTGAATTCCCAGGTCCTCCTGGTTCTAACACACTGTAGGATCTGACTAAGGTCTGAGTGCTTCCACGTAAGTGTTCGCAACGGCAGACAACTTGAGACTGACCAGCAGTAACTATATATAGTGCGGCGCTTTCCGGCGACACCCATCAGCGATCAACCAATAGCCACTTGCTTTTAGGCTTTGAGGTCAGCTGACCAACCTGGTCAAACCTCCTTGTTTGTCATAAAGGTTCTGCCTCTCAGCGCGCGCGCGTATTCCTCAGCCTGTGTGAACTAACAGGCCCAGCCACACCAGACGCACGCTGCTGCGTGCAAACCGCCACGCTGGATGCGGAATGGGCCGCCTTGCCGCCAGTGCACGCGCCGGCTTTTCCGCATTTTATCACAGTACCCCCCCCCGTGAGGAGTGGACTCCGGACACTTCCCACCAGGCTTTCCAGGGTGCAAGTCATGGAATTCTTTCTTCAATTCCTCTGCATGCATACGACATCTGGCACCCAAGTTCTCTCCTCTATGCCATATCCCTTCCAGTGAACCAGATACTGCACGGAGTTCTGCACAAGCTGTGAGTCCAGAATCTTTTCAATCTCATACTCAGGTTGGTCATCAATCAACACAGGGGGGGGGGAGCGGAATCCACGTGCACCGGCGGCTTGAGTAAGGACACATGGAATGATCTCACACCTCGCATGCTGGTAGGGAGATCAATGGCATAAGTGACATTATTGATCTTTCTGGTCACTGGAAAAGGACCCACAAATCTAGGGCCTAGCTTGGGCGACGGTTGCTTTAGAGCCAAATGTCATGTGGACACCCAGACAAAGTCCCCTGGAGAGAATTCCCATTCAATGGAACGTCTCTTGTCAGCCTGTTTCTTCTGGTTCTGAAAAGCCTTCCCCAAATTTCTTTTCAGGACCTCTGCCAATTCTCCAGGGCTGGGAACGGAGTAGAAGTCACTGGCAATGGGGCAAACTTAGGTGACCTTCCCGTCACTACCTGAAATGGGGAAAATCCTGAGGAGGAACTTCTCAGATTGTTGTGTGCAAATTCTGCAAACGGCAAACATTTTACCCAGTCGGTTTGTGCATCTGCAACATAACATCTCAGAAACTGTTCCAGGGACTGGTTGACTCTTTCGGTCTGGCCATTGGTCTGTGGGTGGTATAGCCTGATGAAAAAGAAAGATCCATGTCTAACTGGTGGCAGAATGCCCTCCAAAACTTGTATACAAATTGCACTCCCCGATCTGACACTATATTTTCCGGAATGCCATGCAGCTGGAAGATGTGCTGGATAAAGAGATCCGCCAATTCCTGAGCCGAGGGGAGTCCTTTCAGGGGGACAAAATGAGCCATCTTACTGAATCGATCGACTACCACCCAAATGACCGTCATGCCCTCAGACCTGGGGAGTTCGCCCACAAAATCCATGGACAAATGGGTCCAAG
Source organism: Hyperolius riggenbachi (assembly GCF_040937935.1). Lineage (NCBI taxonomy): Eukaryota > Metazoa > Chordata > Amphibia > Anura > Hyperoliidae > Hyperolius > Hyperolius riggenbachi. The sequence continues at coordinate 387,336,284 of NC_090651.1, read as the reverse complement.
GTTCACTCGGAACTGGTAAAGGCTGCAATGTTCCAACAGGTGCCTGACGGGAGGGTTTGCTCCTAGCACACACTGCTCACTCTCTGACAAACTCCTTACAGTCTGTTGCCAATGACGGCCACCAAGCAGTGCACATCTAGCAAGTAGATCCTAAGTTCTGGTGGCCCCAAGATGCCCAGCATTCTTGTGGGAATGAAACAGCTGCAACAGTTGTAGGCGAAAAGGCAATGGTACAAACAGGACCCCCTCAGGCTTCCCTTCTGGAACATCCTGTGGAAATGGACTCAGAGTGACAGTCCAGTCTTTCCAGGTCTCAGTGGCTGCCAGGACCACCTTCTGAGGTATAATGGTCTCAGGGGCTTAGGGCTGTGCTGTCTCGGGCTCAAAACACTTGGATCAGGCATCACCCTTGATGTTCTTACTACCAGGGGTATACGTGATTACAAATCTAAATCTCGAAAAACAATAACGACCACCGAGCCAGTCGGGGGCTAAGTCTCTTAGCACCCTCAATGTACTCTAAATTTTTGTGGTCAGTGTAAACTGTAATGGTGTGTTCTGCCCCTTCTAGCCAATGTCGCCATTCCTCAAAGGCCAACTTGATGGCTAGATGTTCCCGGTTGCCTATACCGTAGTTTTTCTCTGCGGGTGAAGACCTATGGGAAAAATAGGCACAAGGGTGAAGTTTTCCCTGCAAACCAGAACGCTGAGACAGCACAGCCCCTACCCCTACCTCTGAGGCATCAACCTCCACGATAAAGGGATAGGTGACGTCTACATGTCTCAATATGGGTGCAGAACAGAATAATTTCTTCAGAGTAGAGAAAGCAGCATGGGCCTCTGAGGACCAGTGGTGAGTATCTGCCCCTTTTTTGGTGAGACTGGTGAGAGGCGAGATCACCGTAGAGTACCCCTTTATGAACCTTCTGTAGTAGTTGGTGAACCCCAGGAATCTCTGGAGTGCCTTCATTCCTACAGGCTGAGGCCACTCCAAGACATCAGAAACTTTTCCAGGGTCCATAGAGAGGCCAGAGGTCGAGATTATGTACCCCAGAAAGGCGACAGAGGTCACTTCGAAAATGCATTTTTCCAATTTAGCATACAGCATGTTCTGTCTCAACTGTCGTAGCACAAACCCCACATGTTTCCTATGTTCTGAGAGGTTGGATGAAAAAATCAGTATATCGTCTAAGTACACCAAGACGAATCTGCCCAACACCTCTCTGAACACCTCTTTAATCAGCTCTTGAAAGATGGCCGGGGCGTTACACAACCCGAAGGGCATCACCAGGTACTCGTAATGCCCGTCGGGTGTGTTAAAGGCCATCTTCCATTCATCACTGTCCCTGATACGCACAAGGTTGTATGCACCCCTCAAATCCAGCTTCGAGAAAATCTTAGCATTGGTGCCAGGCCAGGTAAACAAATCGTCAATTAAAGGCAAAGGATAACGATTTTTTACTGTAATATTATTTAAGTCCTGATAATCAATGCATGGATGGAGGCCTCCATCCTTCTTTTTCACAAAAAGAATCCTGCCCCTGCTGGTGACCGAGAGGGACGAATAAAACCTTTAGCTAAATTTCCTCGGATGTATTCTTGCATAGCCAATTTCTCTGGCCCAGATAAATTATAGAGATGACCTCTAGGGGGCATACAACCAGACCTGAGATTGATGGGACAATCAAAAGGACGGTGAGGAGGAAGTTTATCTGCTGATTTGGGACTAAACACGTCTGCAAATTCTGAATACTGGCTTGGCAAACCTTCCACCTGAATCTTGGTGTTACCCAAGGTTACCTTCGCTAAACAATGATGATGGCAAAGGGTAAACCAGCTCGTTAGCTGTCCTGAAGCCCAATTGATCTGAGGAGAGTGAAGTTGTAACCATGGCATGCCAAGAATGATCGTGGAAGTTGTCATCCGCAAAAACCAGAAACTGTAGACTCTCTTTGTGTAACACCCCCACCGTAACCCTTAACTCTGGGGTCTGAGACAGAGGGTTTTTACTGTGCAGAGGAGAGTCGTCCAATGCAGTGACCAGAATTTGTTGATTCAAAGGGAAATAGGAACCCCTAATTTCTTTGCAAATTCGTAATCCATAAAGTTGGCTGCTGAGCCAGAGTCTAGGAAGGCCTCAGTGGCCACTGTTTGATCTTCCCAAGATATAGTACAAGGAAGGAGCAAACGTTTATCATCTAGAGGTAAAGACTGTGCGCCTAGGGTATTACCTCCGACTATACCTAGGCGGCAGCATTTCCCGACTTCTTGGGACAATTCTACACTCTGTGACCCTTCTCTGCACAGTATAGACAGAGCTGTTCTGTTTTTCTGCGACTCTGCTCCACCCGGGACAATTTTGACCGACCAATCTGCATTGGTTCTGGAGGAGGTGAAACGGGTGGAAGTGAAATGGATGGAGGCGAGGCGTAGAAAACATATCTCACATTGTTCCTGCTCCGAGTCTATTTTTGGTAACGTAGGCGACGATCAACCCTGACTGCTAATGAAATGGCCTCATCAATAGACTTCGGTTCAGGATGACCCAACATTAGATCAGAGACCGCGTCTGACAACCCTGACAAAAAACAGTCTAGAAGTGCGAATGAGTCCCATCTAGCTGAAACTGCCCATTTCCTGAACTCAGCTGCATAATCTTCCACCGGATCCTTGCCCTGCCGCAGAGTCTTGAGCTTCTGCTCAGCGGTAGAGGCAATGTCCGGATCATCATAAATTATAGCTTTAAAAAATTCCTCAACTGAGGTTAGAGCTTTCTGCCCTGTCTGGAGACTATATGCCCAGGTCTGAGAATCCCCTGACAACAGAGTCTTAATGAACATAACTCTCTGTGCCACGGTTCCTGATGAATTGGGCCTCAACTCAAAGTAGGATAACACTCGATTTCTGAAATTCTGGAAGTCAGATCTGTGACCAGAAAACCTTTCGGGTACAGGCATAAGTAAGTCTGTACTTGGAGGAGATCGCACTGTATTCACAGCTGTCTGAAAGACTTGTACAGACCTAGACAAAGCGCTGATGACTGTCCAGCATTCGGGTTTAATTCTCCACCGAAGTGGTGAGTGCATCAAGACGGCTGTTAAGTGCGTCAATTTGGTTTTGGTCTGCCATTCTGTAACGATCGGTGTCAGCACAAAGAGAGAATCTGATTATTGGTGATCTGCAGTATCTCCAAGAATACAAACATATACCTGATTATTGATGATCTGCAGAATCACCGATAATCCAAGTATAACTAACCTCTGGTCACCTATATAGTGTGAGTGTTTGGTGCAACAGTAATTACTTTGAGTAAGACCACCCGAGGAGCAGGTGGTCTTTGGCAGTATGGGCGATACTGCCTTCTGGGAAGTGCGAAGACCCTCCAGCAGCCTGAGATCTCCAAAGGGGTGGAGTCCCAGTCTGAAAGTAGGAAGGACCTGTGAGTGAGTGACACCTGAAAGGTGGATGTCACTAGCAGGTCTGGAGACTATCTCTAAGGAGAGAGATAGCTCTCTAGGTTGGGCAAGCCAGGTCGGCAACACACAGACAGACAAGGTACATAGACAGAAGGCTGATTCGGTATCCAAAGGCAGGCAGGGTTTGGCAACAGATAATCAGATATGCGTAGGTACCGAATCAGAAAGCAGAGGGATAGTCAGGAATGCAATAGGTCATAACAGATATCAACAATGCCTAGTCTTGGGTGTGAGGTCCATGGTCTCTACACCCTGGAACTAGTCTGGAGTATAATATTATGGTACACAATATCCCTAGTCTTGGGTGTGAGGTCCGTGGCCTCGACACCCTGGAACTAGTCTGGAGTATAACAGAATGATAACACAAAGTCCCTAATCTTGGGTGTGAGGTCAGTGGTCTCAACACCCTGGAACTAGTCTGAAGTATAACACAATGATAACACAAAGTCCCTAATCTTGGGTGTGAGGTCCGTGGTCTCGACACCCTGGAACTAGTCTGAGGTATAACACAATGATAAACAGAAGTAATCTGGCTCAGTGTGAATTCCCAGGTCCTCCTGGTTCTAACACACTGTAGGATCTGACTAAGGTCTGAGTGCTTCCACGTAAGTGTTCGCAACGGCAGACAACTTGAGACTGACCAGCAGTGACTATATATAGTGCGGCGCTCTCCAGCGCCACCCATCAGCGATCAACCAATAGCCATTTGCTTTGAGGTCAGCTGACCAACCTGGTCAGCTGATCCCTCCTTGTTTGTCATAAAGGTTCTGCCTCTCAGCGCGCGCACGCGTATTCCTCAGCCTGTGTGAACTAACAGGCCCAGCCACACCAGACGCAAGCTGCTGCGTGCAAACTGCCGTGCTGGACGCGGAATCAGCCGCCTTGCCGCCAGTACATGCGGCGGCTTTTCCACGTTTTTACACAGCAAGCTAATAGTTCCGCCACGCCAGCTGTCAGACGCCGGGAAGAGGATGACTGGCAGACATTTGCTTCTTACGCTCAAATACTTCCTTCACGGACAGCTGGGTACTGCTGTGGGCAGAGGAGAAGGAACCGCTCAAGGGAAGAGGCGGTGTGGAGGAGGGTGGCTGTGAAGGTGCAAGGGAGAAAGTGGATGAAGACGATGCACCTGAAGGAGGAAGAGGAGAAGGAGGGTGGCTTGTCTTTTGAAGGGTGCTGCTTTTCCTCAGGTGTTCTTGCCATAGCTGTTTGTGCCTTCTCTCCAGGTGCCTTCGTAAGGCACTTGTCCCTACGTGAGAGTTGGCTTTTCCATGGCTCAATTTTTGCTGGCAGAGACAACAGATGGCTTTGCTCTGATCTGAGACACACACGTGAAAAAATTTCCAAACCGCTGAGCCCCCTGGGGTGATGCCACTACGGTGGCATCAGCAGCTGACGTTGAAGGGCATGTTGGCTGGCTGGCTGGCGATACATGGCGCCGGACACTGCCCCCAGCTGTTTCGGAGGACGAGCTCCCTCTGCTTCTAAGATGGAGTCGTCTCCTCCTACTCCTCTCTTACTCTCCCTCTGAACTGTCCCCTGGTCATCTCCTCTACCGGGAACATATATGGTATTCGTATAATCGTCATCATAATCCTCCTGGCCAGTTTCGCTTTCCTCAGACACCTCCTCAACTGCACCAACTTCAGGTGGTTCATCATCCCCCTCCTCACACGTTACATCCATACTATCGCCACCTAACTCAGACGTATGAGGTGGTGTACCTGCGCCTTCTTGTTGTTGTTGCAGTAGTGGCTGGGAATCAGTGATTTCACCACCACCACCAAATAACTCCTGCAAAGTGTCAAATGCAGCGGATGTGGTGCTTGCTGTAGCGCTGGTGGCTGCGGGAGATGAGGTGTTCTGTGTTAAATAGTCAAGCATGTCCTGATCTTGGGAAGTGATGGCACGTGCTTTCTTCTGAGCACTGAATTTTGGGGCAGGTCCGCACGAAATCACAGCAACACCACCTCGCACAGACCTGCCGGTGCCTGGTGGCCTTCCTCTGGGTCTGCCTCTACCTCTTCCTCTACCTGGTTTGTCCATTTTGTCCATTTTGGGTGGATGCTAGGTATATGCAGTGAGGTGGGTTCACTCAACACAACAGGTAGTAAGATGCAGTGAGCTGGGTTCACTGAACCGTAAAGGTATTTAGATGCAGTGAGGTGGGTTCACTGAAAAGTAAAGGTACTTAGATGCAGTGAGGTGGGTTCACTCAACACAACAGGTAGTAAGATGCAGTGAATTGGGTTCACTGAACAGTAAAGGTACTTAGATGCAGTGAGGTGGGTTCACTCAACACAACAGGTAGTAGGATGCAGTGAGCTGGGTTCACTGAACAGTAAAGGTACTTAGATGGAGTGAGATGGGTTCACTCAACACAACAGGTAGTTAGATGCAGTGAGCTGGGTTCACTGAACAGTAAAGGTACTTAGATGCAGTGAGGTGGGTTCACTCAACACAACAGGGAGTAAGATGCAGTGAGCTGTGTTCACTGAACAGTAAAGGTACTTAGATGTAGTGAGGTGGGTTCACTCAACACAACAGGTAGTTGGATGCAGTGAGCTGGGTTCACTGAACAGTAAAGGTACTTAGATGGAGTGAGGTGGGTTCACTCAACACAACAGGTAGTAAGATGCAGTGAGCTGGGTTGACTGAACAGTAAAGGTACTTAGATGCAGTGAGGTGGGTTAACTCAACACAACAGGTAGTTGGATGCAGTGAGCTGGGTTCACTGAACAGTAAAGGTACTTAGATGCAGTAAGATGGGTTCACTCAACACAACAGGTAGTTAGATGCAGTGAGCTGGGTTCACTGAACAGTAAAGGTACTTAGATGCAGTGAGGTGGGTTCACTCAACACAACAGGTAGTAAGATGCAGTGAGCTGTGTTCGCTGAACAGTAAAGGTAGTTAGATGCAGTGAGGTGGGTTCACTCAACACAACAGGTAGTTGGATGCAGTGAGCTGGGTTCACTGAACAGTAAAGGTACTTAGATGCAGTGAGGTGGGTTCACTGAACAGTAAAGGTACTTAGATGCAGTGAGATGGGTTCACTCAACACAACAGGTACTTAGATGCAGTGAGGTGGGTTCACTGAACAGTAAAGGTACTTAGATGCAGTGAGATGGGTTCACTCAACACAACAGGTACTTAGATGCAGTGAGGTGGGTTCACTGAACAGTAAAGGTACTTAGATGCAGTGAGATGGGTTCACTCAACACAACAGGTAGTTAGATGCAGTGAGCTGGGTTCACTGAACAGTAAAGGTACTTAGATGCAGTGAGGTGAGTTCACTCAACACAACAGGTAGTAAGATGCAGTGAGCTGGGTTCACTGAACAGTAAAAGTACGTAGATGCAGTGAGGTGGGTTCACTCAACACAACAGGTAGTTGGATGCAGTGAGCTGGGTTCACTGAGCAGTAAAGGTACTTAGATGCAGTGAGGTGGGTTCACTAAACACAACAGGTAGTAAGATGCAGTGAGCTGGGTTCACTGAACAGTAAAGGTACTTAGATGCAGTGAGGTAGGTTCACTGAACAGTAAAGGTACTTAGATGCAGTGAGGTGGGTTCATTTAACAAAACAGGTAGTAAGATGCAGTGTGATGGGTTCACTGAACAGTAAAGGTACTTAGATGCAGTGAGGTGGGTTCACTGAACAGTAAAGGTACTTAGATGCAGTGAGATGGATTCACTCAACACAACAGGTAGTTAGATGCAGTAAGCTGGGTTCACTGAACAGTAAAGTTACTTAGATGGACTGAGATGGGTTCACTCAACACAACAGGTACTTAGATGCAGTGAGGTGGGTTCACTGAACAGTAAAGGTACTTAGATGCAGTGAGATGGGTTCACTCAACACAACAGGTAGTTAGATGCAGTGAGCTGGGTTCACTGAACAGTAAAGGTACTTAGATGCAGTGAGGTGAGTTCACTCAACACAACAGGTAGTAAGATGCAGTGAGCTGGGTTCACTGAACAGTAAAAGTACGTAGATGCAGTGAGGTGGGTTCACTCAACACAACAGGTAGTTGGATGCAGTGAGCTGGGTTCACTGAACAGTAAAGGTACTTAGATGCAGTGAGGTGGGTTCACTAAACACAACAGGTAGTAAGATGCAGTGAGCTGGGTTCACTGAACAGTAAAGGTACTTAGATGCAGTGAGGTAGGTTCACTGAACAGTAAAGGTACTTAGATGCAGTGAGGTGGGTTCACTCAACACAACAGGTAGTAAGATGCAGTGTGCTGGGTTCACTGAACAGTAAAGGTACTTAGATGCAGTGAGGTGGGTTCACTGAACAGTAAAGGTACTTAGATGCAGTGAGATGGATTCACTCAACACAACAGGTAGTTAGATGCAGTGAGCTGGGTTTACTGAACAGTAAAGTTACTTAGATGCACTGAGGTGGGTTCACTCAACACAACAGGTAGTAAGATGCAGTGAGCTGGGTTCACTGAACAGTAAAGGTACTTAGATGCAGTGAGGTGGGTTCACTCAACACAACAGGTAGTTGGATGCAGTGAGCTGGGTTCACTGAACAGTAAAAGTACTTAGATGCAGTGAGGTGGGTTCACTAAACACAGCAGGTAGTAGGATGCAGTGAGCTGGGTTCACTGAACAGTAAATGTACTTCGATGCCGTGAGGTGGGTTCACTAAACACAGCAGGTAGTAGGATGCAGTGAGCTGGGTTCACTGAACAGTAAAGGTACTTAGATGCAGTGAGGTGGGTTCACTGAACAGTAAAGGTACTTAGATGCAGTGAGGTGGGTTCACTGAACAGTAAAGGTACTTAGATGCAGTGAGCTGGGTTCACTGAACAGTAAAGGTACTTAGATGCAGTGAGGTGGGTTCACTGAACAGTAAAGGTACTTAGATGCAGTGAGGTGGGTTCACTCAACACAACAGGTAGTTAGATGCAGTAATGAGGTGGGTTAAGTAAACACAACAGGTACTGCAGTATATGCAGTACTGGGTAGTACAATGTGCAGCTCCCTGTCACACACACAGGTAGTCACTGAATGTGCTGGGCTGCTGGCAGTGGCACACACACTATCAATTAGCAAGGCTGTGCATGCAACAAAAGTGTCAGTTTGACACACAGAAAAAAAAGTACAGGATGTAAAAGCAATAACAATCAGCCAGGAGCAAGATAAGCAGCCAAGAGCCTAACTAATCTGTCCCTAGATGAACAAGTCTGCAGCAGCTGTCCCTAGTATGTCTCTAGCAGGCACACGAGTGAGGCTAATGGCCGCCGGACCCTGCCTTATATAACGGAGGGTGGGGCTCCAGGGCTTAGTGTAGCCTGAATGGCTACAATGTGCCTGCTGACTGTGATGCAGAGGGTCAAAGTTGACCCTCATAGTGCATTATGGGGCGAATCGAACTTATTTATTTTATTTATTTATTTGTTGTATTTATAAAGCGCCAACATATTACGCAGCGCTGGACATTAATTTAGGTTACAGACAATATTTAGGGGTGACAAACAGCAATATGACAATACAGGAATACAAGAAAACCAGATCACACAGCACAGTATGAGTACAAGGTAATGCTTAGTCAGTCACTGGATGGAGCATGGAGATCACACAGCACAGTATGAGTACCAGGTAATGCTTAGTCACTGGATGGGAGCATGGAGATCACACAGCGCAGTATGAGTACAAGGTAATGCTTAGTCACTGGATGGGGCATGGAGGTCACACAGCACAGTATGAGTACAAGGTAATGCTTAGTCACTGGATGGAGCATGGAGATCACACAGCACAGTATGAGTACAAGGTAATGCTTAGTCACTGGATGGGAGCATGGAGATCACACAGCGCAGTATGAGTACAAGGTAATGCTTAGTCACTGGAGGGGAGCATGGAGATCACACAGCACAGTATGAGTACAAGGTATTGCTTAGTCACTGGATGGAGCATGGAGATCACACAGCACAGTATGAGTACAAGGTAATGCTTAGTCACTGGATGGAGCATGGAGATCACACAGCACAGTATGAGTACAAGGTAATGCTTAGTCAGTGGAGGGGAGCATGGAGATCACGCAGCACAGTATGAGTACAAGGTAATGCTTAGTCACTGGAGGGGAGCATGGAGATCACACAGCACAGTATGAGTACCAGGTAATGCTTAGTCAGTCACTGGATGCAGCATGGAGATCACACAGCACAGTATGAGTACCAGGTAAATCTTAGTCACTGGATGGGAGCATGGAGATCACACAGCACAGTATGAGTACAAGGTAATGCTTAGTCACTGGATGGAGCATGCAGATCACACAGCACAGTATGAGTACAAGGTAATGCTTAGTCACTGGAGGGGAGCATGGAGATCACACAGCACAGTATGAGTACCAGGTAAATCTTAGTCACTGGATGGGAGCATGGAGATCACACAGCACAGTATGAGTACAAGGTAATGCTTAGTCACTGGATGGAGCATGGAGATCACACAGCACAGTATGAGTACAAGGTAATGCTTAGTCACTGGAGGGGAGCATGGAGATCACACAGCACAGTATGAGTACAATGTAATGCTTAGTCAGTCACTGGATGGAGCATGGAGATCACACAGCACAGTATGAGTACAAGGTAATGCTTAGTCAGTCACTGGATGGAGCATGGAGATTAGGCAAGTTAGGTTCACTCAAATGCATAGCATGGGTGCACAGTAATGGAGGTGCATGATCAGGTAGGACACAAAAGGAGTGAGGACCCTGCCCAAAGGCTTACAATCTAGAGGGAGAGGTAGGGACACGAGAGGTAGGGGACCAGAGTTCGGCTGTGGGTTTAGAGCAATTGTGAGGGGTGGTAGGCAAGAGTGAAAAGGTGAGTTTAGAGGGCCTTCTTGAAGGTGTTGAAGGAGGGGGCTGCCCTAATGGGTGGAGGTAGGGAGTTCCATAGTGTCGGAGCGGCTCTTGAGAAGTCTTGGAGGCGTGCATGGGACTGGGTGATGCGGGGGACGGTCAGGCGAAGTTCATTGGAGGAGCGGAGTGAGCGGCTTGGTGTGTATCTCTGAGTAAGATCAGAAATGTAGGTTGGACAGGTTTTGTGGATGGATTTGTAGGTCAGACACAATATCTTGAAACTTCCGCAAAAGTTTGCTTGGTCCAGGCGAACGCGAACCCCCAAAGTTCGCCTGGAACCGTTCGCGCTACATCTCTAGTCTGAAACAATAACTGCTCATTAAGTCAAGCCAGATCATAGACTCTGTCAGTCTCATGAAGGTTCCTTCTAATATGTCCTACTGCTGTTTATGAAGACTGAATTCATGGATAAGTTTTATGAAAACATAATTTTTGTATTTTCGTGCCAATAAAGTTGTATCAAGTTTTGTACTGCAAGATTGTGCCGTGGTACCTTAACCACTTCAGCCTTCAGTCGTTTTTTTACCTTATGCATCCGAGCAATTTTCACCTTCCATTCATTCACTAATAACTGTATCACTAATTATCACAATGAATTGATCTATATCTTTTTTTCACACCACCAATTAGGCTTTCTTTGGGTGGTATATTTTGCTAAGAATTATTTTTTTCTAAATGCATTTTAACAGGAATATTAAGAAAAACATTGAAAAAAATCATTATTTCTCAGTTTTCGGCTATTGCAGCTTTAAAATAATGCATGCTATAATAATTAAAACCCACACATTTTATTTGCCCTCTTTGTCCCGGTTATTACACCATTTAATGTATGCCCCTATCACAATATATGGCACCAATATTTTATTTGGAAATAAAGGTGCATTTTTTCAGTTTTGCGTCCATCGCTATTTACAAGCTTATCATTTAAAAAAATATTAGTAATATTCCCTCTTGACATGCATATTAAAAAAGTTTAGACCCTTAAGTAACCATTTATGTTTTTTTTAATTGTAATTTTATTTTTATTTTTAAGTTAAAAATTGTATTTGGGTATTTTTTGGGTGTGGGAGGTAAACAGTTAATTTTACATGTAATTTATTGTGTTCTGTGTGAAAAAAAAATGTATGTACATGTAGTTTTACTATTTGGCCACATGATGGCCACAGTCATTGTTTTTAATTCCCATCCTGTAAGCGAGAACTCTTTCTTACAGGAAGTATAAGGAGGACGATATTTTTTTTTTTGCATTCATTGATCTCCAGGATAATGGGGGGCACGCAGCCTTTTGGATGTGACAGTCAAATAGGGGGTGTGGTGGATCACCCGTTGAAGGACTTTTGCCCTTCCCATTGAAAGAAGCCTTTCCAAACACATATAAATGGGATGCTGCACCACATAGACAAACACAGAACATTTATATTGAGTGGAGCAAAATAATTTTTTTTTTAAAGGCATTTTTTAAAGGGAACCTCCGGACTAAAAATCGACTTAGCAGCACTGAAAAGGCTTTGTGTTTCTTTAACAGTTTCACAGCATCAGAACTTTGTTTCTTTTATACAAGCCTCATTTTTAGCTGCACAGAAGAAAACTGCCCGGGCTTTTTTCCCTGATGCTGTGCAAAGCATGATGGGATTTCTGATTTTGTTGTTCTCGTTCTGCTGTTTTGGTGGAATTTTTTTTCTTACATTTTGAATTTGACATTTGAAGCCTAGCATGTGCAGCTGAGAGGGGTAATCAGGACACAGGACAGTTGGAACTGTGTCTCCTGCTCCATGTCATCTCCTTTCAACCAAAAAGACGGCTGCCCCCATGACAAAGATGGCAGCCCCCATGAATCACAAACATTTGCCTGTTCTTTTAAAACAGGGTGGGTAAGAGATTATATTACCTATCTATTCTAATTAACATAACTAATGTAACTTGATGACAGCATGTTTGTTTAGGCTGAAGCTCCCCTTTAACTATAAAAAAATCAAACAATCACAGCAGCAATCAGAGGCTACCAAAAGAAAGCCCAACTACTGGAAAGAAAAGTTGTATGGCTGTGCAATAGACTTATAAAGGTGCAGAGTGCAGAATTGTACAAAATCATCTGGTCACTGGGGGGGGGGGGGGGTGTAAGCCTGTGGTTCTCAAGTGGTTAAGAAAGTCCACTAATAACGTAATGTATTAAAGAGACTCTGAAGTCTCCAAAAATGAGGTTTTTACTTTAAAAACCTCTTTAACATAATTGCCCCTCCTAAAATGCTGCATCCCCGCGGCTGAAGACGCCATAAATCACCCCAAACTCCCTTGGGCACATTGCAGGGCTCCTTCCGCATAGAGGCAGAGCTTTTGGCTGTAGCTCTGCCTCTACACGCGTCCATCAGCACTGATCACCGCCTCTCCCCACCCCTCTCAGTCTTCCTTCACTGAGAGGGCAGGGAGAGGCAATGATCAGCGCTGATTGACGCGCATGGAGGCAAAGCTACAGCCCAAAGCTCTGCCTCCTCAGACAGCAAAATGCAAGACCAAGAAAGTTGTGGATTTTGCGGGTGGAGTTAGGGGTGATTTATGGAGTTTTCAGCCACTGGGATGCTGCGTTTTAGGAGAGGCAATTATGTTAAATAGGTTTTTAAAGTAAAAACACATTTTAGGAGACTTCAGAGTCTCTTTGAAGTAACTCTATTTAGCTTTCAGTTTCTTCTTCATCTTAAAATCTTTACTGCAAAATGACACGGCAAAATAGTCAAACAACTGCTATAGACCAGGTCAAGCTTACTATTTACTTGCTTATGCAGAACATGTACTCAATTTATTATGAGATCAGATGTCATGTAAATATGTTGTCACTCCACAGATCCTTGTGTGCTGGAGTAATCTGTTCCCCAACATTAAATTCAGAAATTATTTAAATAACAGATTATGTCTTTTGTCAAGAACTGCAGTGCTTACGTCTTGACAGAGCAAAACGTTCTAAGAAGTAAAAATATTTGTTGTTTTGACACAACTCCTTACACGAATCCGGCCATGAAGTATGGATGACATTATGACAGTGCATGAAGCAAGGATGAATGGTTAATTAAGATTAATACATTACTTTTCTCCTTGTTTCTGTTTCATTTAAGTTTAACTCTTTATGGAAATGGGTAAGGGGTACTGCAGTACCCCTATACTAATGTCACCTGGGGGACGGCATCATGCAAGGGACATATATCCAGATGCCACCATGCAGGGGACATATATTCAGGCTCAATAAGTGCCTTAATATAGGTGGTATTATAAAAAGGTACACCTGAAAGCCAGAGGGATCTTAGTGTGATGCTGGGGGGACATATTTTCTGACCACCCAGCGCAACAAGGCTAAACAGCTGGACAATGGAAGAGGTCACACAGGCTGCCCAGAGCAACTGCAGCTCTGGGCTTCTGATATCGCTACAAATAAAACACAATGGCAGCGCAGTGCGATGTTGCGCTGCCTTAGTTCGCACTGTGCTGCCTTAGCGATAGCAAGCATTCAGACAGGTACAAGACAGGACTATAGATTGGAGCGTAACTAGTAGCAACCGCAGCTCACACAGAAGCAGAGCAAGCTGGTTAACAACAGTCACCAGCAAGCATCCTACCCAGGCAAGACTACAGGATAGAACATAACTAACAGCAACTGCAGCCTATAGTTACGTTCCCAGAAACTAGAGTAGCAGGAATACTACCAGTCACCAACGTGGTGATGGCAGAATCCAAGCTATCTGGATAATGGACTGACCCACCACGGATTTAGCGAATGGCCATCAGGCAAGGGAACTGTCAGAATCTGTTCTGCTGGCCTTGATTCTCTAGACAGTTTGTTGGTTTCCTATGCAGGCTGCATAGTTCAGTCCAGGGAAAAGAGACCTTTTTGTCAGCTTGCAAGATTCAGGAGGCTTCCTGCTGTAGTGACTTGCATTCACTTATCTTGTTGCAATTGGCATTTCTGCTTCCTTTGAAGGTTTTCAGTATAAATGTCACTTTCTCCCAGAATTCCTTGCTCGTCATAGGTTCTGTTTTGTAAGACTGACCTTAGAGAAACAGTCTCTTTGTATCTTGTAGCTAAAATATCCTAGTGTAGTTAATTCTTGGGGAGTGCATTTTGCACTCCTACTAGTGCAGTCAGTTTTGTGTATTATTTGTACTGCCTAGTCTTGTCTTGTCCTGTCCTTGCGATTCCACTATCTCCAGTGGTGGCTGATAGTGAATCATTCAGTCCTGTTCCTTGATCGCATTCGCCCTAGCTCTAGAGGTGGCGGATGTCCCTTGTCTGTGTCTTGGAGTATAACCTTGGCAGCGGTTGCTATTCAGTCTGTTTTGTCTGGAGCAAACGCTTGCTGTTGTCTGGTGTTAGGCAACTGATTAGCAAACGTTCCCGCTATCTGTTTCTTTGTTTCCGTGTTAATTTGTTAGTCAGAGTTGTTACTTTTTGTCACTGTTGCGCTTCTCGTGCGGTGACCGTGAATTTAACCTGCTTGTCACTGTTGCACATAACGTGCGGTGACCGCGTTTGCTGTGTCTTCCTTTAATCAATTCATGGTCTGTCTTTGCTCAGTCTTGTGTTTCTGATAGCAATCGCCTCTCTTGCGATTGGCTTTCTCACTCTGGTCTGTTCGGCTGTTACATGTCTACCATCGCTAGGTGGCGACTAGATTGGTAGACATTAATATATCTGTCTCTGTTCTTGCTCTCTGTCGAATTGCTACCTTGTTTATATTTGCCCAATAAGGAAAAGAAAGGTATAGCGCTCAACAGTTCAAAAAATATTCAGACCAGAGTAGTATTGGCTCCTTTTAGATTCCATCCAGTGGTTTCGTAATTATCCCCATACACAGTGTCAGAACAAAATACATATGAATGGAATTATAAAATAATTAAAATAATTAAAAGTCCCAAACAGTTCCTTCTAGAATATCTTCATATAAGCTCTTCTTCAATGTAAATGCATATCACACATACACGCTCACCAGATATTGTGGCCAACCAGTCACGATCGGCAATCGCGTTTATGATAATGATCAGTGGTCCACAACGACTTGCTCAATCGATCCCCACACCTTCAATGCTCGGTACATGTAAACAAATACATGATCATAGTGCAACTCTGCATCAAACTCTTTATGACACCGCCACCAAAAATAATTTCACTGTCACCAGTGAGGTCTTGATTTTAGCATGCACCTAATGTGCTATCACCCGTTTTTCAAACCAGCCTCTCACCTGATGTAAGTGCTGACCTCATAACAGACCAGCGTCAGCGCTTTTTCATAAATCTGCGTGTCACTCAGAACGTGGTTGCCTATGAACTAAACAGGCCTTGACATAGCGTAATACTGTCTTGTTTATTGTAAAATAATTAAAATAGTGCACTCACAAGTTTCAAAGTAAAATTGCGCATTACAAAATCCAGCTCCTGGTTCAGCGTCTCACTTGCTCCGTAGGCTCCGCCCAACTAGTTTCGTCATTCGACTCATCAGGGGCATGGCCTATCGGAGCCGGGAGACGCCATTTAATCCATCCTTCTAATCACATGATCTCTTACTTCAGTACATTTCATTCGCCTCTTAACCATACCATTGTACGCCAGCCTCACCAGTAGGTGGAGACTAACAGAACTACAATACCCATAACCCTGCTCGTTCCTACATCCGACATCCAACGCTGGCGTGCAGCTTAAAAAGGATATATTATGGACTACATTACCCATAAACATCCCCTCCTATTAGCATATACCTCAATTATGGGCACTACTTCAGGATGATTACAAATTAAAATAATTAAAATAGTAAAATCAAATATGCCTAAATATTCCTCTCGGGATACATAAACATATATCCACATCTAATTCTATGTACGGCCCTATTCTATATGGGAAGTCAGGTATCGATACTCTTCTTTCTAGATCTATTCTCCCCCTATGTCCATTACTATACACAGCTCATAAAATGTACCTCCGCTTACATTTGACATGGAGCACTGCCGATGCGCACATACACACATATCATGTGCATCATCCAAAGCTCCACCAATTCAGCAGTCACCCAGTGGCTGTTGCATAAATAATAAAACCCATTCTAATATCTAAATTATAAAATCAATACCACTTATAGATCCCAATTATTTCATATGGTAAAACCAACATTTGATATACCCCAACCAATTCAGTATATTATGGTTATGTTCACACTGTCCCTAGCCATCATAGATGAAACAATTAAGATCCAATTCGACATTCAGCTCTCCTGGAGCCAATGTTTTCAAATTATATATCCAGCGAGTTTCCAACTTTGATATCTCCCTAACCTTATGGCAGCCCCTCCATCTTGTGGTTAACTTCTGCAAACCACAAAATTTCATGGCTGCTGCATCCCCACCATGCTTGTCTACAAAATGCTTAGAGACACTGTGTCCTATAACTCCATTCTTAATGTTATTGATATGCTCCCCTATTCGTTGTTTAAGGGTTCTTTTAGTACGTCCCACGTACTGCAGCCCGCACGGGCACCATAATAGGTAAACCACGTGCGTACTGCAGCAGTGGATGAACTCCCTCACTTTGAACTTCCTCCCTGTCTGTGATGATATAACCTCTTTTGTTCTAATCCCCTGCGCTTTTTCACATGCCACACATTGGCGACAGGGATAAAAACCTGTATTGCCCCATGCATCAGTTTGATTCATTACTTTGGGTCCCTCCACATACGTTTTAACCAAGCTCTGTTGCAAATTCCTCGCACGTCTATATATAAACTTAGGGTATGCAGGGAGTGATCTCCCTAAAATAGGGTCATTTCTAAGTAGACCCCAATGTTTCTTATATACCTTTTCAATTTGTTTGTATTGAGAGTTGAAATCCATCATTACCGCATACTCAAAGGCATTACTACTGTCATTATTAGTGTCCCTTGGTTTTAACAGATCTTCTCTGTTCCTCATACATATTTCATCAGCTACTTCTTCAAGTTGTGGTCTATTGTACCCCTTATCAACAAATCTATCTATAAGCATATTTGATTGGGTGATATAATCTACCATATTGGAACAGTTCCTTCGTATTCTATAAAACTGCCCTTTTGGAATATTCTGCATCCATTTAGGATGATGGCAGCTTTGTATTGGTATGTACGAGTTCCTGTCCGTTTTTTTAAAGAACGTTTTAGTGCCCAGATATTTATCCCTTTTCATTATTACTATATCCAAAAAATCAATTTCTTCTTTACTATATTTCATAGACAGGTCAATCCCCAATGTATTTGTGTTCAGCCACTGAACATATTGTTGTAATTCCTCCTCTTGTCCTTCCCATATCCAAAACAAATCGTCTATGAACCGTTTCCAATTAATAACTCTACTACTATTGGGATCTGCCAACACAGATCTCTCCCATTGGTCCATAAAAATATTTGCCACACTGGGAGAGAATTTCGCCCCCATAGCGCACCCTACTGTTTGCAAATAAAAATCACCATTGTACCAAAAATAATTGTGTGACAAGCAGAATGTTAAGAGTTCCAGAATAAACATAATCTGGTCCTCCTTAAGTGAATCCTGATCTATCAGTGCCCTTTTAACAGATTCTAATGCCCTTTGATGCGGAATGATGGTGTACAATGCCGACACATCGGCTGTAACTAATAAACAATCTTCATTAATCTGCATCCCGTTAATGGTCTGCAAAAAGTGCTTGGTATCTTTTAACAGATGCGGAAGGGTTGTTACCACCGGTTGCAGGAATCTATCTATATACTCACCCAGTCTCTGATTAAGGGAACCTATCCCACTAACAATCGGCCGCCCAGGTGGGTTGTTTTGATTTTTATGAATTTTTGGGTTATGATAGATCACCGGAATACGAGGTGCATCTATCATAAGATAACAAAACTCAGAGTCATTCAAAATCCCTCTGTCCAATCCATCCCTAAGGATTTGTCTCATCTCTTCTTTATACTGACTAGTTGGGTCACCCCTTAGTTTCCTATATGTACCTGAGTCGGATAATATATTTTCCATTTCTTCCTTATATTGTTGTATGTGCATAATGACCACCCCCCCTCCTTTATCTGCCGGTCTTACTACAATTTCTTTTCGCTTGTTGAGTGTGTTAATGAGATGGTTCTCCTCTTTATTCTTTTAAACTGGATTTTTTCTAGATCTTTTAATACCATGTTCTTAAAATTTACAAGCGTACTTTCTTTGGAGAAATCCGGTGGGTTAAACGTCGATAAACGTCGTTAAATGTCAAGGCCTGTTTAGTTCATAGGCAACCACGTTCTGAGTGACACGCAGATTTATGAAAAAGCGCTGACGCTGGTCTGTTATGAGGTCAGCATTTACATCAGGTGAGAGGCTGGTTTGAAAAACGGGTGATAGCACATTAGGTGCATGCTAAAATCAAGGCCTCACTGGTGACAGTGAAATTATTTTTGGTGGCGGTGTCATAAAGAGTTTGATGCAGAGTTGCACTATGATCATGTATTTGTTTACATGTACCGAGCATTGAAGGTGCGGGGATCGATTGAGCAAGTCGTTGTGGACCACTGATCATTATCATAAACGCGATTGCCGATCGTGACTGGTTGGCCACAATATCTGGTGAGCGTGTATGTGTGATATGCATTTACATTGAAGAAGAGCTTATATGAAGATATTCTAGAAGGAACTGTTTGGGACTTTTAATTATTTTAATTATTTTATAATTCCATTCATATGTATTTTGTTCTGACACTGTGTATGGGGATAATTACGAAACCACTGGATGGAATCTAAAAGGAGCCAATACTACTCTGGTCTGAATATTTTTTGAACTGTTGAGCGCTATACCTTTCTTTTCCTTATCTAGTCAAACTGAGATGTACACTCTGTATGGTAGATAGCGATCCAGTAGAAATTACTATATGCATATAGATTGAAATTAACACTAAACTGAAGTATTATTGGAGTGGATAGAGGAGCGCACGGTCAGACCATTATCTTATATTTGCCCAATGCTGCTTTACGTCGTGCAATTTCAATCTGGCATCTGTGGTTGTACAGAGGTCTTGTTCCTCTGTACTCCACAGCTCCACCTGCTGGTTGGAATTCCTCTCTACAAATGTATTTACATATACTGAATACTTTGCTTCTGTGATTGTGGGGATTTCCATCTGCTTCAGCGCACTTGGTGTGCGCTGACTGTGGAAATCGGCACCAGATCATTACAGAAACAAGGCAATAAACAATAATACAGAAAAATAACAAACAGCTCAACTAACGGATAAATATATATTAGCAAGTCTGCATATATATTTATCAAGAAACGAGCTAAAGCACAAATAATAAGGTCACATTGAACTACAATAACAGATCTATAAGAGTGTCAAGGTGCCCAGCAGATCAGCGAACTGACCGCTATGACAGGCGGGGTCTAAAATGGGAGGCAGACTTTTAAACTGGCATCAGCCAATGGATGCAGGTATGCAAATCTCCACACAGCTGAATGGTAATCATTCAATCCTGAGCTGGCTTGATTACCATTTCCTAGCTGGCTGTGAATGCAAAGGACTCCTGTAATGATCGCTGCTGCAGCAGGTGTTGCTGGAAGTAGTAGTGCTGCAGCTCAGGCAGTTCTGATCTCTTTCCATGCAAGCTGCATAGCTTTGTCTGCCTTTCCCTGCTGTCAGCTTGTGACTGATTATCATTCACCTGTGTGGGAATCTGCATGTCTGCTCCCATTGGATGACCTCAGTATAAAGATCTGCTTCCTGCAGGACTCCTCGGGTTTTCATAGCTTCAGTTTAAGCCTGTCTTGCTGTCGCTTCAGCCCCCGATCGTGTTTCTTGTTCTAAAAGATACTTTGCTGGTTTTGCATCATATATTGGTTCATTGCCCATATATATGCATACCAGCACGTTTGTTATTTTCCTTGTATTCGTGTTACGTTGATACATCAGTGTCGCTGATGTATACGTACACAAACTGTTTATATCCTGTGTGCAGTTAGTCAGCTTTCCAGCACGTTTTGGTAGGTTGCGCGTACCGTGATCACCCGTGCTGAGGTAGTTACCCTGCTCCTGGTTCTGTTTGTGGATTGCGTTCATCTCTGCGAAGAGATAGCGAATCCGTCTGAATCCTGTTCTGTTACCATTTGTGGATTGCGTTCATCTCTGCAAAGAGATAACGAATCCTTCTGAATCCTGTTCTGTTACCGTTTGTGGATTGCGTTCATCTCTGCGAAGAGATAGCGAATCCTTCTGAATCCTGTTCTGTTACCATTTGTGGATTGCGTTCATCTCTGCGAAGAGATAGCGAATCCTTCTGAATCCTGTTCTGTTACCATTTGTGGATTGCGTTCATCTCTGCGAAGAGATAGCGAATCCTTCTGAATCCTGTTCTGTTACCATTTGTGGATTGCGTTCATCTCTGCGAAGAGATAACGAATCCTTCTGAATCCTGTCCTGTTACCGTTTGTGGATTGCGTTCATCTCTGCGAAGAGATAGCGAATCCTTCTGAGTCCTGTTCCCTGTATTGCTCCAGTCTGAGTCAGTGTTCCTGCTTATGTTATATATCGGTTCATTGCCGATATATACATATGTTAGTCAGACGTTACAAATAGTTTCATTGATAGCTGTTATTGTAATACGCTAGGAAATACTTATTGTATATGTGTCTGTGTTACGTTCATCTATCTTGATCCTGTTATTTCCTGACTATCCTGTCCGGTCTTTGTGAGGCACGCCATCGCTGCAATCGCATTGGCTGCCTCATTCCAGTCTGTCTTGTTTTGGACGCTTGCTGTCGCTAAGTAGCCGCTAGCTAGCAAGCCTTCATTCTGTCTACCTGTCCTGATCTCCTCAGTTCTGGTTTATGCGCTCAGCGCTACTTTGCGCTGAGACGTTATAACGAAAAGCATTGTTTGTGGCTGTCAGATCTGCACCGGCTCTGTGCGCCACAATCTCCTATTGGAGTCAGTCCTCCCCTCCACTATACTAGGGATAGCCTGTTTCCTTGTGCTAGTGTGTGTACCTCCTCCACGTCAGCTCATGCGTTGCATGCTGACTGTGGAGAATACACCACCAAGCCTTACATTATGAAAACCCCATTACCAATCCCCATTGTGGGGGGGATTCCCAGAAAGTATGACACTGTTAATTATGGTTCCTGTTCCTTTAAGAAATTTGAAGAACTTAACTCTGAAAGAGAAAATGAGTTTTTCTCTGAATGTGCCAGGTTCCTGGCCAATCCCGATCTCCAAGCGACTCCTGTTTCAACCTGGGCACTCCAACTAAGTTATATTTTGTTTAAAGGGGAATTATTCCAGTGGGCATTTGATGTTCTCAATCATTCCGATTTGAAAGAGAGACCGCTGGAATTTCTAGCGTTTGTGATCCATAACTGGTTGCGCATAGATCCATTGCCTTTTCCTCTTAATGAACTCCTGGCAGCAGGCCAATCAGCTTCTCCTTCAATTGCTTGCAAAAATGTTTAGCAAGCAGAAAGTGTTACTGATAATTTTCCTGCAGCCTTGAATAAATCACCAAAAACAGCAGGGTCTAAGGCAAAACGCAAACGTTCTAAGAAACGTGTCCGATCTGCAGAGTCGTTATCCTTAGCGACTGAGACCTATAATGAGATTCTGCCATTAACAGATAATGAAATGCAATTGTCTTTCAGGGGAGTTAAATGGACTTATGAAACTACTAATGAACTTTCCTCCCTGGCTAGGGAAAATAAAGATTTTTGTTTAAAAGAATTATCTGAGTATGATTATGAGGAGATATTACAGAGTATTGAACAAATCAACTTATTTGTGAAGCAAGGAAAGTTTGCATACACTACAGTTCAGCAGCACTTGCTACAGGTATTGGAGATTCTTAGGAATAAGGAATCTGCCAATCACCTGCTAATTAACCCAATATATGTCCCTGCTACAATCATATCTGCAAACCATGATCTGCCTGTTAAGTATGCTTGGAATCCTCCATTTGAGAAAGGAGAGATGGAAGCTCTGGTCAATGAATGGAAGAATGATTCAAGTTCATTTTGTCAATTTTACAGTGCAAAAGGTGAATTAGTATTGAATGCATGCATTAAGTCTGCCTATAACCTAATAAAAACTGGTGTGTGTGGGTATGACTTTGTGGCTCCATTGATTGATGTGTGGGAACTGATTTTGGATGATTTTTATGTGACTCCGAATTCGCAAATTTGGCGTTCTGACCCGCCTGCTTCAGCACCTTTGGCTGATTCAGCAGGTGATTCGGAGCTCTTTTTGTGTGAAATTGAAGTTCCTGCAATTCCACCCTGTACCATGGATAACTCAGTGTTACTTACCAGTAAAACAGAAGCCACTGATACATTCTTAACCTTGCCCTGCGCAAATTTCTCAGCAGAGAATCCAGAGGTCCTGCTGACTTCCGAGTCCAGCCTAGCCAGTACTCATGACTCTTTGTTCAGTGAAACAGACACCAGAAAAATCTTGCCTGCCTCTGCAAACACTTCTGCAGAAATTACCTGTGTTAATAAAGTTCAACTCCTGTCTGATCCAGCAGATGCCAATAGATGCACTACATCAGTTTCCGAGTCCCAGCAATCCTGTCTAGAAACCTCAGAACCCCAGCATCTGAATTTTCCAATTTTACAAATGAATGGTGATTCAGATGCGCAAACATTGTGTCTTGATCTTCCTGTTTCTACACCTCGCTCTAGTTTCGTGAATAGCTCAGAGCATCTGCTATGTGAACCTGAAATCGCAGAATTATTACCTTGTTCAGAAAATGTTCCAGTAAAATTGCCCTGTACCATGAATTGTGCAGTAGATCTCTCCAATGAAACTCAGGTCACAGAATCATTATGCTGTCCAGCAGGTGCTTCCATGGTTTTGCCCTGCAATATGGACTCTTCAGTGATCCTGTCCAGTGAAGCTGTGGTCGCAGAGTCTTATGCTTCACCCAGTACTTTGGATACTTCAAACCCTCTAGCAGAGGAGTCTGAGGCACTGCTTACCTCAGTTGGTGTTGCAGTAATATTCACTTGTCTAGCAGCTGTTTTGGAATTACAGTCTGCTCTAATAAAACTTGATGAATTTCTGCCCAGCAAAGCAGAAGCCATTGAAATATTGTCCTCGTCAGCAAGTGTGTTAGATACCTTGCCCTGTACACAGTCTGATTTAACCAATGTTGTTGAGTCCCTCTCCAGTGTTGTAACAGCCGAGGAACTCCAGCCCTGTCCTCTGAATGTTTCAGAAGTCTTGCCCTGTAACATGGATAATTCTGATTCTCTGGTCAAAATAATAGAAATCTCAGAATTTCAGTCCGGTCTGATGAGTGTTCCTGAAACCCAGCCCTGTATCCTGAAAGATTCTGGTTCTCTGGCCGCTGTGGCAGAGGTTCCAGAGTCCCCTTCCTGTCCAGGGAATTCCTCAGTTTTGCCTAGTCCAGTGGGGGCTGCTGCAATACTGACTTGTTCTGCAGCGCCTCATGAGCTCCAATCCAGTGTATTAGATGAGTCTCTGTCCAGTCCAGAGGTAGTTGTGGAGTCCCTATCTGGTTCAGTGCATACATCAGAAGATTTGTCCTGTCTTGTTAGTGCCCCTGAATCTGATTTGTTACTGACTTTGCTGGAATCAGCGACATCTAAGTCTGATCCTGCATTCTCGTGTAAAAGTCCAGTAGTTGCGAAGTCTAGTCATGATGATTTTTTTTGGCCAGTCCTGGTTTTGGTCCTGTCTTGGCTGACCCTGAGGCTCACAGTTCCTTGACATGCCCAGAGGTTTCTCTTGTGCCAGTGTGCCCAGATGTTCTTTGTGTGCCAGAATGCCCAAGTGTGTCTAAGGTGTTAGCGTGCTCTGATGCTTCCTTAGTGGGAACATGTTCTGATGTTGCCAGTCTGCCTGCATGCCCAGAGATGGTTCTGGTCCCTGAAAGCCCTGATCTTGATGTTTGTCCTTGTGGCCCTGACTCGGGAATTGCCCTAGGTTCCATAGGGGTTCTTGATAGTTCTCCATGTGAGCCTAAGGGGCGTTCTGACCTATGGGGATCTCTTTGGAGCTTCAAGGTGTTCTGGGAGGTCTCTGAGGAAACTTGTCCTGGTGCCTTGGACTGGTTCAACAGTGGGTTTTGTGTTGGTAAAGACAGTCCCGGTGGGCATTGCAAAGGCTTTGGCATTTTTGAACGGTTCCTGGAAGGCGGTGGGTATCGCTCAGGGAGTTTCGGAGGGCTTTCTTCTGGAAATCATGGTTCTGATGGGTGTCACACTGGG
Source organism: Hyperolius riggenbachi (assembly GCF_040937935.1). Classification (NCBI taxonomy): domain Eukaryota; kingdom Metazoa; phylum Chordata; class Amphibia; order Anura; family Hyperoliidae; genus Hyperolius; species Hyperolius riggenbachi. The sequence continues at coordinate 387,311,694 of NC_090651.1, read as the reverse complement.
GCTTGTAGTACTGATGGGCATGGTTCTGTAGGTTCTGGTTCTGATGGGTCCAGTCTTGTGGGGACTGATTCTGGAATTCGGTCTTGCCGGGCTGTCCCGGTCATCATGAATTATCAGTCAGACTGTTTTGTTGGGAATTTCAGTTTTGAAAAGCGTCTGGAATCCGCTTTTAAGGGCAGGGGTACTGTAATGATCACTGCTGCAGCAGGTGTTGCTGGAAGTAGTAGTGCTGCAGCTCAGGCAGTTCTGATCTCTTTCCATGCAAGCTGCATAGCTTTGTCTGCCTTTCCCTGCTGTCAGCTTGTGACTGATTATCATTCACCTGTGTGGGAATCTGCATGTCTGCTCCCATTGGATGACCTCAGTATAAAGATCTGCTTCCTGCAGGACTCCTCGGGTTTTCATAGCTTCAGTTTAAGCCTGTCTTGCTGTCGCTTCAGCCCCCGATCGTGTTTCTTGTTCTAAAAGATACTTTGCTGGTTTTGCATCATATATTGGTTCATTGCCCATATATATGCATACCAGCACGTTTATTATTTTCCTTGTATTTGTGTTACGTTGATACATCAGTGTCGCTGATGTATACGTACACGAACTGTTTATATCCTGTGTGCAGTTAGTCAGCTTTCCAGCACGTTTTGGTAGGTTGCGCGTACCGTGATCACCCGTGCTGAGGTAGTTACCCTGCTCCTGGTTCTGTTTGTGGATTGTGTTCATCTCTGCGAAGAGATAGCGAATCCTTTTGAATCCTGTTCTGTTACCATTTGTGGATTGCGTTCATCTCTGCAAAGAGATAACGAATCCTTCTGAATCCTGTTCTGTTACCGTTTGTGGATTGCGTTCATCTCTGCGAAGAGATAGCGAATCCTTCTGAATCCTGTTCTGTTACCATTTGTGGATTGCGTTCATCTCTGCGAAGAGATAACGAATCCTTCTGAATCCTGTCCTGTTACCGTTTGTGGATTGCGTTCATCTCTGCGAAGAGATAGCGAATCCTTCTGAGTCCTGTTCCCTGTATTGCTCCAGTCTAAGTCAGTGTTCCTGCTTATGTTATATATCGGTTCATTGCCGATATATACATATGTTAGTCAGACGTTACAAATAGTTTCATTGATAGCTGTAATTGTAATACGCTAGGAAATACTTATTGTATATTTGTCTGTGTTACGTTCATCTATCTTGATCCTGCTATTTCCTGACTATCCTGTCCGGTCTTTGTGAGGCACGCCATCGCTGCAATCGCATTGGCTGCCTCATTCCAGTCTGTCTTGTTTTGGACGCTTGCTGTCGCTAAGTAGCCGCTAGCTAGCAAGCGTTCATTCTGTCTTCCTGTCCTGATCTCCTCAGTTCTGGTTTATGCGCTCAGCGCTACTTTGCGCTGAGACGTTATAACGAAAGCATTGTTTGTGGCTGTCAGATCTGCACCGGCTCTGTGCGCCACAATCTCCTATTGGAGTCAGTCCTCCCCTCCACTATACTAGGGATAGCCTGTTTCCTTGTGCTAGTGTGTGTACCTCCTCCACGTCAGCTCATGCGTTGCATGCTGACTGTGGAGAATACACCACCAAGCCTTACAACTCCCCTAACAAAACACATGCAGTATTATGTAACAACATGCATGCAGGAAATCCAGGGCTATCTGGCCGCAGTTCAGCTGCAACAAGCAATTGGTGGAATGATGACAGCATCCTGAGCTGCCCAGAACTGCAGAGCAATTGTAAATGACAATGAGCCTTATTGTGAATGCACAACCGAATGTAAGCAGATAAGCCAGAACTGTCCGTTTGCAGCTCCACTGCAACGGACAGAATACGCTACAGGAGGGATCCTTACACTTAGAGAGTATACTAGGTGGCTGAGAAGTTAGAGAAGTAAGAGCAAACAGTGGGATAAACTAATCCCTATTGGCCCCTTTAGGAAAATGGTAATATAATACCGAAAATATTACTTTTATTAGGAGGGCTAACACACCATCACCGTCATCAACACATACAAGAGGGGGGGGGGGGGGGGGGGAGGGGATATCCCTATATACTGAGTGTGTGATTATTGATAGCTCAGAGGTGTGGTATAGTAGGTATATATAGCTGAGTGGGAATCACACAGGATATAAACCACCCCTCAAAAGCACCAATACAATAACAATCACACAATAATGATTGATCTCAGTATTCCAGGGAATAACATAGGACACTATGCATCAGCATCGTAATCTATGGCTGCACATGGACATCAGTAGACCGGGCCTCAATAGGTCCCTATTCCCATGTACATTTAAAAAACTGAGCTATGGTGAGTAGAAAATGCCCCCCTCACTAGCAAACAATTACCCACAAATCAAACCAGCATGTTTCGCTTAATTTTACATTTATCCTTCGTCAGGAAAATACTAAAAAAGTGCAGTGCGCTAAGAGTGCATTAAAAAAGTGAGACAACATGTATAGCCCAAGTCAGAGCCAACCTGATAATGGCTCAAAAGCAGGTATATACAGTGGCTTGCAAAAGTATTCGGCCCCCTTGAAGTTTTCCACATTTTGTCACATTACTGCCACAAACATGAAACCATGTTATTGGAATTCTACGTGAAAGACCAATACAAAGTAGTGTACACGTGAGATGTGGAACAAACATCATACATGATGCCAAACATTTTTTACAAATCAATAACTGCAAAGTGGGGTGTGCGTAATTATTCAGCCCCCTGTGTCAATACTTTGTAGAACCACCTTTTGCTGCAATTACAGCTGCCAGTCTTTTAGGGTATGTCTCTGCCAACTTTGCACATCTAGAGACTGAAATCCTTGCCCATTCTTCTTTGCAAAACAGCTCCAGCTCAGTCAGATTAGATGGACAGCGTTTGTGAACAGCAGTTTTGAGATCTTGCCACAGATTCTCGATTGGATTTAGATCTGAACTTTGACTGGGCCATTCTAACACATGAATATGTTTTGTTTTAAACCATTCCATTGTTGCCCTGGCTTTATGTTTAGGGTCGTTGTCCTGCTGGAAGGTGAACCTCCGCCCCAGTCTCAAGTCTTTTGCAGACTCCAAGAGGTTTTCTTCCAAGTTTGCCCTGCATTTGGCTCCATCCATCTTCCCATCAACTCTGAACAGCTTCCCTGTCCCTGCTGAAGAGAAGCACCCCCAGAGCATGATGCTGCCACCACCATATTTGACAGTGGGCATGGTGTGTTCAAAGTGATGTGCAGTGTTAGTTTTCTGCCACACATAGCGTTTTGCATTGTGGCCAAAAAGTTCCATTTTGGACTCATCCGACCAAAGCACCTTCTTCCACATGTTTGCAGTGTCCCCCACATGGCTTGTGGCAACTAACAAACTGCAAACAGGACTTCTTATGCTTTTCTGTTAACAATGGTTTTCTTCTTGTCACTCTTCCATAAGAGCCAACTTTGTTCAGTGCACAACTAATAGTTGTCCTATGGACAGATTCCCCCACCTGAGCTGTAGATCTCTGCAGCTTGTCCAGAGTCACCATGGGCCTCTTGACTGAATTTCTGATCAGCGCTCTCCTTGTTCGGCCTGTGAGTTTAGGTGAACGGCCTTGTCTTGGTAGGTTTACAGTTGTGCCATACCATAGGCGGACTGGCCTGGGGGGACAGGGGGCGATTGCCCCCTGGGCCGCCTCCTGCACCTTTCATCAGGGCCGCCAGGATGTTTTCCTACTCTTTTTCATAGAAGCTTCTCTCTCCTCCGGCCCAATGCAGTGCGTGTTGGTGAATCTCGAGGTGCTGCTAGGCAACAGAGGTCCTGCCCCCTGCCTGTAGTAGCAGCCAGCCAGTGAAGAGAGAGCAGAGGTGGCTCTCTAGCGCGTCATTTGAAGTGGCCAGGCTACAGGAGGATTTCAGTGCTGCCTGGTGAAATGAATGCAGAAGTTTCAATCCCAGATTCCCAGCGTCCTGCCCCTTGAAGCTGGACGAGACAGGGCACAGATCACTGCAGCCAGACATCAGCGGCTGACCAGACAATGTTCTTTGTAAGCGGACACCTCTCCTCTTCATTTGTTTGCTTTGTTTTGAACTGGCCAGCTCTGTGTACATGTAACCCTTTCACTGCTGCCTGCTAGTTGTAGCTTTTTGCAGCACTGGCTCTTTGGATGCATATTTATATATTCTTCTAGTTTGACTGCACACTGATATACTGTACTATATCACTAACACTTACTACTTTACTTAAAGGACTTCCGATGCACAATAAAAAAAAAATCTCTTTTTTAAATCACGCTTCTCCCGGCCGCAAGCAGCAGTCGCAGTCCCTTGCCGCAGCCCTGGTCCTCTTCAGTGTCCCTGCTGGCCGTCCGCAATGATGTCTACCTGCTGGCAGGGTCGGCTCTTCTGCGCCTGAGTCCAAGTCATCTGGCGCATACTGCTCCTGAGCATTAGTTGTGCACACGCCCAGTATGTGCTAGATGATGTGGACACGCAGGCACAGAAGACCAGACCACCTGGCGGGTAGCCATCATTGTGGACGGCCAGCAGGGACACTGAAGTGGACCAGGGCTGCGGCAAGGAACTGTGACTGCTGCTCGGGGCCAAAAGAAGCCCTAGGTGATTAAAAAATAGATTTTTTTACTTTGCATTGGAAGTCCTTTTAAAGAAACCTTAAAGTGTACCTGAGTTGTGTACTGGTGTATTTATACTTACCTGGGGCATCCTCCAGCCCCATGAGGTGCTCCCTCGCTGGCCGCTTTGTTGTCTTGTAATATTACACAACCCCCTCCTTGTAATCTAGCCAGTCATGCACTTCTGCACATGCCTGTTTCCCCACCATTCCCTCTCCCTGCTGTCCTTCTTGTTCCTCTCTGATATCCATTCAGCAGCTGTTCCCTCTGTAAGTTGCATGTGCCTCCTGAATTGCGCTCCCACAGCCGGGAGCATTCTGCATTTGCAAAGTTGCTAAAAATTGGTACTGCACACGCTGCAAACATTTCCAACTATGGAAGTGTGATCAGGGAGGCATGTGGCCATGCCTGGTTCCTCACCCTCTGCAGGGGCATCAGGCTGAGCTGTCCCTGTGCTCCACAGCCCCCCTTAAGAGTAGTACTCACATGTCCTCGATACAATGGCAAATCTCTCTGCTCTCCTCAAGCTGAGAGTAACTATGGTGACTTTCCTGTCACTTAGCCACCAGGTACCATGGTTACTCCCAGCGCGGCCGGTTCCATGATAAGCGTTCTCCTATCTTCCTCACTGGTACCCCCTACTGCTGGATTATATTGGTCACATCATTACGCGACACCGGCATTAGGAGGGAGCAGGGAGAGGAGGACGCTTATCATGCAGGCACCCAGGAGTAGGTGAGTAGACTGCTGCTCTTCCCGCTGCGGGGAGTGGGGAACCAAAGGAGCCACAGTGGGGGGAACACAGGAGCCATGGGGGTGGGGCACAGGGGGAACAAGAGTGACACAGGGAAAAAAAGGAACAAGAGACATGAGGTGACACAGAGGGAGACAAAAGAGACAGAGGGGGACAAAAAAGGCACAGGGGGAATAGGTGACATAGAGGGGGACAGAAGAGGCACAGAAATGAGTGTTCTGACTTAAGAACAGATTTAGATTAAGAACAAACCTACATTCCCTATTTCCTTCATTAACCAAGGACTACCTGTATTTCACAAGCCACTTTAATAGGTACAGTATGTCTTGCTAGTACTGAATATATTCTTTTTTTGCCATCAGAAATGCCTTAATTTTAATTCTTTATGGCATTCCTCTGAGATTTTTGGTCCATACTGACATTTTATGCAGTTGACTCCACCCACAGCATGACATGGTCACGCCCATTTTTGTCATCTGTCGTTACCCCCCCCCCCCCCCCCCTTTCAAGGGCCTCTGGGTTGCATTTTCCCCCCAGGCCAAAAGGTCCCAGTCCTCCCCTGTGCCATACTCCTTCCATTTCTGAATAATCGCTTGAACAGTGCTCCGTGGGATGTTCAAGGCGTTGGAAATCTTTTTGTAGCCTAAGCCTGCTTTAAATTTCTCAATAACTTTATCCCTGACCTGTCTGGTGTGTTCTTTAGACTTCATGGTGTTGTTGCTCCCAAGATTCTGTTAGACAACCTCTGAGACAGAGCAGCTGTATTTGTACTGACATTAGATTACACACAGGTGCACTCTATTTAGTCATTAGCACTCATCATGCAATGTCTATGGGCAACTAACTGCACTCAGACCCAAGGGGGCTGAATAATTACGCACACTCCACTTTGCAGTTATTGATTTGTAAAAAATGTTTGGAATCATGTATGATTTCTGTTCCACTTCTCACGTGTACACTACTTTGTATTGGTCTTTCACGTGGAATTCCAATAAAATTGATTCATGTTTGTAGCAGTAATGTGACAAAATGTGGAAAACTTCAAGGGGGTTGAATACTTTTGCAAGCCACTGTATAGAGGTTTGGAGTAGGAATCACACCCCAATCAGTGGACCCCACCTCCTCATATTCACCACTTGTTATACCACTAATCCCAGTGGATGAGGCAGACTTAGTGGGCGTGTACTCAGAACTCTGTGTCACCCCCCGGTCAGAATGTAGTCCCCCTTTAGCATATAGATACATACAGATCTATCTCTCCCCACCTAATGCTAAAATATTGCGAACAGAAAACACTGCATCTAGGGGCTAGCTTTCACCCATCCAGACCAGTGACCAGATATAACCAATATGCATGGCGGGGGGCGGGGATGTGCTATATTCAGTACACTATTAAGTGGTAACTGCAGCGTAAGTGTAGTAAGGGTTAATGATACGAGTCCTACCTCCAGGGGTGTCATATATATCAGCCACGGGGTACCGATGAGCTTGGCAGGTTAACAGGCAATCAGTATCACTGCCGCCACAAATGTATACACTTGTAGGGTACTGATGATGTCACAGTTGGAAGGTAAGTCCATTGGCTTATCAATATGTGAGGGCGGGCTGCGTGTGACACGCCTTATTCATAATCAGCCAATAGCGCACTCAATCCGCCTTCCCAATACATGAAACAGTATTTTAGCCAATCAGGGGCACTTATAAACCCCTGTCACTTGTTACCAAGGAGACATCTGCCGTTCATGACCGGCATAGTGTGTAATCATAGTATATATATATATATACATGCATATGCAGTCCACTACACACCAGTAGACGGAGGTGCTAGTGGCTGCACAGCCATAATTATTCTCATTGACAATGTATAACCCAACTAATAACTCTGTGCATATGTGAGACAAGACATGGCCGGCCTATTATGTCACAGCATATTGATGGACAGGGTGCTGATTGAGGGCACCCCATTACAAATATACAGAGAGAGAAAGAAAAAAATCTTTACAATAATATTAATGATAATAAAAAACAAAAGAAAGAAAGAAAGAAAGAGACGGACAAAATAGAGGAGGATCGGTCACTGCTTGAAATGGCCGATCGGGATATGCCTCCCTGCTAAATAAATGGAGTGAAGGTATAGCCCTCTTTGAGGCCCTCGTTGACAAAGATCCAAACCGATAAATCCACTTCACCTCAATCTTACGTAATTCTTTATCAAGGTTGCCCCCTCTCGGGCCCAATTTCCAACTCTGTAGACCTCCACAATGTAATCTCACTTATTCTACCCCCATGTTCATGTGACGTGCCACTGGGGTATTCCTCCTGAGCTCTATGTTCCCCATATGCTCCAAAAATAGCTCTCTAAGTTCTCTAGTGGTTTCCCCCATGTAAAACTTGGGGCATGAACACTCAGCGACATATACAGCCCCCCTAGTCCCACAATTCCTGAAGGTGTAGAGCTCATATCTGCGCAGATATTTGGGATCTACAGAACACTTTCTAGGGGCTACAACTTTGCATGCCTTACAGTGACCACATTTAAAGGAATACTATGGATCCCCAAGTGTTCTAAAATGACAATGTGCAGATAATGTCTAAGTAGCTGTGTAAACATGTTCCTACTTTTCATGTTAAATATCAGAGGCAAAAGCTGTAATTTATTGAGGGTAGGATTTAGCTATATTGGGACAAATCAATTGCAGAAGGGGTGTCTGCTTCAATGCACAGCCAGAGTTGCATATCAGACTACAGAAAGCAAATATCAAACATATCAAACTCTGAAAGCAAAAACAGTATGAAAAGCTGTGGCAATTAGTTACATTTCCTCTGCTCTCTTCAGACAAGTCAGTCAGAAACACAGGACACAGGAGCTGCAGCTGTTGGAAGCCCTCTCTCTCTCTGTCACACACAGAGCTACACATAGAGTTAACTGATCAAGTGTGAGGGGAATTTCCCCTCTCCTCATGGCTCAGTCAGCCGTCAATTTTGGCGTCAGTAAAGATTGAAAGTATTTTGGTAACAGTAAACAAAGAAGTTGCTACTAATATGTATACACCAGTACTTAGCAGCACTTCCCAAACAATTCCTGTGTCAATTGAAAAAAATATGTGAATCGATAGTATTCCTTTAAACATTCCCTTAGGTGGATTAGGTGACCATGTGCTTACAGGATCACTTTTCTCTGTGTACAAGGTATGCACCAAATGATACCTCAAGTTTTTAAATCTGTGATAAGTGACTTATGGTCTATGGGGAAGGATCTCCCGAAGGTCACTGTTCGGTTAGAGGATTGGCAAATGTCTTCCAAGAATCCAATATAAATCTTCGGACTGGGATGTATAAGTAGTAATCACTCTACATTTATTTCCACAATGATCTGATTGCTTCTTAGTCCGGTTGTTACATAGGAGGGTAGATCGCGATGTACACCGAGCTCTATCATAGGCACTATTAATGACTTGGGAAGGGAGTTGGAGTAGTAAGGAAGATTCTGGGTTCCTGGAAAACTTGGAAGACTTCTCAGTCATGGACTCCACCATAGGGACAGTCTGCACATAAATGGGTAGGGAAGAGACGGTCCCTGGATTATAAATTAGAACCTGTGTGAGGAGGGAAGGTACACAGAGCATGTGAGCTATGAAGTGTAAATAGATAATGAGGGTCTGAGATTAGAAGATTGGGAGAGGGATATGGGACTGGCACTAGGAGTACGGAGCTGACTAAACTTTCATGTTCTCCATCTTGCATTATTAAAAGAGTGAAATGTGGTGATAAAAACTTAAACTGGATGCTGACCAATGCAAGAAATCTTGTAAATAAAACTGATGAGCTTGAGTTGCTTATGAAAAATGAAGACTATAAGTCATACTTCCCACGTTAATCTGCACCCTTGGCCTGTCAGTTCCCAGAAGGCAAGGTATGCTACAACTAGGAAGGACATTGCTTGTGTGCTTATGAGATTGTTGTCAAACTTCTGACTTTTCTGCAAAATCACTTTGGCAAACTTGCATGGGAGTCAATTTTGTAAAGCCAACTTCTGCGGCTAATAGCACAGCCCCCATACATGCTATCTTCACTAAAATTGAGAGGTATTTTAGGAAGTGTAGTGGAAACAAATCTAAAACAAGTTTTTAAATACAGTAGCTTAGAGAAATGTATTTAAAATGTACATGTAACACCATATAATGTGCTTTTATTGTTATGTTATATACTGCTACCTTTGGAGGGCATAGTTCCTTTAAGACTGCAGAGAATTCTGGAAGAGAGGCTGGAGTGAGCAGAGGCTGCTGGGAGCTGAGGTGTGGCTGGTGTGCCTAGAGCCTGGGAGAGAGGTCTGGAGGGACTGGGACTGGATCTTCAGGCCTAAATCCATCAGACTGGTTTCCATTCGATTTCTGAGTGTGAAGAAGGGATCCTGTGACACAGATTGCTGCACCCTGAGCTGAATCTTGGAGAAAGGATACAGCTGCCGGACCAGAACTGTGTGAACCTGTGAGGTTGGTAGAGTCTGGATTGTACAAGCCGTGTGGACTTCAGAAGGAACCATTTTAGCTGGATTACAAAGGTTACTGGTTAACCTGTCCCCTCTTCCATCACTGGCATCTCTGCTGTTATTGCTGAGTGCATCAGGAGTCTACTTGCTGCTGCACCTTCTTCACAAGGCACCCAATTGTGGACATAACGTTCCTTAAAGGGGTACCCCGAGTGCAGAAACTGCACAATAGCCCACTGGCCAGTCGGGAGTTAAATAAGGTTGTGCTACTGATTGCATTTTCTTCAGTTTGTTTCTTTGCTATGGTTGTGCTTCTTTCGCCAGTGTAGTGTGCACTTCTTTAAAGTGACACTGGAGGGGCGCAAGAAGTTACTACCGTGTGTTCATTGCAGTTTATTAAGCTTGTCCCTTTGCTGCGGTGCGTTCTGCGCCAGTCTAGTGTACACTTGTTTAGAGTGACACTGGAGGGGTGCAGGAGGTGGCTACCTTGGACATACACTTTCTATGCACTTTGAATGTGTGAAGCATATTACTTTTATTGTTATGATCTTACTGAGTTAACAAGTGTTTCATTAGTGCTATATTTTCTATTGCTTACGTGACCCCATTAGATCACGTTGGTCTGTGGGGAATAAATATATTGCATTGATACTGGTGTCTGCATGATTCTGGGAGGCAGGGTGCCACTGGAGGCGGTATCCACTAAGAGGCCCCGTTACATTCATTAGCAATCCAGTCTGTCTCGCTACATACAATTGGATACATGGATTTAATATGGTTAAATGCAATGGCGTAGCAATAGGGGGTGAAGAGGTCGCGACCGCATTGGGGCCTCTAGATCATAGGGGCCCTTCCTTCTTCATCCATCTTATTCATTTTTCATTGGTGCTATACTGGTAATAAACACCTCTATATGTGCATTACACAGTTGTAATCCTTACTCCTTAACAAACTGTTTCCTTACTCTGATCACACCTCTCTGACACTGAAACTGTCCTTAGTAGGTTTTGAAGCTTCATATCGATAGAGTTCTTGGGCCCCATGTAAAACTTGCATTGGGGTTCCTTAGCTATGCCACTGGTTAAATGCCAGAGACTCTATGGGCCTGATTCACAAAGCGGTGATAACTCAGTTATCACGCCTAAAAGACTTTAGGCGTGATAACCTTTGCACTAGCAAAGTTATCACCGCTTTGTGCTGTAATTCGCGCGAAGCTCCCGCACGCAAAGTTTTGCACGCACAGACGCGCACGCATGCGCGCAAAGTCCCATAGGGCTTAATGGGCGCTAAGCGATTGCTCGCGCAAAACTTTGCGCGCAGGAGCTTCGCGCGAGTTGCTTCAGATCACACCTAAAATAAGTTTAGGCGTGATAAAGGGATTTTCACAGGCGTGCAAAGTGTTTGCACCGCTTTGTGAATCAGGCCCAATGACTGGCACGGCACAGACAGACAGCACCACCAAGATTCTCCTTAACTGGTGCATCTGGCATGAAAGTAACTGTTGAATATGATAATAATGACAATGTCTTGCCCCATTTACGTTTGTTTCTGATCGAGGAGATTATTGAAAAGAATTGTTGCTACTTCAGCTACCTCACTTTGGAGGCTTTCTAGAAGCAGAAAGTGGAAACAAATGACCAAAGATGAGATTTGGCCATCACTGGGCTTAGTAATACTTCAAGGAGTGGTGTTAAAACTCCTGCAGAAGTGGTGTTGGCCAAGTAGTAAAATATTTGCCTCTCTATTCTTTGGCACAGTACACATTTGTCTTGATATTGACTTTTTTTGCACTTTACACAAATAACAATGAATTTGATGAAACTACTCGTCCACCCCTAAAACTAAGGAAACTGTGAGATACAGTATATACCAAAAGATTCTAATGAGTGTGGCAGAAAGAGACATCATCATAGAGGAAAGTTTAATGGCCTACAAGGGAAGATTTAGCTGAGTACAAAAAAATTGCATCAAAGAAAACACTTTTTGGCATAGAATCCTACTTGCTGAGCATATCGTCAACTGACCACATTTGGAATTCCACAATAAAAACACTGGAAAAGGAACAAAAGTACAACCCAAAATATAGCAACTATGGGATAACAGCATTTTCTGTTCTAACTGAGTAGTACCTGCTAAATCAGGGCTGTCGCCTTCAACCAACAACTCTTATACATCTGAGCTTAATGGGTTTTTTCTGCAAAATAAAACTGGCCATTTACTACAACAGCCACTATTCAATAATTGTGTAATCTTGTGTAAAATAACAACAGTAAAAAAAGGACTTTTTCATTCTTGATACATAGACGAATAGGCAAAGTATAATATTCTCTTTTCTAAAACAGCAGACAAAGTTAAAGAGAGTCTGAAGCGAGAATAAATCTGGCTTCAGACCTCATATATAGCAGGGGCACTTGTGCCCCTGCTAAAACGCTGCTATCCCGCGGCTTAACGGGGGTCCCCGTCCCCCCAAATCCCCTCCGTAATGCGGGGGAGCGTTTCCGCATTGGGGCAGGGCTAACCGCCGCAGCCCTGCCCCACGCGCGTCTGTCAGACGCGTATCTCCGCCTCTCCCCCACCCCTCTCAGTCTTCCTTCACTGAGAGGGGCGGGGGAGAGGCGGCGATGCGCGTCTGATAGATGCGCTGGGAGGCAGGGCTGCAGCCGTTAGCCTGCCTCCAGGAAGAGAAATTTAGCGACCAAGTCTGCGACCAACTTTTGCGGGGGGTGGGTTGGGGGTGAAGGGACCCCCATTAAGCCGCGGGATAGCGGCGTTTTAGCAGGGGCACACGTGCCCCTGCTATATATGAGAGCTGAAGCGAGATTTAGTCTCGCTTCAGTGTCTCTTTAAGGTGCATAAGACCTCCTCTGTATGATCCACAGTGTGTATGCGGCGACAGAAAGCTGAGACCTGGGCTGCAGCTTGGACTTCCGGGTCTCGGCAAGCCGCTGACATCACTGAAGTGAAGGGTGGTTCTCAGACGCCATTGGATAAGCAGAGGACACGTTCCCAGTACGCGCTCTGCAGATGTAAACAGTAGTTCACATGTGCCTGTGTGTCAGCTGATCAGCTGACACGCTGAATAACTATTGATTTAGTTTCAATTCTGCTTTGTGTTGATTGGTTAAGCTCTTGTATTTAAACTCAGTGAGCGCCCCCAGTCATCGCCCGTGATCGCATTAGCTGTGGCTTGTTGCTGGGTATGCGCTCACTTCCTGATTGATTCCTGTTGCCGATTACTGCTTTGTATCCTGGCCACATTTAACCTCTGATTGGTTCATGTTGCCGACTACTGCCTGGTATCCTGACTGCGCTTATCTCTACTGGATTTCCTGTTGCCAACCTTGCTCTTGTACGTGGACTACACTTGCTATCAGCCTGGATTGACTTCTGCTTGGACACGGATTTGCATGAACGCTGCCTGGACTGACCTCGGCTTGCCTAGACTAGGCTATCTTTGGAAAGTATTATCTGGACTGCCTTGCCATTCTGGAACATCTGTCTCTGCAGTCATCTGATTCATACATCTGGATTGCCTCATCCTGCAGTCCTCAGGTGACTATATATTTACACTTGTGAATACTGTGCCCACTGCATTGCTAGAGTTATCAGGTTCTGTTGGTGGATTACTATCTGTCAGTCTGTATGCTACATCTACTGCAGGGTGTATTGTAGTATTGTGTTAGGTAGGAGTTTTTGCAGGTGTTATGGGCTTGGCTATAGGTCAGTTATATGGGCATACAGCCTGTCCTATAGTCATTGACCAGACAAGCCAGACAGTATTATGGGCCTGATATCCCCAATCAAAAGGAGACTAATGAGGGTTCTCCATAATGGAGGCGTTACAACAACAAAAAATACTGCTCCTCGCATGGGCTGTGAATCAGCTCACGGAACAAGTATCTGCTCAACAGGTGCAACTGACTCAACTGGCCAATGCCTCTTCCCGTGTTGAGGTTCCTGTCTCTTCCGCTGAATGTTCCAATACCTCCTCCAGCTCCATCTCTTTGAACACCAATGGATCCCAAAATGCCTCTTCCGGAGAAATGCAAAAGTAGTACAGAGGCGCCAACAGGGTAAAAACAATATTTCTTTAAAATGGATAAAATGAAGTAGGTAGCGGTGGACTTACCCCTCCAAAACAGACACAAAAATTGCTGTCTTAAGCAAAAATCAGTTTATTTACATACTCCGAAAAAGGTGCATACTCCTTTTTCGGAGTATGTAAATAAACTGATTTTTGCTTAAAACAGCAATTTTTGTGTCTGTTTTGGAGGGGTAAGTCCACCGCTACCTACTTCATTTTATCCATTTTAAAGAAATATTGTTTTTACCCTGTTGGCGCCTCTGTACTACTTTTGCAGTTGTTTCCACCCCTGGTGGAGGGAAATTCCTCTTTTTCCCGATCTACAGAGAGCGACTTCTTAATCCTGAGTGGGGACAGGTCTAATCTCCTCACCTGCCTTCATAGTGGTTACCTGGACGGTAACCCTTGTTTGTGAGTATAATCTACCTATACTTACCTTCCAGACCCAATTTACAGTACATACTACACTATACTGGGCTCTCGGCGTCTTCCCTTATATCTTCCGGAGAAATGTTCTGGTGCCAGATCTCAATTCAATAACTTCATGAATAACTGTCTGTCGTATTTTAAAGTCCGCTCTCAATCTTCTGGTTCAGAATCTCAAAGAGTGTCCTTTGTTATATCCCTTTTGCAGGGAGATCCACAGTCTTGGGCATATGCACTTTTGCCTGAACATGAAGCCCTGACCTCAGTTAATAACTTGTTTAAAGCTATGGCCATATGATCCTGATGCTACTTCTATGGCAGTACAAGGATTAAGGAATTTGCGACAAGGTCAACGCACCGTAGAAGTATATGCTACAGAATTCAGGCGATGGGCAATTTCAACTAAATGGAATGATTCAGCACCATTAGACCAATTCCTGTTTGGACTCTCTGATATTGTTAATGATATTCTTGTCAGGCATCCAGTTCCTACATCTCTGGAGGAAGCTATAACTTTGGCAATCCGGGTAGATAGGTGAGTCAGACAATGCCATCAGGGGAGTCCTCATATGTCTATTCCTGTATCTGTTCCTTCAAATAGTAATACTACATCAACCACAGAGGAATCTATGCAGCTGGGGTTTTCAAAACTCTCCTATGCTGAACAAAATCGTAGAAGAGTTGAAAGACTATGTTTCCATTGTGAGGAATCAGGACACATTGTTCATACATGTCCCAATAAGACAAAGAGGTTGGAAAACTAGAATGCTTAAAGGGACACTTAAGTCAAACAAAAAAATGAGTTTTACTCACCTAGGGCTTCCAATTGCCCCCTGCAGCTGTCTGGTGCCCTCGCCACCTCCCT
This sequence comes from Hyperolius riggenbachi, assembly GCF_040937935.1. Classification (NCBI taxonomy): domain Eukaryota; kingdom Metazoa; phylum Chordata; class Amphibia; order Anura; family Hyperoliidae; genus Hyperolius; species Hyperolius riggenbachi. Next base: position 387,296,497 of record NC_090651.1, on the reverse strand, counting down.
CCGATCCTCCTGGCCCTGCCGGCAGCCACTTCCTGTTTCGGTGACAGGAGCTGACAGGCTGGGGATGCGAGTGATTCTTCGCGTTCCCAGACACATTAGCACCCTCTATGCTGCTATATGGTATATGATCTATGCTATAGCAGCATAAATGGCGCTATTGTGGCCAGGAACACGAAGAATCACTCGCGTCCCTAGCCTGTCAGCTCCTGTCACCGAAACAGGAAGTGGCTGCCGGTGGGGCAAGGAGGATCTGAGGGAGACGGTGAGGGCACCGGACAGCTGCAGGGGGCTATTGGAAGCCCCAGGTGAGTAAAACTCATTTTATTTTTTTTGACTTAAGTGTCCCTTTAACTGGGGTGGAGTGAACTCAGTTAAGCAATCAGTGTGTCTCTCCAGAAAACATCTCATCATATTGCCTGTCTCTATTGTCAAAGGAGAAATTGTGCACAGCTGCCAGGCCTTAGTTAAATGTGGCGCTGTGGGAATTTTTATGGATATTTCTTTAGCTGAGAGGTTATCCATTCAGACAACTGCAGTGTCTGAATCGATACACATTACTGCTGTCCATGACTCTGTGTTACAGCAAGGTCAGGGGTTAAGGTTAACTTCTATAGTTGCCTTACAAGTAGGGGCTCTACATCTTGAAACCATGAAGTTCTATTGTTTGAAATTGCCTTCTCATCCTATTATTTTTGGGTTACCATGGTGGAAAAGGCATAATCCAGTGTTTGATTGGCAGTCTGGTCAGCTGATTAGTTGGTCTGCCCAATGTAATGATGAATGTTTACAAAAAAAAAAATTGTGTTAGGTTGTACTAAACTCATTGAACATAAATTACCTCATGTTTATCAAGAATTTGCAGATGGGTTTTCTCCAAAAGCAGCAGATGAGTTACCTCCTGATGGGCCTTATGATTGTGCTATTGATCTTCTCTCTGGCAGTATGCCTCCTCGTGGTCGTCTTTACAATCTGACCAGGCCAGAAGAGAAGGCCATGAGGGAGTATATCAAGGACAATTTACAAAAGGGGTTCATCAGAACCTCTTCCTCACCAGCTAATGCAGGGTTCTTTTTTGTAGAGAAAAAAGATGGTGGTTTAAGATCTTGTATTGATTACAGGGGGTTGAATTAGGTTACTGTATAACATTGTTACCAATTACCCTTGATTGATGATTTGTTTTCACAGGTTGTGGGTGCTAAACGTTTTTGAGGGGTTAAAACAGGCCTTGTGTTCTGCCCCAGTTTTGGTTCATCCTGACATCCAAAAGCCTTTCATTGTTGAGGTAGAGGCATCCGAGATGGGAGTTGGGGCAGTCCTGTCTCAGCTTTCTGGCAGTCCCGAACAACTACATCCTTGTGCATTTTTCTCTCTGAAGTTTTCTCCCTCAGAAAGAAATTATGACATTGGAAATAGAGAGTTATTAGCCATTAAATTGGCTCTAGAAGAATGGAGACATTGGTTGGAAGGAGCAGAGAATACTGTGACAATTTAAACTGATCATAAGAACCTTGAATACATTGAAAATGTCAAGCGATTTAATTCTTGACAGGCCGTTGGGCATTGAGCATCTTCTCCAGGTTCAATTTTTACAAACCTGGTTCAAAAAAACATCAAGGTTGATGCTTTGTTGAGATGTTTTGAGAAAGAAAATTTCAACATGGATCCTGTATCTATAATCCTTAAGAAATGCATTATCTCCACTTGTAAATTGTTTCCTGACCTTTCCAACCAGTTGCTCAAAATACAAGACCAGGCACCTCGGAATAAACCACCTGGGAAGATGTTTATTCCTTGTGACCTTTGAGAAATAGCTTTTAAGCAATTACATGAGGATAAATCTGCAGGTCATTCTGGGGTTAAAGAGACTCCGTAACAAAAACTGCATCCTGTTTTTTATCATCCTACAAGTTCCAAAAGCTATTCTATTGTGTTCTGGCTTACTGCAGCACGTTCTACTATCACCATCTCTGTAATAAATCAACTTATCTCTCTCTTGTCAGACTTGTCAGCCTGTGTCTGGAAGGCTGCCAAGTTCTTCAGTGTTGTGGTTCTGCTATGAAATCCCCCTTCCAGGCCCCTCTATGCACACTGCCTGTGTGTTATTTAGATTAGAGCAGCTTCTCTCTTATCTTTTACAAGCTGGATAAATCGTCCTCTGAGCTGGCTGGGCTTTCACATAGTGAGGAATTACAGACAAGGGCAAAGCTGTTTGCAGGAAGAAAAGAGCAGCCTGAAACTTCAGTGCATGAGAGATGCAGGGGGAAAGAAACAAACAAATGATCTCTTGAGATTCAAAAGGAAGGCTGTATACAGCCTGCTTGTGTATGGATGTATTTTCTATGTGTGGACATACTGTACATCAACCTACTTCCTGTTTTGGTGGCCATTTTGTTTGTTTATAAACAAACTTTTTAAAACTGTTTTTAACCACTTTTAATGCGGCGGGGAGCGGCGAAATTGTGACAGAGGGTAATAGGAGATGTCCCCTAACGCACTGGTATGTTTACTTTTGTGTGATTTTAACAATACAGATTCTCTTTAAAGGACTAGTGAGCTTATCAGAAGGGATGTTTGGTGGCCCTCTCTCAGTAAGGATGTTGATGCTTTTGTTAAATCGTCTTCTGTCTGTTCCCAAAGTAAGGCTGCACGTGTCGCACCTCAAGGTACCCTGTTACCATTACCCATTCCCGAAAAACCCTGGTCACACATATCCATGGATTTTGTGGTTGATCTTCCAGTTTCCCAGGGTAAAACTGTCATTTGGGTAGTGGTGGACAGGTTTAGTAAGATGACTCATTTTCTACCTCTTCCTAAACTCCAATCGGCTAAGGAATTAACCCAAATGTCTGTTAAAAATATTTTTTAAATCCATGGTATTCCTGAAAACATTGTATCTGATAGAGGGGTACAATTTGTTTCCCAGTTCTGGCGTGCTTTTTGTGACAAATTAGGAGTTTCTTTGTCATTGTCCTCTGGTTTTCATCCTGAGTCCAATGGACAGACTGAAAGAATGAATCAGTCTTTGGAACAATATTTGAGATGTTTTGTTTCAGATTGTCAAGAAGAATGGGTTCAGTTTTTGCCTTTTGCTGAGTTTGCTATGAACAATCAGATTAATAGTTCTAAAAAGATGTCTCCCTTTCAGATCATTTATGGTTCAAATCCTAAGTTTAATGCACTTTCTGGTATTTCCAATCTAACTGAGTGAGAATGGTCCTAAAGATGTAATCAAATCTGGAAACAAGTGCAGAATAACATTAATAAAGCTGTAAATACCCAGCCAGAAATTGTTCTCTGATATGCACCGAACTGTTGAGGATGAATTCATGCCTAGGGATGTGGAATCATATTTGGTTACGCCAGCCTTCTGCTAAGCTGGGACCCTTGTTTATTAGTCCATATCTAGTGGTGGAGAAAATGAACTGGGTTACTTATCGAGTCAAATTACCCAAATCCATTAGAGGCGAGGGGTTAACTCTATTCATGTTTCTCTGTTGAAATCTGCGGTTAATGATAATACTACGGAACCACCCCCTCCTCCCGTGGAAGTTGATGGTGAACAAGAATTTGAAGTTGAGAGAATTCTTGATTCCCGTATTCTGAGAAATTCATTACAATCCTTAATTGACTGGGATATAGCAAAGAAATGAACAGCGCTACTTAAAAACAGATAAGTGCCTACCTGCAAGAGAGTGCAAGCCCCACTTGTGGGATAAAATACACACCTAGCATACACATAACCTGTCTACCACTGGAGGATATTAGTTTCCTGTAACAGCTTGCATGCAACTTGTTAAGTACTCGTCCCTCCCACTGCGGAGAAGTCATCCCCCTATGGGAGAGGACCTAACACTAACTAAATCCTAACCTATGCATATGCATAGCCTGGGTGCGCTACCAAGTAAAATCAAAAATTTTAAAATTGCGCAAAAGGTGGATCAGCGAATCACCAGGCCACCTCCGAATGGCCTACAATCAGAGGTGCGCTGAGCCCCCCCAGAAACGTTGAAGTTGAGAGAATTCTTGATTCCCGTATTCTGAGAAATGCATTACAATTCTTAATTGACTGGAAGGGATATGGACCAGAGGAGAGCTCTTGGGTTCCTGCTAAACTTATCCATGCTGATCTAGCAATTAAAGATAAAAATTCTAGTAAACCTAGGTTGTAGTGTCCAGAGTCCACTCCTAGGGGAGGGGTACTGTACACAGTGTGTATGTGGCGACAAAACGCCGAGACCCGGGCTGCAGCTCAGACTTCCGGATCTCGGCGAGCCTCTGACGTCACTGGAGTGAAGGGTGGTTCTCAGACACCATTGGATAAGCCGAGGATGCGTTCCCAGTACGCGCTCTGCAAATGTAAACAGTAGTTCACGTGTGCCTGCGTGTCAGCTGATCAGCTGACACGCTGAATAACTATTGATTTAGTTTCAATTCTGCTTTGTGTTGATTGGTTTGCTCTTGTATTTAAACTCAGTGAGCGCCCCCAGTTATCAACTTTTGCGGGGGGTGGGTTGGGGGTGAAGGGACCCCCGTTAAGCCGCGGGATAGCGGCGTTTTAGCAGGGGCACACGTGCCCCTGCTATATATGAAAGCAGAAGCGAGATTTAGTCTCACTTCAGTGTCTCTTTAAGGTGCATAAGACCTCCTCTGTATGATCCACAGTGTGTATGCGGCGACAGAAAGCTGAGACCTGGGCTGCAGCTAGAACTTCCGGGTCTCGGCGAGCTGCTGACATCACTGGAGTGAAGGGTGGTTCTCAGACGCCATTGGATAAGCAAAGGACACGTTCCCAGTAAGCGCTCTGCAGATGTAAACAGTAGTTCACATGTGCCTGCGTGTCAGCTGATCAGCTGACACGCTGAATAACTATTGCTTTAGTTTCAATTCTGCTTTGTGTTAATTGGTTAAACTCTTGTATTTAAACTCAGTGAGCGCCCCCAGTCATCGCTCGTGATAGCATTAGCTGTGGTTTGCTGCTGAGTATGCGTTCTCTTCCTGATTGATTCCTGTTGCCGATTACTGCTTTGTATCCTGACCACGTTAACCTCTGATTGATTCCTGTTGCTGATTATTGCTTGTATCCTGACCACGTTAACCTCTGATTGATTCCTGTTGCTGATTATTGCTTGTATCCTGACCACGTTAACCTCTGATTGATTCCTGTTGCTGATTATTGCTTGTATCCTGACCACATTGACCTCTGATTGGTTCCTGTTGCTGACTACTGCCTGGTTTCCTGACTACGCTTAGCTCTACTGGATTTCCTGTTGCCAACCTTGCTCCTGTACCTGGACTACGCTTGCTAACTGCCCGGATTGACCTCTACTTGGACATGGATTTGCATGAACGCTGCCTGAACTGACCTCGGCTTGCCTAGACTACGCTATCTCTGGAAAGTATTATCTGGACTGCCTTGCCATTCTGGAATATCTCTCTCTGCAGTCACTTGATTCATTCATCTGGATTGCCTCATCCTGCAGTCCTCAGGTGCCTATACAGTATATATACACTATTAATACTGTGCCCATTGCATTGCTAGAGTTATCAGGTTCTGTTGGTGGATTACTATCTGTCAGTCTGTATGCTACATCTACCTGCAGGGTGTATTGTAGTATCGTTTGTTAGGTAGGAGTTTTTGCAGGTGTTATGGGCTGGGCTATAGGTCAGTCATATGGGCAATTGGGCATACAGCCTGACCTATAGTCATTGACCAGACAAGCCTGACATCCTCTTGATAGGCCAATTGACCATTACTTCCATGTAATATGAGACATTACCTTTACAATCTGTTCAAAGAATTCAAATTCTGTTGATCCTCATACTGAATGGAAGTGGTAATATTAGACAAGACAGAGATTACCTGTCATTTTGCCATAATTATGCAATCTTTGAAACCAGAAAACCCAATTCTCTAAAGAATTGTTACAGGTGCTTCTGGGCCCTTGCATATTTACAGCCTTTGGTTAGTATATAGGATGAGTTTGAAATAATACTGGTCAAAATCACCATTGTCATGGTGATCTCTCAGCTTCCAGGTCCGTGCATACTTACAACCATGGATTAGTATTATAGATAGGGGACTGACAGAGGTCATGGAAAATATGTGATCAGTTATTGTGAACCAGGATGAGATTATTTACGTGTTATATGTTCTAAGATGAGAAGAATTTTCCAAATGCTATTGATCTTTTTCCCAAGGACGTTCTCTGTTTACAGATCCTCGTGTCCTGACCTGGAGTGATCTGTTCCTCAAAATATAAGTAAGAGATTATGTCTTGGTACAGACGTGGCATTTACAAAGTATAAATATCAGCTTTGCTTCCATAAATTATCTCACAGATCAGGACACTGAGGCAAGAAGACCTGCCTATCATCTGAACCACCAACTGAAGCCGACATCTGAGATTCACAGCCATGAATTCCATCCTTGCCTTCCTGATCTTCAGCATTGTCCACACTGCAGGTGAGAGAAACAATATAGAAAATGTTACAATCCCTGGCTGTGTCTTCATGTTCTAGTGAAATAATACACAGAGAGAACATTTACTGTGAGATGATTAAACTAGAACAATTTTCCTAAAATAGAAACATTTATAAAACTGACTGCTTATAAACATTGTGTAATAGCTAATAAGCCTAATTTCTATGCTTCCCATTTACACAGTCTATTATTCCAGCCACAACTAGTAACAGCCAGGCTTATTTTTTTACAATATTCATTTATACATGATCTAATCAGTGTTTGCCTGATTTAGATTTTAAAATTTCTCACAGGTGACAACAACTTTAGTTCTGTCAGTGGCATCTCTGCTGAATGTTTTGCTACTGAGATTTTCGAAGCCAGTACAAAACATACCTTATCTCCCAGATGGTTTTTAGAGGGATTCTGCATAGCTAATCAGCCGACCTAGGCTAGTCATCACTGGGAGGGAGGGGCTAGATTCAATATACAGCAATATTTCACTATAGGAAGTGTTTATGAGGCTGAACCCAGGAAAAGTACCATAGCATTAAGTATCCTTAATAATTTACTGCATTTTACTAAATGTTACTGCTTTTTTTTTTTCTTAACCCTCTGGGTGATACAATTAGATCGCCCAGGAGGGGGCGCAGCACTTTTAAAAAAAAAAAAAAATTTTGTAAATCATGTAGCGAGCCCTGGGCTCGCTACATAATAGCTGCTGCCCAGCGGCATCCCCCCACCCACTCTGATCGCTTTCGGCGATCAGAGTAAGCAGGAAATCCCGTTCAGAACGGGATTTCCTGCTGGGCTTCCCCGGTCGCCATGGCGACCGGGCGGGGTGATGTCAACGACGTCATGGATGTCGTGACGTCAGAGGGAGTCCCGATCCACCCCTCAGCGCTGCCTGGCACAGATTGGCCAGGCTGCGCAAGGGGTCAGGGAGGGGGGGGGGCTGCGCAGCACGGCGGCGAGCGGCGGATCGGCGGCGAGCGGCTGCGATCGGAAGTTACACGCAGCTAGCAAAGTGCTAGCTGCGTGTAACAGAAAAAAAATTATGCAAATCGGCCCACCAGGGCCTGAGAACTCCTCCTGCGTGACATACCCCGAGCTCAGCTCGGGATTATCGCCCAGGAGGTTAACATAAGGTTCTATGAACATCATTCGCACAGTAACACTTTGTGATGTGAAGTGATTTCAAATTGAGTTAGCAAACCCTAAGTAAAAAAAATGGTTTAGCTTTAGATAATCATTGATCTTTACCACTAATGTAAATGCATTACTATGAGAATTTTCTACAGAAATACAGAATATAACCCTAAACCTGGCTGCCAGTCACACCTCATCTACCTCTACTCCCACTTCTCCAGCCCAATCCCCCACTGTCACTCCCTTCACTGGCTGCCAATCACACCTCATCCACCTCTCCTCCCACTTCTCCAGCCCAATCCCCCTCTGTCACTCTCTTCGCTGTCTGCCAGTTACACAGAAGATACAATTTAAAATCCAAGGATACAATTTAAAATCCTACTCTTGCCTACAAAGCTCTCCACAACCTAGCTCCTTCCTTTCTAAATCAACTTATTTCCAGACTAGCTGATGACCCGGCATTGCTTGGGTATGTATTTGGCTGGTGTTGGCTGTGCCCACTTTTTCTAACCCTAACACACAATCACTCAATTACTCAATGACCAAGTTTGGGAGCTTTGCTGTCTTTGGCATCAAACATTTGCATTTAAATGAAACAAATCTGATTAGCTGTTTGTGGCTCCACCCCCTTTTCTGAATTTGAACCCCTGTCACCCAATGACCAACTGTACCAGGTTTGAGGCTTGTGCCATTAATAGTGCAAGAATGGCAGCAATTAAACATTCCACTTGAAAATCAATAGGTGAATTTTGATTGGCTGTTGTAGGCTCCACCCACTTTTCTGAATATTAATCACAGTCACCCAGTGACCAACTGTGCAAAGTTTGAGACACCTGCAATTAACTGTGTAAGAATGGCTGCTGTTTACATTTTTCCAGTGAAATTTGTGGTTATTGGGCTAAAAAGTATCCTTTATATTATTCCAGGTAATGTATTATATGTGTGTGCCAAATTTCATTCAAATCCGTTCAGCCGTTCTTGCGTGATCGAGTAACAAACTTCCAAACATCCAAACTTTTGCATTTATAATATTAGTGAGATACCATCCTACATGCAATGTCCGCTCTACTAACAATATCCTTCTGTCTCCTTCCCTGATCACCTCTTCCCACTCCCGCTTATAAGACTTCTCTTGATCCTCTCCCCTCTTCTGGAACATTCTCCCTCAACACATCTGCCACTCACCCACACTTACACTTTTTAGGCGCAATCTTAAAACTCATCTCTTCAGGCAAGCATACTCTCCTACCTCGTACATCCTGCCCACTAACCACCATTCTACCACCTTATACACAGCTTCCCTTTACCTACTGTCCTATACCTTAAACCTTTAGACTGTAAGGCCTTTTGGCCAGGGCTCGCCTCCCCTTTTGTCTCACAATGTTGTGTAATGGGTGTACATACCTCCCACCCGTGTCAAAATATGTAGTTAATTTGTTCACTGCATCAGCTGTTATCCACTCTTGTATTGTATTAACTGTTGTTTTGTCTATTTTGTATTGTTATACCCTGTATACTGCTGTACAGTGCCAAGAAAGATGCTGATGCTATATACATTAATAACAATAATAAGAGTAAATTAATAAGGCAGCCTCCATATTCCTCCCCCTTCAGGTGTCCTTATAGTGTTTTCTCTTCACCAGTCTATTCGATCAGGTAATTGTAGTAATATAACTGTGCATTTGTTGTATTTTTAGTGCTGGGTGTACAATACAAGTGCCATGCTTGCCGCGCCCGGGATTCGGACGACTGTGAAGGTGAAGAAGTTTTATGCCCAGAAGGCAGCGCCTGTATGACCGTCTCTGAACGACTGATCATTTCCGGTATGTCTAATCCTCATTTTAAATTAACCTCCCTGGCATTAACCCCTAGTCAGGCTTGGAGTTTGAAAGCCGCAGCTCAGATCGGTAGCCCCGAGCTAGACTCGTGGTCACCGACACAAGGTCTATGCAGAGCAATGGTGCGCAGCGGGCGTTTTCACTCACCTCCCTGGGGATCCACATTCTTCTTCCTGTCCTCCGAGGCTCTGCATTCCCCTAGTGAGATCGCCGGCTGTCATCATGACACCAGGTGGCGATCTCACTATAAGGTTACAGCGCTATCCGGAATACGGAGGGAGAACTGCAGCCCTGGATGCCAGGGAGGTGAGTAAGTGCTGCGGCTGCTGCAGATCTCTTTAACCCCTTGTTCCCCATGCAGGCTGGGATAGCCAGAATGTGGAGCCCCGGCCATGTAGCTATGGACTATGGTATGGGGGGTTCCGGGGGGGGAGAGGGGCAACCAAGCCTCTCCCTCTCCCCTGGAGGCCTTGTCCAATCCATGAACAAGGGCCTCTTCCCCACCTCTGTTGCCCAGGAGAAGGCAGAGGCCGATGACGCTCAGGGGGGTCATGGTGGCATCTGGGAGTTCAGATGGAGACAGACCACTTTGTACCCCTATACTCATTTTGCACGGGGATCTCCATCTTGAAGGGGGCTCCCAGATGCTACCATGAACCACCCAAGGCATTGTTGGCTCCCACCTCCTCCTAGGGCACTGGAGGTGGGGAAGAGCCCCTTGTCTATGGATTGGACAATGGCTCTGGGGGAGAGGGGCAGGCTTGCATGGACCATGAGGGCTGGTATAGCTCCTGGTTTCCAGGGAGTCTGTACACAACTGCCTACGGACCCCCTGAAAGCCCCGTCAGGAAAATCACTGCTCTTTCTTTTGATATATGTAAATTGACACTACCGCTCGGCTTATACATTATCTGTTATTTACGCATTTAAATGTATACTTTTTCCAATCGTAACTTAAAATTGTTTTTCTCCAAACCTATAAGGTCTTTTAGATTTTTTTGTTTTGTTCCCTCGTTCCTCCTTAACAAACCCTGCAAATTTGGTGTTTCTAGCACGTAAACGCTAAATTCAGCGACTATTACCATATTTCCCACACTCAACTTAAAAAAAATAAATCGATTTTCTCAAAAACTATAAGGTCTTTTTGAAAAAAAAAATTATTCTTGTTCCCACTGTCCTCCCTGCAAATTTGGTGTTTCTAGCATGTGCCGGGCTTTGCTATTAACGCCTAAAAAATGTGAACGCAAATTTTTAAAAAAAAAAAAAAGTGTTCAATGGGATTCCACAGATTTTGGTGACAGTACCGTGAATGGGGCTGTTTTGCACTATGGACAGCATCATGGAAGATGTTGGCGCTATATAAATAAAAATAATAATAGTTGTTATTATTATTATAGTTGTTGTTACTACTATTGTTTGATATCACTTTTGTTTTTACAGGTCAACAAACTCACTCGGTTTTAAAGCGATGTGCGGAGAACTTGCCTTGCAAAGCAGCTTCTAACGCATTTGCCACAAATGAAAATCGTGTATCGCTTTTCACGGAATGCTGTACAGGAGATCTGTGTAACTCTGATGGCTACAACAGTAAGTTCTGGGAAGAGTGTTCCTTGTTATATTATCCTCCTCAGCTAGATCCAGACATTTCTTGGCCTGCATACAATATTCACACCAGCTTGTGACCTTAAAGGGGATCTGAAGGGGAAATAAACTTATGAGTGTGAGGAAGCGTGGAAGAGCCGCCGCCATGAGCCAGCGGTCGGCGGCTCTTCCCGCGTGCAGTGCCCGCTCACACGGGGAGGCAGCCGCCTCCTCCCAGCGTGAGGCGGCTGTCCCCGTGGAGAGGCGGACGGAACGCGAAGAAGCCGCCGCGTTAGACGCGGCGGCTGGTGCACATCTCTCCGCTGCACCACAGAGCAGGGCTGGGACTCGTAGTCCCTCAGTGTTTAGAGTGACGCGCGCGCGCGCACTCAAGGAAGATTTATGATAGTCTGAGGGGAGTCAGCTGACCAGGCTGGTCAGCTGACCCTGATTCCGCTCCCCATTGGTCCAGCAATCAGGGAGGTGCTGGGGGTCACGATTGAGTATATATACTGCCGGCAGTTCACTTCTCTGGTGTCTGGCGTTGCGTTCACATACGTGGGAGCACCCAGATCCGTTAGTCAGATCCGTTAGTGTGCCGGGACCAGCTGGAGCTGTAATCCTACACTAAAGCTAGATTTGTTGATAGCTTAAAGTACTAGTTTGATTGTGATTATTTGTTATGACTTCTTGCCTGCCTTGACTACTCTTCTGAACTTTGATCTTGTACCTCGTTATTTCTGATACACCGTTGCCGAACCCCGGCTCGCTCCTAGACTCTGTTTCTGCCTCCTGATTCTGTACCCCGATATATCTGATACCCCGTTGCCGAACCCTGCCTGTACTTTGACTCCGCCTCTGCCTCTCGATCTTGTACTTTATCTGTCTGTGTGTGTACGACCTGGCTTGTCCGACCTCGAGAACCGACCTCATCATTGGAGGAGGTTCTTCGTTCTGTTGGTAACCCTTCCGCCTGAGGGTGACTTTCAGAAGATACTTCCTGCTTGCAGTCTGACTCCTCCCGTCTTGGAGAGCTCAGGGCTGCGGAAGTAATCTGTACAGTACGTCTTACTGTACTGAGGCCTAGTCCTCTAAGTGTTACTGTTACACCTAAACACTACACTCTACTCCGGTGAACAGAGGTTAGCTGGTATATTGGATTATCGGTGATACTGCAGATCACATATAATCTGGTATACGTCTGTATTCCCCGTGACGCTGCAGGTCACCGGTAATCAGATCTCTCTGTGCTTCACCGAGCGTTACAGAACGCCAGACCAAAAAATACTGATGGAACGCACTGATCCTCTGACTGTGCTTGCCACTTCGGTGGATAGCATTCATCAAGCATTAGGCCAGCACAAAGCCTTAATTGATGCTTTATCAGGCTCTGTGAGAACCCTCCAGACATCAGTTGATTCAGTGCGATCCCCTCCTAGTGACGACATCCGCATGCCTGTCCCTGATAAATTTTCCGGCCACAAGTCTGACTTCCGGAATTTCAGGAGTAGAGTGTTGTCATATTTTGAATTAAGGCCCCGATCCTCGGGGACTGAGACCCAACGGGTCATTTTCATTAAAACTTTGTTGACTGGAGACTCCCAGTCGTGGGCTTACAACCTGCCCACTACCGATATTGCTTTGACCTCAGTGGAGGAATTTTTTAAGGCCATGGCCATAATCTACGACGACCCTGACCTTGCCGCATCCTCAGAGCGGAAGCTCAAACTCTTACGGCAAGGCAGAGGGTCAGTCGAGGATTATGCGGCAGAGTTCCGTAGGTGGTCAGTCACCTCAAGATTTGATAATTTTGCCCTCATGGACTACTTCCTGTCTGGGTTGTCGGAAGAGGTTTCCGATCTAATGTTGACGGTACCCGAGCCCAAGACAGTTGATGAGGCCATATCATCGGCCATTCGAGTGGACCGCAGGTTGCGCCATCAGAGGCAGGCTAGAGGCAGTCACCGTGTCAGGGTGACATCGTACGCGGCACCGTCCGCTACACCTCTAGTAACACCTTCTCCGCCTGTCTCACCCTCCCCGGCTTTACCGCCGCCCGAACCAATGCAGATTGGTCGGTCGAGACTGACCCAGGTGGAGCGAAGGCGGAGAATGACAGAACAGCTGTGCCTGTACTGTGCAGCAGCAGGGCATAGGGTACGAAACTGCCCTAACAGGTCGGGAAACGAGTTTGCCTAGGAGTAGTGGGGGGTGACACCCTAGGTACACAAATTGCACCCCTTAAGGAAAAGAAATTTTTGCTCCCTTGTACGGTTACATGGGAAAATAAGTCTATGGCCACTGAGGCATTTATTGACTCAGGCTCAGCGGCCAATTTTATGAATTTTGAGTTCGCACAAGAGTTGGGTATTCCCCTCACTCCTGTGAGTCCCCCCATTCAGGTCACGGCAGTAGACGATTCCCCGCTACAACGGAATCATGCACTGTCTCAGACTCCGGAGGTGAAGGTCACCATCGGGGTACTACATGGGGAACAATTATCATTTTTTGTATTGCACATGTCAACCTCCACTATCATCCTAGGCATGCCATGGTTGCAACTCCACTCACCTCAAATAGACTGGGCCACAGGTCAGCTAACCACTTGGTCACCTCGTTGTTTTCAACAGTGTTTGGGAAAATTGACCCTGGGACAAACCAAAGTTCAGGTAGAAGGGGTACCCGACCAGTACTCCGAGTATTCCGACGTGTTCTGTCCCAAAGCAGCAGACAAGTTGCCCCCACATCGCCCTTTCGATTGTCCCATTGACCTCCGTTCGGGATGTGTACCTCCCCGGGGTCATTTGTACAATCTGTCGGGACCCGAAAAGGTAGCCATGCAGGATTATATCCGTGAAAACTTGGCCAAAGGTTTCATTCGGCCGTCCCGGTCACCTGCTGGAGCTGGTTTCTTTTTTGTTAAGAAAAAAGACGGAGGCCTGCGACCCTGCATCGATTATCGCGGCCTTAACAAGATTACAGTCAAAAATCGCTATCCCTTGCCACTGATAGACGATTTATTCACACAAATTACAGACGCTAAAATCTTTTCTAAATTAGATTTGCGGGGCGCGTATAACCTGATACGCATAAGAAAGGGCGATGAGTGGAAGACGGCCTTTAATACACCAGACGGGCATTATGAGTACCTGGTGATGCCCTTCGGGCTGTGTAATGCCCCGGCCGTCTTTCAGGAACTCATTAACGAGGTATTCAGAGAGGTGTTGGGGAAGTTTGTTTTGGTCTATCTTGATGATATTCTCATCTTCTCCAACAACCTCTCTGAACATAGAGACCATGTGAGGTTTGTTTTGAATCTGTTAAGGCAGAACTCTTTATATGCAAAACTTGAAAAATGCATCTTTGAAGTAACATCTGTCGCCTTCTTGGGGTATATAATTTCCACCACAGGCCTGTCGATGGATCCTGCCAAGGTCTCGGCTGTGCTGGAGTGGCCACAGCCGGTGGGGTTGAAATCTCTTCAGCGCTTTCTTGGCTTTGCCAATTATTATAGACGATTTATAAAGGGGTACTCCACGGTCATTTCTCCCCTTACGAGTCTCACCAAGAAAGGGGCAGATACAACTCACTGGTCTCCTGAGGCTTTACATGCTTTTTCCACTCTGAAGGGCCTATTCTGTTCAGCACCCATCCTCAGACATGTGGATACATCCTTCCCGTTCATTGTGGAGGTGGATGCTTCGGAGGTAGGGGTGGGGGCTGTGCTGTCTCAGCGGTCAGGCTTGCAGGGTAGAATGCACCCATGCGCTTACTTCTCTCGCAGGTTTTCCCCTGCAGAGAGGAATTATGATATTGGTAATAGGGAGCTCCTAGCCATCAAATTAGCTTTCGAGGAATGGCGACACTGGTTAGAAGGAGCTGAGCATACCATCACGGTTTACACCGATCATAAGAACTTAGAATACATCGAGGGGGCTAAGAGATTGAGCCCTCGTCAGGCTCGATGGTCGCTATTCTTCTCCAGGTTCACGTTTATCATTACATACACCCCGGGAAGCAAGAATGTTAAGGCAGATGCCTTGTCCAGATGCTTTGAGTCAGAGACAGCACAGCCCTCCGTTCCAGAGACCATTATTCCTCAGAGGTTGATACTGGCAGCCACTGGAACCTGGGAGGATTGGGCGGAGACGCTGATTCCCTTTCAACAGGACATCCCGGAAGGGAAGCCCGCAGGGGTTCTGTTCGTTCCTCTGCCGTTTCGCCTTCAGGTTCTAGAGATGTTCCATACACATAAGAATGCGGGACATCCTGGGGCATCCAGAACACAGGATTTAGTAGCCAGATGCGCCTGGTGGCCTTCCTTGGCAGCAGATTGCAAGGAATATGTGAAGGAGTGTGTGACATGTGCCAGGAGTAAACCCTCCCGACTGGCACCTGTCGGTACCTTGCAGTCATTGCCCACCCCGACTGAACCGTGGACCCACCTGTCCATGGATTTTGTGGGCGAGCTTCCCAGATCTGAGGGGATGACGGTCATTTGGGTCGTGGTCGACCGATTTAGCAAGATGGCCCATTTTGTACCTTTGAAAGGACTCCCCTCCGCTCGAGAACTGGCCGAGTTGTTTATCACGCATGTTTTTCGTTTGCACGGTATTCCCGAAGACATAGTCTCAGACAGGGGAGTCCAATTCGTCTCACGTTTTTGGAAAGCTTTTTGCCAGCTCATGGACATAAAATTGTCTTTCTCGTCTGGCTATCACCCACAGACCAACGGCCAGACTGAGAGAATAAATCAATCGTTAGAACAGTTCTTAAGGTGTTATGTAGCTGAAGCACAGGACGATTGGGTCAGATTTCTGCCGTTTGCAGAATTTGCCCAAAATAATTTAAAAAACTCGTCCTCCGGTTTTTCTCCTTTTCAAGTAGTGACGGGAAGATCACCCAAATTTTCCCCATTGCCTATAGCTTCCACTCCATTCCCAGCCCTGGAGGTCTGGCAAAGGTCATTCAAGGACCTGTGGGGGACAGTAAGAAATAACCTGGAGAAGGCTTTTTTGAGTCAGAAGGGTCAAGCCGACAAGAGACGGTCGGTGGAGTGGAGATTCCGACCAGGAGACCCGGTCTGGGTGTCCACACGTCACTTGGCCCTAAAACAACCTTCTAGTAAGCTTGGTCCCAGGTTTGTGGGTCCATTCCCAATAACCAAAAAGATCAACAATGTCACTTATACTGTCGAACTTCCCACTAGCATGCGGGGGGTAAGGTCTTTCCATGTTTCCCTTCTTAAACCAGCGGTCCAGGTGGGTCCCACTCCTCCCCCTCCTGTGTTGGTAGATGCCCAACCTGAATACGAGGTGGAGAAGATAATTGATTCACGTACTGTACAGAACTCGGTACAGTATCTCGTACACTGGAAAGGGTATGGCATTGAGGAGAGGCAATGGGTACCTGGGAACCGCATGCATGCGGACGAGTTAAGGAGGGAGTTTCATGCCTTACATCCCGAGAAACCTGGTGGGAGCTGTCCGGAGTCCACTCCTTGGGGGGGGGGTACTGTGAGGAAGCGTGGAAGAGCCGCCGCCATGAGCCAGCGGTCGGCGGCTCTTCCCGCGTGCAGTGCCCGCTCACACGGGGAGGCAGCCGCCTCCTCCCAGCGTGAGGCGGCTGTCCCCGTGGAGAGGCGGACGGAACGCGAAGAAGCCGCCGCGTTAGACGCGGCGGCTGGTGCACATCTCTCCGCTGCACCACAGAGCAGGGCTGGGACTCGTAGTCCCTCAGTGTTTAGAGTGACGCGCGCGCGCGCACTCAAGGAAGATTTATGATAGTCTGAGGGGAGTCAGCTGACCAGGCTGGTCAGCTGACCCTGATTCCGCTCCCCATTGGTCCAGCAATCAGGGAGGTGCTGGGGGTCACGATTGAGTATATATACTGCCGGCAGTTCACTTCTCTGGTGTCTGGCGTTGCGTTCACATACGTGGGAGCACCCAGATCCGTTAGTCAGATCCGTTAGTGTGCCGGGACCAGCTGGAGCTGTAATCCTACACTAAAGCTAGATTTGTTGATAGCTTAAAGTACTAGTTTGATTGTGATTATTTGTTATGACTTCTTGCCTGCCTTGACTACTCTTCTGAACTTTGATCTTGTACCTCGTTATTTCTGATACACCGTTGCCGAACCCCGGCTCGCTCCTAGACTCTGTTTCTGCCTCCTGATTCTGTACCCCGATATATCTGATACCCCGTTGCCGAACCCTGCCTGTACTTTGACTCCGCCTCTGCCTCTCGATCTTGTACTTTATCTGTCTGTGTGTGTACGACCTGGCTTGTCCGACCTCGAGAACCGACCTCATCATTGGAGGAGGTTCTTCGTTCTGTTGGTAACCCTTCCGCCTGAGGGTGACTTTCAGAAGATACTTCCTGCTTGCAGTCTGACTCCTCCCGTCTTGGAGAGCTCAGGGCTGCGGAAGTAATCTGTACAGTACGTCTTACTGTACTGAGGCCTAGTCCTCTAAGTGTTACTGTTACACCTAAACACTACACTCTACTCCGGTGAACAGAGGTTAGCTGGTATATTGGATTATCGGTGATACTGCAGATCACATATAATCTGGTATACGTCTGTATTCCCCGTGACGCTGCAGGTCACCGGTAATCAGATCTCTCTGTGCTTCACCGAGCGTTACAATGAGAGAATGATTTGTATGTGTAGTACAGCTAATAAATGGAACATTGGTAGCAAAGAATATAGTCTCATATGGTTTCCAATACAGGAAGAGTTAAGAATCTTCAGTTGTTATCTATGTAAAAGAGTTTCTCTGAGCTCTTCTCCTAATTTAATCAGAGAGCAATGCTATTTTCTGAAGTACTTATCTCAACCTGTCTGTCACTGTTCCTAGTTTGTTTAAGGTTTTACTGCCAGGAAGTTCAAAGTATCCTTAGCACCATATAGGCAGGTGGGGAGTGTTAGACCTGTCCCCATTCAAGAATAAGATGTCCCTCTCTGTAGATTGGAAGAAAGGGGCCAAATCCTGCCCACCAGGGGTGGATACGATTAATGTACAGTTGTACAGAGGTGCCAGTAGTATAGAAGGAGCTAAAAACTTTTAAAATGACGGAGGCAGCAGTGGACTTGCCACCCCGAGGTAGACACAAGATACCGTTGACTTTTTTCCACAAAAACAATTTATTTACATACTCCAGACAAGTGCAACACGACAAGTGCATTTTGCGGGCATATCCCACTTCATCAGGCTATAACAAGGAGTACACAACTCATGCAGGTCTAAGCTTAGTGCCTCTGTGTCATCATCACGTACAGCATCAGAGTGTCTGCCTTGCTTCTCTCCCTTTTCTGATGCCAAGAATGCACAAATGGCACTCTGGTGCATCAATGGCTAGGGAAATAGGTCCTCTGAGCAATCCAATTCAGGGGCAGCGTTTTAAGGGCAGAAATCACATTGCATGCTAAATTGCAGGCCTTAAAGTGCTTTAAAACATCTTGCATGTGTATACATCAATCAGGGAGTGTGATTAGAGTACTGCTTCACACTGACGCACCAAACGCACTGTGTAACACACCGCAAACAGCTGTTTGTGTAGTGATGGCCGTGCTGGACTGGTGCGCACTATGGCCAGAGTGCAGGCCGTGGCGGTGTTCAAGCCCATATGGTCGCCGGGCTGAGATAGCTCAATGATAGAACAACAGTGACTGTCCAGCTGATCAAATTTCGTCTGTCCACAATGAAGCAAAAACCTCATTATCTTGGGTGTGCCACCCCCACCCGAGACACTCATATAGCCGGCGGTCATTGCTTCATTGTGATACGCAAGCCCCTTCACCGTGGCAAGGTGGCGATCACGAAGGGGAATTGACACATGCCTTTTGTTTTGTTGTTGCAGCTTTAGTGCAGCCAGAAAAATTAGGCAGGCATGTACACACACCAGAAAAATTATTATAGCGGCCGCTGCTAGCAGGGGCCTTAAAAATTCAGGAATCCGCCTGGAGTCCTGGACCCTGTTGGTGGTGGCAGAGAAGGCAGTCAAGCGGCCTGCGGGCAGAGATGCTGTGTGGGGACCGACTGAGTCTTAGGGCAGGCAGGGGTGCTTTTTTTTAGCAATAGGAATCAGCAAGGAGCAAGCTAACAAGCCTACAAGATCCTAACTAAGCTTTCCCTATAGCTCTCTCTGCAGCAGCTCTCCCTTTTCTAATTACTGCAGGCACATGAGTGAGTGAAAAGGCTGACGCTGCCTGCCTTTTATAAGGGGGGTGGGGCTCTAGGAGGGAGTGTAGCCTGATTGGCTACAATGTGCCTGCTGACTGTGGTGTAGAGGGTCAAAGTTGACCCTAATGATGCACTATGGGGGCAAATCAAACTTCCGCAAAAGTTTGCGGTTCTCCGCGATCGCGAACTACGGAAGTTTGCTGGCAACCATTCGCCAGCGAACAGCTCGGGCCATCTCTATTCTAGACCAGCGGTAGGGAACATTGGATCTCCAGCTGTGATAAAACTACAAAACCCAGAATGCATTTGTCTTCACTAATCATGACTGTGGCTGACAGACTCCTGCAATGCATTGTGGGACTTGTAGTTCCTTAACAGCTGGAGAGCCAAGGTTCCCTACCCCTGTTCTAGAGCATGAGTGGCACTGCAGGCAGAGAAGTCCGGCAGGACTTGGACCTTTGGAGCTCGCAGGACGTGAGTGTTCACTTTGTGTTCCCAGCCCGCTGCGCCATCAAATCTCCCCCAAACCCCTTTATGAAAGATCTGTGCTTCCATCTACTAATATGTTCTATTTCTACAGTGCCAATTGACATCAATGATCACCTGGGTCCTCGGTGTCCATCTTGCTTTGCAACGAACACGTTGGGTACTTGTGAGACGGATGTAACATCAATCTGTCCAGGAGTCGATGACAAATGTTCAGATATCTCAGGACACATTTTAGTACCTGGTAAGGTTTTTACTGTTTCTTTAGATGCAAGCTTTACATTTTTAGTACCACTTTTTTGTGTTACATTTTCTTAACCTTATTTCTGGTTATTTACGTAGGTTTATCTTACGTAGGTTTTTCTTTTTGTTTTGTTTTTGTGTTTTTTTTACATTACTCAAAAGCAAGATTTTACAGGGGTAATTGTTAATGCTTCAAGTGTGGATATATTTCTACACTTAGACATTTACACATAAATACGTGTATGTAAGAATGTTTTGGTTTTGCAGCCTACTGAGTCAGGGGAACAAGCAACCAGTTCACTAAGCAAAAAAGTACTTCTCTCACTGTAGTAGACAATTTTACATGGTATAATATTTATACAGATGAAGCATCCACTGTAAAATAATTTGGTGTGTAGAATTTGTATGATTTAGTAGCACCTATTCTACAAATTCATTTATTTATTGTATCTGTATAGCGCCAACATATTACGCAGCGCTGGACATTAGTTTAGGTTACAGACAATATTTAGGGGTGGCACACAGCAATAAGACAATACAGGAATACAAGAAAGACCCGATCACACAGCACAGTATGAGTACAAGGTAATGCTTAGTCACTGGATGGAGCATGGAGATCACACAGCACAGTATGAGTACAAGGTAATGCTTAGTCACTGGATGGAGCATGGAGATCACACAGCACAGTATGAGTACAAGGTAATGCTTAGTCACTGGATGGGAGCAGGAGATCACACAGCACAGTATGAGTACCAGGTAATGCTTAATCACTGGATGGGAGCATGGAGATCACGCAGCACAGTATGAGTACCAGGTAATGCTTAGTCACTGGATGGGAGCATGGAGATCACGCAGCACAGTATGAGTACAAGGTAATGCTTAGTCACTGGATGGGAGCATGGAGATCACACAGCACAGTATGAGTACCAGGTAATGCTTAGTCACTGGATGGGAGCATGGAGATCACGCAGCACAGTATGAGTACAAGGTAATGCTTAGTCACTGGATGGGGCATGGAGATCACACAGCACAGTATGAGTACAAGGTAATGCTTAGTCAGTCACTGGAGGGGAGCATGGAGATCACACAGCACAGTATGAGTACAAGGTAATGCTTAGTCACTGGATGGGGCATGGAGATCACACAGCACAGTATGAGTACAAGGTAATGCTTAGTCAGTCACTGGAGGGGAGCATGGAGATCACACAGCACAGTATAAGTACAAGGTAATGCTTAGTCACTGGATGGAGCATGGAGATCACACAGCACAGTATGAGTACAAGGTAATGCTTAGTCACTGGATGGGAGCATGGAGATCACACAGCACAGTATGAGTACAAGGTAATGCTTAGTCAGTCACTGGATGGGAGCATGGAGATTAGGCAAGTTAGGGTCACTCAGATCCATAGGATGGGTGCACAGTAATGGAGGTGCATGAACAGGTAGGAGACACAAGGAGGAGGACCCTGCCCGAAGGCTTACAATCTACAAATAAAATTCCCTCTTTAATTTGCCATTTTTTAAATATTGGTTATTTGTAAGATTCCCGTGGACCCCGTGCCATGTTACTTTACACTGGTGGATTCCTGAAGCTTGAATTTAGAAGCCAGAGGATTGCAGATCATTGTATTTTGGTTTAGTCCTCCACTGCGAGTGCAATCACTAGGCAAGATGTGCAGTGATGTAGAGAGAACCCGCCTCCTCGGGGGTCACTGCAAGTGCAATCACTAGGCAAGATGTGCAGTGATGTAGAGAGAACCCGCCTCCTCGGGGGTCACTGCGGAGGCAATCACTAGGCAAGATGTGCAGTGATGTAGAGAGAACCCGCCTCCTCGGGGGTCACTGCGGGTGCAATCACTAGGCAAGATGTGCAGTGATGTAGAGAGAACCCGCCTCCTCGGGGGTCACTGCAAGTGCAATCACTAGGCAAGATGTGCAGTGATGTAGAGAAAACCCGCCTCCTCGGGGGTCACTGCAAGTGCAATCACTAAGCAAGATGTGCAGTGATGTAGAGAGAACCTGCCTCCTCGGGGGTCACTGCGGGTGCAATCACTAGGCAAGATGTGCAGTGATGTAGAGAGAACCCGCCTCCTCGGGGGTCACTGCGGGTGCAATCATTAGGCAAGATGTGCAGTGATGTAGAGAGAACCCGCCTCCTCGGGGGTCACTGTGGGTGCAATCACTAGGCAAGATGTGCAGTGATGTAGAGAGAACTCGCTTCCTCGGGGGTCACTGTGGGTGCAATCACTAGGCAAGATGTGCAGTAATATGGAGAGAACTCGCCTCCTCGGGGGTCACTGTGGGTGCAATCACTAGGCAAGATGTGCAGTGATGTAGAGAGAACCTGCCTCCTCGGGGGTCCCTGCGGGGGCAATCACTAGGCAAGATGTGCAGTGATGTAGAGAGAACCCGCCTCCTCGGGGGTCACTGTGGGTGCAATCACTAGGCAAGATGTGCAGTGATGTAGAGAGAACCCGCCTCCTCGGGGGTCACTGTGGGTGCAATCACTAGGCAAGATGTGCAGTAATATGGAGAGAACTCGCCACCTCGGGGGTCACTGTGGGTGCAATCACTAGGCAAGATGTGCAGTGATGTAGAGAGAACCCGCCTCCTCGGGGGTCACTATGGGTGCAATCACTAGGCAAGATGTGCAGTGATGTAGAGAGAACCCGCCTCCTCAGGGGTCACTGCGGGTGCAATCACTAGGCAAGATGTGCTGTGATATAGAGAGAACCCGCCTCCTCGGGGGTCACTGCGGGTGCAATCACTAGGCAAGATGTTTAGTAATGTAGAGAGAACCAGCCTCCTCAGGGGTCACTGCGGGTGCAATAACTAGGCAAGATGTGCAGTGATGTAGAGAGAACCCGCCTCCTCGGGGGTCACTGCAGGTGCAATCACTAGGCAAGATGTGCAGTGATGTAGAGAGAACCCACCTCCTCGGCGGTCACTGCGGGTGCAATCACTAGGCAAGATGTGCTGTGATGTAGAGAGAATCCGCCTCCTCGGGAGTCACTGCGGGTGCAATCACTAGGCAAGATGTGCAGTGATGTGGAGAGAACCCGCCTCCCCGGGGGTCACTGCGGGTGCAATCACTAGGCAAGATGTGCAGTGATGTAGAGAGAACCCGCCTCCTCGTAGGTCACTGAGGTGCAATCACTAAGCAAGATGCTCAGTGATGTAGAGAGAACCCGCCTTCTCGGGGGTCACTGTGGGTGCAATCACTAGGCAAGATGTGCAGTGATGTGGAGAGAACCCGCCTCCTCGGGGGTCCCTGCGGGTGCAATCACTAGGCAAGATGCGCAGTGATGTAGAGAGAACCCGCCTCCTCGGGGGTCACTGCGGGGGCAATCACTAGGCAAGTTGTGCAGTGATGTAGAGAGAACCCGCCTCCTCGGGGGTCACTGCGGGTGCAATCACTATGCAAGATGTGCAGTGATGTAGAGAGAACCCGCCTCCTCGGGGGTCCCTGCGGGTGCAATCACTAGGCAAGATGCGCAGTGATGTAGAGAGAACCCGCCTCCTCGGGGGTCACTACATATCAGGAGATAAGATTGGTTCACCTGAAATGATCACTGCACAGGTTTCCCTACTCACGACTAGTGATGGCCTTAACATCAAATTTTCAGTTCATGAAGTTCAAACGTGAATTTTCAACAAATTTCCTGTGAGAATGATTGATTATAATTATTGTCTCTATTATTATTATTGTTATTATTATCATTATTATATATAGAGCGCCAACATATTCCGTGGTGTTGTACAAAGTTGTAAGGCTTGGTGGTGTATTCTCCACAGTCAGCATGCAACGCATGAGCTGACGTGGAGGAGGTACACACACTAGCACAAGGAAACAGGCTATCCCTAGTATAGTGGAGGGGAGGACTGACTCCAAAAGGAGATTGTGGCGCCCAGAGCCGGTGCAGATCCGACAGCCACAAACAATACTTTCGCGATAACGTCTCAGCGCAAGGTAGCGCTGAGCGCATAAACCAGAACTGAGGAGATCAGGACAGGTAGACAGAATGAACGCTTGCTAGCTAGCGGCTACTTAGTGACAGCAAGCGCCCACAACAAGACAGACTGGAATGAGGCAGCCAATGCGTACAGCGATGGCGTGCCTCACAAAGACAGGACAGGATAGTCAGGAAATGGCAGGATCAAGATAGATGAACGTAACACAGATAAGTATACAATAAGTGTGTTTTCCTAGCGTATTACAATTACAGCTATCAATGAAACTATTTTTAACGTCTGACTAACATATGTATATATCGGCAATGAACCGATATATGACATAAGCAGGAACACTGACTAGGACAGGAGTAATACAGGGAACAGGACTCAGAAGGATTAGCTATCTCTTCGCAGAGATGAACGCAATCCACAAACGGTAACAGAACAGGATTCAGAAGGATTCGTTATCTCCTCGCGGAGATGAACGCAATCCACAAACAGTAACAGAACAGGATTTAGAAGGATTCGTTATCTCTTCGCAGAGATGAACGCAATCCACAAACAGAACCAGGAGCAGGGTAACTAACTCAGCACGGGTGATCACGATACGCGCAACCTACCAAAACGTGCTGGAAAGCTGACTAACTGCACACAGGATATAAACAGTTCGTGTACGTATACATCAGCGACACTGATGTATCAACGTAACACGAATACAAGGAAAATAATAAACGTGCTGGTATGCATATATATTGGCAATGAACCAATATATGATGCAAAGACCAGCAAAGTATCTTTAGAACAAGAAACACGATCAGGGGCTGAAGCAACAGCAAGACAGGCTTAAACTGAAGCTATGATAACCCGAGGAGTCCTGCAGGAAGCAGATCTTTATACTGAGGTCATCCAATGGGAGCAGACATGCAGATTCCCACACAGGTGAATGATAATCAGTCACAAGCTGACAGCAGGGAAAGGCAGACAAAGCTATGCAGCTTGCATGGAAAGAGATCAGAACTGCCTGAGCTGCAGCACTACTACTTCCAGCAAAACCTGCTGCAGCAGCGATCATGACAAAAGTAAGAAACAAATTGGAAGTACATAATACAGACAAATTGAATTATCATTGGTAAAATGTCATTTCATTGGTATTGGTATTTTTAATGGTGAAATGTAAACTGCAGCCATTCTTCAACTGTTAAAGCGGATATGAAATGAAAAACTAACTATAATGAGTCACTTGTCTATATATCTTATCTAAAGTTTAGATCGTTCACACAGCAAATCTAGCTGCAAACAGCTTCAACAGTATATGATTATTTATTCCTGTAATACAATGAAGGCTGCAATTTTCTGTTTATCACATTACACACAGGCAAGCTGAAAGCATCTCCAGCCCTCAGCCTGTCACAGCCTGTGACAAATTCACTCCTCCCTCCTCCCCTCTGCGTCTGAAATCTCTGGCTAGTAACCTCCTCCTCCTCCTGCCCAGACTGAGCTCCCATAAGCCCCTGCTACCTGGGACTGAGTGCCAAGGCTCTCTGAAAAACTGTGGGCAAGGCTTGTATAGTTTATAGGGAATTGGAGTATTAAAACAAAACAAACTAAATATTTGGCTTGAGGAATGCCCTATAAACTATATGAAAGGAACACAATTATGCTATGAGTAAAAGTTTATCTCGGATCCACTTTAATCGCAGAGTTTTTAAACTTGGCACACTTGGTCACCGGGATTAATTGTCAGGAAAATAGATGAAGCCTACAACATTCAATCAAAATTCACCTATTGATTTTCAAGGGGAATATTTAAACTGCTCCCATTCTTACGCCATTAATGGCAGAGGCCTCAAACCTGCTACAGTCAGTCATTGGGTGCCTGGGATTAAAAATCACTAAAGGGGGCGGAGTCACAATCAGATCATCAGATTTCTTTGCTGGATAAACTGCTTCCATTCACACATTTTTGATGCCAGGAAACCAAAAGCTCACAAACTTGGTCACTGAGTGACTGTGTGTCCAGGTTACAAAAAGTGTGCAAAGCCAAAAATCCTGCATATTTCACTGGGAAAATGTAAACTGCAGCCCTTCTCACACTGTTAATTGCAGGGTTCTTAAACTTCACATAGTTGGTCACTGGGTGATTATATTAATATTCACTGGATGGAGCCTACAACAGCCAATCAAAATTCACCTATTTTTAAAGGGGAATATTTAAATTGCTGCCATTCTTACACTCTTAATAGCAGAAGCCTCAAACCTGGCACAGTCTGTGATTGGGGGACTGAGGTTCAAATTCAGAAAAGGGGGTGGAGCCACAAACAGCCAATCATATTTGTTTTATTTATCAGGAAAAATTTAACTGATTACAACCAAGGACCCCAAAGCTCATAAACTTGGTCACTGAGTGGGCGGGGTAAATGACCAACTTTTTTTTACAAAGGAGGGTGGTTTAATTGTATAAATGGTCATATTACGCTGCCTGAATATATCCTAAAATACCTACAACCACCCAAGTAAATAGATAAAGGGGTCTAACATTTCTTACTCTGTAAGTATTTACATAAATTGTTCAACAATACCCCACATTGTACTTAAAGAATCATATTTGTAATCTTGGCACAAGAAAATGCCCTCTGGATCAAAGAGCAGTCATTATAGGAAACCAGAGACGTTTTATAATAAAAGTTTTATACCTACCTGGGACTTCCTCCAGCCTCATCCGCACGGATCGCTCCCACGCCGCCGTCCTCAGTCTTCTCTGTCGCCGGTATCGGGTCAGTGAGGGTCACACTGTAGTCACTTCCTGTCTGAGTCACGACTGAGTCAGCCACTTACATACCTGATATTTAACTCTTTCAGGCAGAGAAAGAAAAAAAGGAACACAGCCTAATTATTTGTGTGCTCGGCACTGTACATACACATGTCTATCTCATCATGTCACATGTCACTTCAGGTATCCTTTAAAGCAACTCAACAAATCGAGGGGATAATTAGCTAAGAAATTATGACCCTAAGAAAATATTATCAAATTAGAAACTCTACAGGCTATCTTAGCCCCACCCCTTATCCATTCTCTTTGATAGAAATATTTCCTTAAAACTTTAACTAGAAATAATGAACTCTCTCAATGCTTCTGCAAACTTCTATTTTGCTACAATTTTCTATTTTGCTCCAATTTGATCTATAAATCACCGAAACTAGCCCCCCCCCAAAAAAAAAGTGCCAAAGCCCCTCCCCCAATGCGTACTCAGACCTATACTGTAAAACATTTGTTGATATTTTGTCCCCTACTTTATTTTCATTTAACAATATACTAGAGGGGAAACCTGTACTTCCTTCTAAGCTCATCTTAGCTCAAATCTCTGGAATTCCAAAACCTCCCAGAGATCCTTTATACCCTAAAAACGATTGCCGCATATCTCTACTTAATATATAAAAAAAATGTGTGATTGATGTTTTCTGGTATTTCTGTATACTGTTTATTTCAGCAATTGTGGCATTTGTGTTAATCTGTACACTTTTCTCATTCAGGTGGAGTTGATAGAGAATTCTCAGCAAAAGGATGCGTATCTTCCGATATCAGCCACTCTGATTACTCCACCCTTGCTGGTCTGGCAATTTTCAATTACACTCGACTGGTCTACGATACTCCACCTACTAATCTAGTGTAACTGAAGAATTCTGAAGGCATTTACAACGAGATCACATTACAATTATTAGTAATGCATAAAAGCTGATAAATTAATTATACTCACGATGATTTGCATGAATGATCTGAAAATCAAAAATATTGGCGAACGGATCGGATGGGGTGAATAACAAACAATTAAAGTGTAGCTGAGGCGACATGTGATATGATTAATATGTTTTGTACTGTACAGAGAGGTTGTTACAGAGAGAGGTGGCAGCACATACTGGGACAGACAGACAGGGGGCCTTGACTGGACAAAGTAGCAGGGTGAGGGAACATACACAGTGGTGGTTGTTTGGCAGAATAAAGGGGGAAGAACACAGGATGGAGATCACAGGCCTAGTATAAATATTATTCCTCTTTATGCTCTTTTTATGCCCATTCTCTATATGGCGCACCAAAACCTGCCAAGGACAGCCACAGTGTCACAGGTGCAAGAAGGGGATGGGGGGCAGTTTGCTAATGATTACTACTATTCAAAGTATCTATAGAAGTTATTATTATGAGCACAAGACCAATAGAGAGATACTTCTGCAGTTGAGGAAGGGCCCTTCGGGGCCCCTCTGGCCCAAGGGCCCTGATGTGGTCGCAACCACTGCAACCCCTATTGCTACACCCCTGGCCATTGCTGTAGTTTGGAAAAAAAACAAACACGATTCAGATAAAAATGATCACAAATGTTTTTGATTCTGTCATAGATAAGCCCAACGATATAAATTCTTTGCATTTTAAGTGAATGCTTATTTTGCAATACAAATGTAATTGTAATCAGAAAATAAACTTAACTTTGGCTTTCCTCTATTTTGTTCTTGTGGTGTTCTGTTTCCTCCAATATCTATATATAAAATCGTGTGTGTGTGTGTGTGTATAGTGTGTGTGTAGTGTGTGTGTGTGTGTGTGTGTGTGTGTGTGTGTGTGTGTGTGCGTGCGTGCGTGCGTGCGTGCGTGCGTGTGTGTGTGTGCGTGTGTGTGTGGTGGCTGGGGCTGTTAGTCATCACAATTTGAAGATTTGCACACAAGAAAGGTATGGCTTTGGGCTGGGGATGCCGTGAAACGGGCCTCTAGTTTGTGTTGTCCCCCCAGGCCAAAAGGTCCCAGTCCTCCCCTGCTGCACACAGAATTCTGCATAGCAGTTAAACTAGACTGCAATTCCAAAATGGCAGAAAAACAGGTGAGAATGGTAGCAATACCTAGACGAGCCTCTAGGGTCACTGCAGGAGATTTTATGCAAGGCAATACTGACTCATCCAGAGTACAGGGTGGAGAGTCAGCACCAGCCTCTGAGCAAGAAAGGGACTCACAAATGTCAGTGCGATTGTACATCATGGTTTTATACATGGTACAGGGCAGGCTCACAGAGATCTTCTCTGGACAAGGCAAAGATTCCCCAGTATCAGATTCGCAAAACCAAAGCGCTGTCTCACCCTTAGACTCGGCTAACAATGTCGAATCCGAGGAGTCAGAACGCAAAATTTGCGAATCAAAGATCGCTTTAGGTTCCGAAACTGACGCTTCCTTAGCGCAAACGTCCGCAATCTGTGGACCAGACTGCAAGGTGTTCAGGACAGAAACACTGGAGCAACTGTCATCAGACAACGGGCCTTTACAGGTGTGAACAGAGTGAGACATCGATTCATATGCAGAAGAAGTTGCGACAACAACAGGAGAAACTTTATTAGACACATTAATTTTACTTTTGATGCTGCATAGTTTAGGAATTTTCCCCATAGCAGGATCATAGATGGAAGGTAAGATCTGTTTTTAATTGACAAGGGATCCCACATATCTTTGACAAAACTGACACATTTATGTTGATCACAATCTGCAGAAACAGGAGAGAATCTTTCAGAATTCACACAGGTGTCCACCAGCGTAGTACACCCATTCATTTCAGATCGCACAGTGTCTAAACTCACTTGCTTTACCCCAGAAAGACAGGAACAATCATCAGACCATGGTGTCGCTTTATTGGAGTCAATTGGTTGGTGTGTGTGCAATTGATCCAAAATCGTCTGCCACACACAAATCAGCGGATCCACAAACCATTCGTCACACTCATCAGAACCAATCAAAGCGTACACCGAGTCAACACAAGCATTAAGAGTCACCTCGCTTTTTGCGATATAATAATCGCAAAAGGCCTTCCAATCAAACTCAAGCTCCTCAACCAAAGCCCCAATATCCCATGAAGCAAATGGGGGGTCAAACAAGCCTGTATCAGGGTAAGATTCATATGGATTGGGATCAGGAATATGTATAGATTTTCTTACACCTTTAATATACCAAATAATTCTGCCTATCATAGGTTCCACATATGCTTTAGCCTGGGGCAACAAACCCTGGGACTGAGAAGTCTCTCTGAATTCATCACACCCAAAGGTTTTACACATTTCCGACTTGACAGAAATAATTTCCTTATCTGTAGTTGCTATGGGCAACGGATTTTTTGGCTGAAAAGCAGAATCAGCAGACTGGCCTGCAAGCACCAACTCATTAGCATATGGTAAAGACTGAGAGGTGTTGCATAAACCAATCTGATCAGCATCTTGCACTGCAGGAAAAAACTCATAGAAATAGCATGGCATGGGAATTCCAAGCTTACGAAAGAACAAATGAGCAAGAAACCTGCGAGGGTTATGTCTCAGATTCTTGTGTCTGGCATACTCATCAGCCCACAAAAACAGATCTCCGTTTTTGTTCAACTGTACGTGATTGTTTTGCACTTAAGCACTTTGTTTTATGAATGAATTGTAATTATCACTGAGCACTTTATATAAATACTGAACCCGGGTTCTACCACTGGCGGGCTCTCATTTGTAGCCCACCAAGTTGGCATATCTCCATAGGAATTATTCCGTTTATCTACATGTGTACATATATATAAGTATATGTTCAGAGTATATGAATTATTGCAGCTGGTGTTTTAGGACCATGAACTACATAAAGTTTTTGAAATAAAATTGTTATATCTTGATTTGATTATGAGTGGTGCTGTGTATATGGGCTTTCTTTCTCTATAATTATTGCTCCCTTAGTTGGGCCCTTAGCACACTCTTATTTTTGCTAGTGTTGCGGACAAACTGCTTTGCATTTCCACTTGGAGTGTTCAGATTGCTTACAATCTTTTCCAAGGAGATCTGTTTTTGTGGGCTGCTGAGTATGCCAGACACAAGAATCTGAGACATAACCCTCGCAGGTTTCTTGCTCATTTCTTCTCTCGTAAGCTTGGAATTCCCATGCCATGCCATTTCTATGAGTTTTTTTCCTGCAGTGCAAGATGCTGATCAGATTGGTTTATGCAACACCTCTCAGTCTTTACCATATGCTAATGAGTTGGTGCTTGCAGGCCAGTCTGCTGATTCTGCTTTTCAGCCAAAAAATCCATTGCCCATAGCAACTACAGATAAGGAAATTATTTCTGTCAAGTCTGAAATGTGTAAAACCTTTGGGTGTGATGAATTCAGAGAGACTTCTCAGTCTCAGGGTTTGTTGCCCCAGGCTAAAGCATATGTGAAACCTATGATAGGCAGAATTATTTGGTACTAGCTGATTGCCCGGCGTTGCCCGGGTATGTATTTGGCTAGTGTTGGCTCTGCCCACTTTTCCTAACCCTAACACACAATTACTTAATGACCAAGTATGTGAGCTTTGCGGTCTTTGGCATCAATAATTTGCAATGAAATAAAATTTATCTGATTGGATGTGGCTCCACCCCTTTTCTGAATTTGAACCCCAATCACCCAATGGCCAACTGTACCAGGTACAGGTGATTAACAGTGCAAGAATGGCAGCAATTAAATATTCCCCTTAAAAATCAATTGGTGGATTTTGATTGGCTTTTATAGGCTCCACCCACTTTTCTGAATATTAATCCCAGTCACCCAGTGACCAACTGTGCAAAGTTTTAGAACCCTACCATTAACAGTGTAAGAATGGCTGCAGTTTACATTTGTGCAATGAAATTTGTATTTTTCTCCACCCACTTATTTCCTAACATGGTTCAGGTATGTATTTGGCGGGTGTTGGCTCCACCTACTATTTCTAACCCTAACACACAATTACTCAATAACCAAGTTTGTGAGCTTTGCGGTTTTTGGCATCAATAATTTGCATTGAGATTAAACAAATCTGATTGGCTGTTTGTGGCTCCACCCCTTTGTCTGAATTTAACCCCAGTCACCCAATGACCAACTGTACCAGGTTTAGGGCTTGTGCCATTAACAGTGCAAGAATGGTAGCAATTACATATTCCCTCTAGAAAATCAATAGGTGAATTTTGATTGGCTTTTGTAGGCTCCACCCACTTCTCTGAATATTAATCCCAGTCACCCAGTGACCAATTGTGCAAAGTTTGAGAACCCTACCATTAAAAGTGTAAGAATTGCTGCAGTTTACATTTTCTCAGTGAAATTTGCATTTGTCTCCGCCTACTGATGACCCAGCATTGCCCGATTATGTATTTTGCAGGTGCTGGTTGGGCCCACTTTTCCTAACCCTAACACACAATTAATCAATTACTCAATGACCAAGTTTGTGAGCTTTGCTGTCTTTGGCATCAATAACCTGCATTAAAATGAAACAACTCATATTGGCTGTTTGTAGGCTCCACCCACTTTTCTGAATATTAACCCCAGTCACCCAGTAACCAACTGTGCAAAGTTTGAGAACCTTGCCATTAACAGTGATAATTCAGGTTGGAGTGAGCTTGAGATGTCTCCAAGTGTATCACTGCTGAATATATGCAAATTAACCATTCTACCCTTAAAAGCTAAACACACCTCCAGTGTAACAGTGTAAGAATGGCTGCTGTTTACATTTTCCCAGTATAATTTGTATTTGTCTCCGCCCACTTATGACCCGGCGTTGCCCGCTTATGTATTTGGCTGGTGTTGGCTGTGCCCGATTTTCTAACCCTAACGCAAACTAATCAATTCGTCAATTACCAAGTTTGTGAGCTTTGCAGTGTTTGGCATCAATAATTTGCATTGGAACATAACTAATCTAATTGGCTGTTTGTGGCTCCACCCCCTTTCTGAAATTGAACCCTAGTCACCCAATGATCAACTGTACCAGGTTTGAGGCTTGTGCCATTAACAGTCCAAGAGTGGCAGCAATGTAAATATTCCCCTTGAAAATCAATAGATTAATTTTGATTGGCTTTTATAGACTCCACCCACTTTTCTGAATATTAATCCCAGTTTTCCAGTAACCAACTGTGCAAAGTTTGAGAACCCTACCATTAACAGTGTAAGAATGGCTGCTGTTTACATTTTCCCAGTAAAATTTGTATTTGTCTCCACCCACTTATGACCCAGCGTTGCCCATTTATGTATTTGGCTGGTGTTGGCTGTGCCTACTTTTCTAACCCTAACACACAATTAACCAATTACCAAGTTTGTGATCTTTGCGGTGTTTGGCATCAATAATTTGCATTGAAATGAAACAAATTTAATTGGCTATTTGTGGCTCCACCCCCTTTCTGAAATTGAACCCCAGTTACCCAATGATCAACTGTACCAGGTTTGAGGCTTGTGCCATTAACAGTGCAAGAATGGCAGCAATGTAAATATTCCCCTGAAAATCAATAGGTTAATTTTGATTGGCTTTTATAGACTCCACCCACCTTTCTGAATATTAATCCCAGTCACCCAACGACCAACTGTGCAAAGTTTGAGAACCCTACCATTAACAGTGTAAGAATGGCTGTAGTTTACATTTTCCAGTGAAATTTGTATTTGTCTCCGCCCCCTTTTTGGTTATGGGAATAAAAAGTATCCTATACTTTATTCCAGGTAATGTACTATGTGTGTACCAAATTTCATTCAAATCCGTTCAGCCATTTTTGCGTGATCGAGTAACAAACATTCAAACATCCGAACTTTCCCATTTATTATATTAGTAAGATATTAAAAGTGTAAGAAAATCTATACATATTCCTGATCCCAATCCAAATGAATCTTACCCTGATACAGGCTTGTTTGACCCCCCCCCCATTTGCTTCATGGGATATTGGGGCTTTGGTTGAGGAGCTTGAGTTTGATTGGAAGGCCTTTTGCGATTATTATATCGCAAAAGGGCGAGGTGACTCTTAATGCTTGTGTTGACTCGGTGTACGCTTTGATTGGTTCTGATGAGCGTGACAAATGTTTTGTGGATCCGCTGATTTGAGTGTGGCAGACGATTTTGGATGAATTGCACACACACCAACCAATTGACTCCAATAAAGCAACACCATGGTCTGATGATTGTTCCTGTCTTACTGGGGTAAAGCAAGTGAGTTTAGACACTGTGCGATCTGAAATGAATGGGTGTACTACGCTGGTGGACACCTGTGTGAATTCTGAAAAATTCTCTCCTCTTTCTGCAGATTGTGATCAACATAAATGTGTCAGTTTTGTCAAAGATATGTGGGATCCCTTGTCAATTAAAAACAAATCTTTAAGACCTTCCATCTACTGTATGATCCTGCTATGGGGAAAATTCCTAAACTATGCAGCATCAAAAGTAAAATGAATGTGTCTAATAAAGTTTCTCCTGTTGTTGTCGCAACTTCTTCTGCATATGAATCGATGTCTCACTCTGTTCACACCTGTAAAGGCCCGTTGTCTGATGACAGTTGCTCCAGTGTTTCTGTCCTGAACACCTTGCAGTCTGGTCCACAGATTGCGGACGTTTGCGCTAAGGAAGCGTCAGTTTTGCAACCTAAAGCAATCTTTGATTCGCAAATTTTGCGTTCTGACTCCTCGGATTCGACATTGTTAGCCGAGTCTAAGGGTGAGACAGCGCTTTGGTTTTGTGAATCTGATACTGGGGAATCTTTGCCTTGTCCAGAGAAGATCTCTGTGAGCCTGCCCTGTACCATGTATAAAACCATGATGTACAATCGCACTGACATTTGTGAGTCCCTTTCTTGCTCAGAGGCTGGTGCTGACTCTCCACCCTGTACTCTGGATGAGTCAGTATTGCCTTGCATAAAATCTCCTGCAGTGACCCTAGAGGCTCGTCTAGGTATTGCTACCATTCTCACCTGTTTTTCTGCCATTTTGGAATTGCAGTCTAGTTGAACTGCTATGCAGAATTCTGTGTGCAGCAGGGGAGGACTGGGACCTTTTGGCCTGGACACACACACACACACACACACACACACACTAGACACGCACGCATGCACGCACACACACACACACACACACACATACACACACATACACACTCACACACATATACACACTCACACACATATACACGCACACACACACACACACACACACACACACACACACACACACACACACACACACACACACACACACACACACACACACACACACACACACACACACACACACACACACACACACACACACACACACACACACTGTATACACACACACACACACACACATACACACATACACTGTACACACACACACACACACACACACGCACACACACACACACACACACTACACACACACTACACACTACACACACACTACACACACACTACACACACACACACGATTTTATATATAGATATTGGAGGAAACAGAACACCACAAGAACAAAATAGAGGAAAGCCAAAGTTAAGTTTATTTTCTGATTACAATTACATTTGTACTGCAAAATAAGCATTCACTTAAAATGCAAAGAATTTATATCGTTGGGCTTATCTATGAGAGAATCAAAAACATTTGTTATCATTTTTATCTGAATCATGTTTGTCTTTTTTTCCAAACTACAGCAATGGCCAGGGGTGTAGCAATAGGGGTTGCAGTGGTTGCGACCGCATCAGGGCCCTTGGGCCAGAGGGGCCCCGAAGGGCCCTTCCTCAACTGCAGAAGTATCTCTCTATTGGTCTTGTGCTCATAATAATAACTTCTATAGATACTTTGAATAGTAGAAAGCATTAGCAAACTGTCCCCCATCCCCTTCTTGCACCTGTGACACTGTGGCTGTCCTTGGCAGGTTTTGGTGCGCCATATAGAGAATGGGCATAAAAAGAGCATAAAGAGGAATAATATTTATACTAGGCCTGTGATCTCCATCCTGTGTTCTTCCCCCTTTATTCTGCCAAACAACCACCACTGTGTATGTTCCCTCACCCTGCTACTTTGTCCAGTCAAGGCCCCCTGTCTGTCTGTCCCGGTATGTGCTGCCACCTCTCTCTGTAACAACCTCTCTGTACAGTACAAAACATATTCATCATATCACATGTCGCCTCAGCTACACTTTAATTGTTTGTTATTCACCCCATCCGATCCGTTCGCCAATATTTTTGATTTTCAGATCATTCATGCAAATCATCATGAGTATAATTAATTTATCAGCTTTTATGCATTACTAATAATTGTAATGTGATCTCGTTGTAAATGCCTTAAGAATTCTTCAGTTACACTAGATTAGTAGGTGGAGTATCGTAGACCAGTCGAGTGTAATTGAAAATTGCCAGACCAGCAAGGGTGGAGTAATCAGAGTGGCTGATATCGGAAGATACGCATCCTTTTGCTGAGAATTCTCTATCAACTCCACCTGAATGAGAAAAGTGTACAGATTAACACAAATGCCACAATTACTGAAATAAACAGTATACAGAAATACCAGAAAACATCAATCACACATTTTTTTCATATATTAAGTAGAGATATGCGGCAATCGTTTTTAGGGTATAAAGGATCTCTGGGAGGTTTTGGAATTCCAGAGATTTGAGCTAAGATGAGCTTAGAAGGAAGTACAGGTTTCCCCTCTAGTATATTGTTAAATGAAAATAAAGTAGGGGACAAAATATCAACAAATGTTTTACAGTATAGGTCTGAGTACGCATTGGGGGAGGGGCTTTGGCACTTTTTTTTGGGGGGGGGGGCTAGTTTCGGTGATTTATAGATCAAATTGGAGCAAAATAGAAAATTGTAGCAAAATAGAAGTTTGCAGAAGCATTGAGATATTTCATTATTTCTAGTTACAGTTTTAGGAAATATTTCTATCAAAGAGAATGGATAAGGGGTGGGGCTAAGATAGCCTGTAGAGTTTCTAATTTGATAATATTTTCTTAGGGTCATCATTTCTTAGCTAATTATCCCCTCGATTTGTTGAGTTGCTTTAAAGGATACCTGAAGTGACATGTGACATGATGAGATAGACATGTGTATGTACAGTGCCGAGCACACAAATAACTAGGCTGTGTTCCTTTTTTTATTTCTCTGCCTGAAAGAGTTAAATATCAGGTATGTAAGTGGCTGACTCAGTCGTGACTCAGACAGGAAGTGACTACAGTGTGACCCTCACTGACCCGATACCGGCGACAGAGAAGACTGAGGACGGCGGCGTGGGAGCGATCTGTGCGGATGGGGCTGGAGGAAGTCCCAGGTAGGTGTAAAACTTTTATTATAAAACGTCTCTGGTTTCCTATAATGACCGCTCTTTGATCCAGAGGGCATTTTCTTGTGCCAAGATTACAAATATGATTCTTTAAGTACAATGTGGGGTATTGTTGAACAATTTATGTAAATACTTACAGAGTAAGAAATGTTAGACCCCTTTATCTATTTACTTGGGTGGTTGTAGGTATTTTAGGATATATTCAGGCAGCGTAATATGACCATTTATACAATTAAACCACCCTCCTTTGTAAAAAAAGTTGGTCATTGACCCCGCCCACTCAGTGACCAAGTTTATGAGCTTTGGGGTCCTTGGTTTTAATAATTTAAATTTTTCCTGATAAATAAAACAAATATGATTGGCTGTTTGTAGCTCCACCCCCTTTTCTGAATTTGAACCCCAGTCCCCCAATCACAGACTGTGCCAGGTTTAAGACTTCTGCTATTAAGAGTGTAAGAACGGCAGCAATTTAAATATTCCCCTTTGAAAATCAATAGGTGAATTTTGATTGGCTGAGGTAGGCTCCATCCAGTGAATATTAATCTCAGTCACCCAGTGACCAACTATGTGAAGTTTAAGAACCCTGCAATTAACAGTGTGAGAAGGGCTGCAGTTTACATTTTCCCAGTGAAATATGCAGGATTTTTGGCTTTGCACACTTTTTGTAACCTGGACACACAGTCACTCAGTGACCAAGTTTGTGAGCTTTTGGTTTCCTGGCATCAAAAATGTGTGACTGGAAGCAGTTTATCCAGCAAAGAAATCTGATGATCTGATTGTGACTCCGCCCCCTTTAGTGATTTTTAATCCCAGGCACCCAATGACTGACTGTAGCAGGTTTGAGGCCTCTGCCTTTAATGGCGTAAGAATGGGAGCAATTTAAATATTCCCCTTGAAAATCAATAGGTGAATTTTGATTGAATGTTGTAGGCTTCACCTATTTTCCTGACAATGAATCCCGGTGACCAAGTGTGCCAAGTTTAAAAACTCTGCGATTAAAGTGGATCCGAGATAAACTTTTACTCATAGCATAATTGTGTTCCTTTCATATAGTTTATAGGGCATTCCTCAAGCCAAATATTTAGTTTGTTTTGTTTTAATACTCCAATTCCCTATAAACTAAACAAGCCTTGCCCACAGTTTTTCAGAGAGCCTTGGCACTCAGTCCCAGGTAGCAGGGGCTTATGGGAGCTCAGTCTGAGCAGGAGGAGGAGGAGGTTACTAGCCAGAGATTTCAGATGCAGAGAGGAGGAGGGAGGAGTGAATTTGTCACAGGCTGTGACAGACTGAGGGCTGGAGATGCTTTCAGCTTGCCTGTGTGTAATGTGATAAACAGAAAATTGCTGCCTTCATTGTATTACAGGAATAAATAATCATTTACTGTTGAAGCTGTTTGCAGCTAGATTTGCTGTGTAAACGATCTAAACTTTAGATAAGATATATAGACAAGTTACTCTCTACATTACTGCACATCTTGCCTAGTGATTGCACCCGCAGTGACCCCCAAGGAGGCGGGTTCTCTCTACATCACTGCACATCTTGCCTAGTGATTGCACCCACAGTGACCCCCGAGGAGGCAGGTTCTCTCTACATCACTGCACATCTTGCCTAGTGATTTCACCTGCAGTGACCCCCAAGGAGGCGGGTTCTCTCTACATCACTGCACATCTTGCCTAGTGATTGCACCCGCAGTGACCCCCGAGGAGGCGGGTTCTCTCTAGATCACTGCACATCTTGCCTAGTGATTGCACCCGCAGTGACCCCCGAGGAGGCGGGTTCTCTCTACATCACTGCACATCTTGCCTAGTGATTTCACCCGCAGTGACCCCCGAGGAGGCGGGTTCTCTCTACATCACTGCACATCTTGCCTAGTGATTGCACCCGCAGTGACCCCCGAGGAGGCGGGTTCTCTCTACATCACTGCACATCTTGCCTAGTGATTGCCCCCGCAGTGACCCCCGAGGAGGCGGGTTCTCTCTACATCACTGCACATCTTGCCTAGTGATTGCACCCGCAGTGACCCCCGAGGAGGCGGGTTCTCTCTACATCACTGCACATCTTGCCTAGTGATTGCACCCGCAGTGACCCCCGAGGAGGCGGGTTCTCTCTACATCACTGCACATCTTGCCTAGTGATTGCACTTGCAGTGACCCCCGAGGAGACGGGTTCTCTCTACATCACTGCACATCTTGCCTAGTGATTGCACTCGCAGTGGAGGACTAAACCAAAATACAATGATCTGCAATCCTCTGGCTTCTAAATTCAAGCTTCAGGAATCCACCAGTGTAAAGTAACATGACACGGGGTCCACGGGAATCTTACAAATAACCAATATTTAAAAAATGGCAAATTAAAGAGGGAATTTTATTATTATTTTTTGTAGATTGTAAGCCTTCGGGCAGGGTCCCCCCCTTGTGTCTCCTACCTGTTCATGCACCTCCATTACTGTGCACCCATCCTATGGATCTGAGTGACCCTAACTTGCCTAATCTCCAAGCTCCCCTCCAGTGACTAAGCATTACCTTGTACTCATTCTGTGCTGTGTGATCTCCATGCTCCCCTCCAGTGACTGACTAAGCATTACCTGGTACTCATACTGTGCTGTGTGACCTCCATGCTCCCCACCAGTGACTAAGCATTACCTTGTACTCATACTGTGCTGGGTGATCTCCATGCTCCATCCAGTGACTAAGCATTACCCTGTACTCATACTGTGCTGTGTGATCTCCATGTTCCCATCCAGTGACAGACTAAGCATTACCTGGTACTCATACTGTGCTGTGTGATCTCCATGCTCCCATCCAGTGACTGACTAAGCAATACCTTGTACTCATACTGTGCTGTGTGATCTCCATGCTCCATCCAGTGACTAAGCATTACCTGGTACTCATACTGTGCTGTGTGATCTCCATGCTCCCATCCAGTGCCTAAGAATTACCTTGTACTCATACTGTGCTGTGTGATCTCCATGCTCCCATCCAGTGACTAAGCATTACCTTGTACTCATACTGTGCTGTGTGATCTCCATGCTCCCATCCAGTGACTAAGCATTACCTTGTACTCATACTGTGCTGTGTGATCCCCATGCTCCCATCCAGTGACAGACTAAGCATTACCTTGTACTCATACTGTGCTGTGTGATCTCCATGCTCCCCACCAGTGACTAAGCATTACCCTGTACTCATACTGTGCTGTGTGATCTCCATGTTCCCATCCAGTGACAGACTAAGCATTACCTGGTACTTATACTGTGCTGTGTGATCTCCATGCTCCCATCCAGTGACTGACTAAGCATTACCTTGTACTCATACTGTGCTGTGTGATCTCCATGCTTCATCCAGTGACTAAGCATTACCTTGTACTCATACTGTGCTGTGTGATCTCCATGCTCCATCCAGTGACTAATAATTACCTTGTACTCATACTGTGCTGTGTGATCTCCATGCTCCCCTCCAGTGACCAAGCATTACCTTGTACTCATAATGTGCTGTGTGATCTCCATGCTCCCATCCAGTGACTAAGCATTACCTTGTACTCATACTGTGCTGTGTGATCTCCATGCACCCCTCCAGTGACTAAGCATTACCTTGTACTCATACTGTGCTGTGTGATCTCCATGCTCCATCCAGTGACTAAGCATTACCTTGTACTCATACTGTGCTGTGTGATCTCCATGCTCCCATCCAGTAACTAAGCATCACCTAGTACTCATACTGTGCTGTGTGATCTCCATGCTCCCATCCAGTGACTAAGCATTACCTTGTACTCATACTGTGCTGTGTGACCTCCATGCTCCATCCAGTGACTAAGCATTACCTTGTACTCATACTGTGCTGTGTGATCTCCATGCTCCATCCAGTGACTAAGCATTACCTTGTACTCATACTGTGCTGTGTGATCTCCATGCTCCCATCCAGTGACTAAGCATTACCTGGTACTCATACTGTGCTGTGTGATCTCCATGCTCCCATCCAGTGACTGACTAAGCATCACCTTGTACTCATACTGTGCTGTGTGATCTCCATGCTCCATCCAGTGACTAAGCATTACCTTGTACTCATACTGTGCTGTGTGATCTCCATGCCCCATCCAGTGACTAAGCATTATCTTGTACTCATACTGTGCTGTGTGATCTCCATCCTCCCCTCCAGTGACTAAGCATTACCTTGTACTCATATTGTGCTGTGTGATCTCCATGCTCCATCCAGTGACAAAGCATTACCTTGTACTCATACTGTGCTGTGTGATCTCCATGCTCCCATCCAGTGACTAAGCATTACCTGGTACTCATACTGTGCTGTGTGATCTCCATGCTCCCATCCAGTGACTGACTAAGCATCACCTTGTACTCATACTGTGCTGTGTGATCTCCATGCTCCATCCAGTGACTAAGCATTACCTTGTACTCATACTGTGCTGTGTGGTCTCCATGCCCCATCCAGTGACTAAGCATTACCTTGTACTCATACTGTGCTGTGTGATCTCCATCCTCCCCTCCAGTGACTAAGCATTACCTTGTACTCATATTGTGCTGTGTGATCTCCATGCTCCATCCAGTGACAAAGCATTACCTTGTACTCATACTGTGCTGTGTGATCTCCATGCTCCATCCAGTGACTAAGCATTACCTGGTACTCATACTGTGCTGTGTGATCTCCATGCTCCCATTCAGTGACTGACTAAGCATCACCTTGTACTCATACTGTGCTGTGTGATCTCCATGCTCCATCCAGTGACTAAGCATTACCTTGTACTCATACTGTGCTGTGTGGTCTCCATGCCCCATCCAGTGACTAAGCATTACCTGGTACTCATACTGTGCTGTGTGATCTCCATGCTCCATCCAGTGACTAAGCATTACCTTGTACTCATACTGTGCTGTGTGATCTCCTAGCTCCATCCAGTGACTAAGCATTACCTTATACTCATACTGTGCTGTGTGATCTCCATGCTCCCCTCCAGTGACTAAGCATTACCTTGTACTCATACTGTGCTGTGTGATCTCCATGCCCCCATCCAGTGACTACGCATTACCTTGTACTCATACTGTGCTGTGTGATCTCCATGCCCCATCCAGTGACTAAGCATTACATTGTACTCATACTGTGCTGTGTGATCTCCATGCTCCATCCAATGACTAAGCATTGCATTGTACTCATACTGTGCTGTGTGATCTCCATGCCCCATCCAGTGACTAAGCATTACATTGTACTCATACTGTGCTGTGTGATCTCCATGCTCCATCCAATGACTAAGCATTACCTGGTACTCATACTGTGCTGTGTGATCTCCATGCTCCCATTCAGTGACTGACTAAGCATCACCTTGTACTCATACTGTGCTGTGTGATCTCCATGCTCCA
Organism: Hyperolius riggenbachi; assembly: GCF_040937935.1. NCBI lineage: Eukaryota > Metazoa > Chordata > Amphibia > Anura > Hyperoliidae > Hyperolius > Hyperolius riggenbachi. Next base: position 387,254,176 of record NC_090651.1, on the reverse strand, counting down.
TCCAGTGACTAAGCATTACCTTGTACTCATACTGTGCTGTGTGGTCTCCATGCCCCATCCAGTGACTAAGCATTACCTTGTGCTCATACTGTGCTGTGTGATCTCCATGCTTCATCCAGTGACTAAGCATTACCTGGTACTCATACTGTGCTGTGTGATCTCCATGCTCCATCCAGTGACTAAGCATTACCTTGTACTCATACTGTGCTGTGTGATCTCCTTGCTCCATCCAGTGACTAAGCATTACCTTATACTCATACTGTGCTGTGTGATCTCCATGCTCCCCTCCAGTGACTAAGCATTACCTTGTACTCATACTGTGCTGTGTGATCTCCATGCCCCCATCCAGTGACTACGCATTACCTTGTACTCATACTGTGCTGTGTGATCTCCATGCCCCATCCAGTGACTAAGCATTACATTGTACTCATACTGTGCTGTGTGATCTCCATGCTCCATCCAATGACTAAGCATTGCATTGTACTCATACTGTGCTGTGTGATCTCCATGCCCCATCCAGTGACTAAGCATTACCTTGTACTCATACTGTGCTGTGTGATCTCCATGCTCCCATCCAGTGACTAAGCATTACCTTGTACTCATACTGTGCTGTGTGATCTCCATGCTCCATCCAGTGACTAAGCATTACCTTGTACTCATACTGTGCTGTGTGATCTCCATGCTCCCATCCAGTGACTAAGCATTACCTTGTGCTCATACTGTACTGTGTGATCTCCATGCTCCATCCAGTGACTAAGCATTAGCTGGTACTCATACTGTGCTGTGTGATCTCCATGTTCCCATCCAGTGACTAAGCATTACCCTGTACTCATACTGTGCTGTGTGATCTCCATGCTCCCATCCAGTGACTAAGCATTACCTTGTACTCATACTGTGCTGTGTAATCCCCATGCTCCAATCCAGTGACTAAGCATTACCTTGTACTCACACTGTGCTGTGTGATCTCCATGCTCCATCCAGTGACTAAGCATTACCTTGTACTCATACTGTGCTGTGTGATCTCCATGCCCCCATCCAGTGACTAAGCATTACCTTGTACTCATACTGTGCTGTGTGATCTCCATGCTCCATCCAGTGACTAAGCATTACCTTGTACTCATACTGTGCTGTGTGATCTCCATGCTCCATCCAGTGACTTAGGATTACCTTGTACTCATACTGTGCTGTGTGATCTCCATGCTGCATCCAGTGACTAAGCATTACCTTGTACTCATACTGTGCTGCATGATCGGGTCTTTCTTGTATTCCTGTATTGTCTTATTGCTGTATGTCACCCCTAAATATTGTCTGTAACCTAAACTAATGTCCAGCGCTGCATAATATGTTGGCGCTATATAGATACAATAAATAAATGAATTTGTAGAATAGGTGCTACTAAATCATACAAATTCTACACACCAAATTACTTTACAGTGGATGCTTCATTGACATTGACAAAAAATATATATATATATCTTTATGATCTGCTAACAATCTGTATAAATATTATACCATGTAAAATTGTATACTACAGTGAGAGAAGTACTTTTTTGCTTAGTGAACTGGTTGCTTGTTCCCCTGACTCAGTAGGCTGCAAAATCAAAACATTCTTACATACACGTATTTATGTGTAAATGTCTAAGTGCAGAAATATATCCACACTTGGAGCATTAACAATTACCCCTGTAAAATCTTGCTTTTGAGTAATGTAAAAAACAACAAAAAAAAAACAAAACAAAAAGAAAAACCTACGTAAGATAAACCTACGTAAATCACCAGAAATACGGTTAAGAAAATGTAACACAAAAAAGTGGTACTAAAAATGTAAAGCTTGCATCTAAAGAAACAGTAAAAACCTTACCAGGTACTAAAATGTGTCCTGAGATATCTGAACATTTGTCATCGACTCCTGGACAGATTGATGTTACATCCGTCTCACAAGTGCCCAACGTGTTCGTTGCAAAGCAAGATGGACACCGAGGACCCAGGTGATCATTGATGTCAATTGGCACTGTAGAAATAGAACATATTAGTAGATGGAAGCGCAGATCTTTCATAAAGGGGTTTGGGGGAGATTTGATGGCGCAGCGAGCTGGGAACACAAAGTGAACACTCACGTCCTGCGAGCTCCAAAGGTCCAAGTCCTGCCGGACTTCTCTGCCTGCAGTGCCACTCATGCTCTAGAACAGGGGTAGGGAACCTTGGCTCTCCAGCTGTTAAGGAACTACAAGTCCCACAATGCATTGCAGGAGTCTGTCAGCCACAGTCACGATTAGTGAAGACAAATGCATTCTGGGTTTTGTAGTTTTATCACAGCTGGAGATCCAATGTTCCCTACCGCTGCTCTAGAATAGAGATGGCCCAAGCTGTTCGCTGGCGAATGGTTGCCAGCAAACTTCTGTGGTTCGCGATCGCGGAGAACCGCAAACTTTTGCGGAAGTTTGATTTGCCCCCATAGTGCATCATTAGGGTCAACTTTGACCCTCTACACCACAGTCAGCAGGCACATTGTAGCCAATCAGGCTACACTCCCTCCTAGAGCCCAACCCCCCTTATAAAAGGCAGGCAGCGTCAGGCATTGGACTCACTCATGTGCCTGCAGTAATTAGGGAAGGGAGAGCTGCTGCAGAGAGAGACATAGGGAAAGCTTAGTTAGGCTCTTGTAGGCTTGTTAGCTTGCTCCTTGCTGATTCTTATTGCTAAAAAAAAGCACCCCTGCCTGCCCTAAGACTCAGTCGGTCCCCACACAGCATCTCTGCCCGCAGGCCGCTTGACTGCCTTCTCCGCCACCACCAACAGGGTCCAGGACTCCAGGCAGATTCCTGAATTGTTAAGGCCCCTGCTAGCAGCGGCCGCTTTAATAATTTTTCTAGTGCGTGTACATGCCTGCCTAATTTTTCTGGCTGCACTAAAGCTGCAACAACAAAACAAAAGGCATGTGTCAATTCCCCTTCGTGATCACTACCTTGCCACGGTGAAGGGGCTTGCGTATCACAATGAAGCAATGACTGCCGGCTATATGAGTGTCTCGGGTGGGGGGGACACACCCAAGATAATAAGGTAGTGGACAGACCAAATTTGATCAGCTGGACAGTCACTGTTGTTCTATCATTGAGCTATCTCAGCCCGGCGACCATATGGGCTTGAACACCGCCACGGCCTACACTCTGGCCATAGTGCGCACCAGTCCAGCACGGCCATCACTACACAAACAGCTGTTTGCGGTGCGTTACACAGTGAATTTGGTGTGTCAGTGTGAAGCAGTACTCTAATTACACTCCCTGATTCATGTATACACATGCAAGATGTTTTAAAGCACTTTAAGGCCTGCAATTTAGCATGCAATGTGATTTCTGCCCTTAAAACGCTGCCCCTGAATTGGATTGCTCAGAGGACCTATTTCCCTAGCCATTGATGCACCAGAGTGCCATTTGTGCATTCTTGGCATCAGAAAAGGGAGAGAAGCAAGGCAGACACTCTGATGCTGTACGTGATGATGACACAGAGGCGCTAAGCTTAGACCTGCATGAGTTGTGTACTCCTTGTTATAGCCTGATGAAGTGGGATATGCCCACAAAATGCACTTGTCGTGTTGCACTTGTCTGGAGTATGTAAATAAATTGTTTTTGTGGAAAAAAGTCAACAGTATCTTGTGTCTACCTCGGGGTGGCAAGTCCACTGCTGCCTCCTTCATTTTAAAAGTTTTTAGCTTCTTCTATACTACTGGCGCCTCTGTACAACTGTACATTAATCGTATCCACCCCTGGTGGGCGGGATTTGGCCCCTTTCTTCCAATCTACAGAGAGGGACATCTTATTCTTGAATGGGGACAGGTCTAACACTCCCCACCTGCCTATATGGTGCTAAGGATCCTTTGAACTTCCTGGCAGTAAAACCTTAAACAAACTAGGAACAGTGACAGACAGGTTGAGATAAGTACTTCAGAAAATAGCATTGCTCTCTGATTAAATTAGGAGAAGAGCTCAGAGAAACTCTTTTACATAGATAACAACTGAAGATTCTTAACTCTTCCTGTATTGGAAACCATATGAGACTATATTCTTTGCTACCAATGTTCCATTTATTAGCTGTACTACACATACAAATCATTCTCTCATACGTTTATTTCCCCTTCAGATCCCCTTTAAGGTCACAAGCTGGTGTGAATATTATATGCAGGCCAAGAAATGTCTGGATCTAGCTGAGGAGGATAATATAACAAGGAACACTCTTCCCAGAACTTACTGTTGTAGCCATCAGAGTTACACAGATCTCCTGTACAGCATTCCGTGAAAAGCGATACACGATTTTCATTTGTGGCAAATGCGTTAGAAGCTGCTTTGCAAGGCAAGTTCTCCGCACATCGCTTTAAAACCGAGTGAGTTTGTTGACCTGTAAAAACAAAAGTGATATCAAACAATAGTAGTAACAACAACTATAATAATAATAACAACTATTATTATTTTTATTTATATAGCGCCAACATCTTCCATGATGCTGTCCATAGTGCAAAACAGCCCCATTCACGGTACCGTCACCAAAATCTGTGGAATCCCATTTAACACTTTTTTTTTAAAAAAAAAATTGCATTTACATTTTTTAGGAGTCTATAGCAAAGCCCGGCACATGCTGGAAACACCAAATTTGCAGGGAGGACAGTGGGAACAAGAATCAATTTTTTTTTTTCAAAAAGACCTTATAGTTTTTGAGAAGATCAATTTTTTTATTTTCTTTTTAAGTTGAGTGTGGGAAATATGGTAATAGTCGCTGAATTTAGCGTTTACGTGCTAGAAACCTGCAAAAGAAAATAATTGGGATGCGCTGAAGCCTATAATTTACTGACCCCACACAGGGGGAGCCACCCACTGTCCAAAATGACCGAACAGAAAAAACAACCTACAGTGGGTGTCTTCAAAAACAGTATCAAAATTTATTTAGAACATCATTACACCTTCATAACATTACCCTTATCCCCCCTTAAAAACACGGCCGTGTTTACCAAACGTCAGCTGACTCCACACATTCAACTTCTGCACAACTAGGCAACCTCAATTGCTAGCATACTATTCCCTATGGCAAGGGTTAAGGTAGCTCTCTTATTTCTCAAACAATTATGTGCGCTATATTGTCACTTGATTGCAACAACCCAAACTGATGTATATCGTGCAGCGGGTACACTGGAGGCGTGGTTTATAAAGCTTCAATGTAACGTGAAATCAACAATTCCTTCAGTTGTATGCACGGACAGTGCTCCAAACAATGTCACAACCTCAGATTACAGATTGAAAAGTATTCTGGCAATCTCATCACCACTTGATAACTTCCTTCATGCCCATAAAAAGGTCACATGCACGGAATTCCATATAATGCCTTTATCTTGGAGTTTGAGCTTTGACACAGCTTCTGCACGTGGAGTCACACTACCACAACTCCCATCACAGGCTTGATTAGACAGTCACAGTTAAGCTTGCCATGCAAAAGCGGACATACAGCTGCGGACAAATAGCACTGCCCTGCGGGCTCTCACCACCGCTGGTTGCCGTGTCACTAGCCTGCTTGTTGCCCTGTATCCAGTCCCAGACTCCGCTGCTACGTATCACCATCAGATGAGGCATATAGTTGTAGAGACTCCAGGCGTTGCGTATAGCGTGCTCAGCTTGTTAGTGTTCCGGTCAGCTGATCGTGACGGCCGTGTCACGTGACATGTTTCGCTCGGCGCTACTCCAAGCTTTCTCAAACGTAATTGGGATATGCCTCATCTGATGGTGATACGTAGCAGCGGAGTCTGGGACTGGATACAGGGCAACAAGCAGGCTAGTGACACGGCAACCAGCGGTGGTGAGAGCCCGCAGGGCAGTGCTATTTGTCCGCAGCTGTATGTCCGCTTTTGCATGGCAAGCTTAACTGTGACTGTCTAATCAAGCCTGTGATGGGAGTTGTGGTAGTGTGACTCCACGTGCAGAAGCTGTGTCAAAGCTCAAACTCCAAGATAAAGGCATTATATGGAATTCCGTGCATGTGACCTTTTTATGGGCATGAAGGAAGTTATCAAGTGGTGATGAGATTGCCAGAATACTTTTCAATCTGTAATCTGAGGTTGTGACATTGTTTGGAGCACTGTCCGTGCATACAACTGCAGGAATTGTTGATTTCACGTTACATTGAAGCTTTATAAACCACGCCTCCAGTGTACCCGCTGCACGATATACATCAGTTTGGGTTGTTGCAATCAAGTGACAATATAGCGCACATAATTGTTTGAGAAATAAGAGAGCTACCTTAACCCTTGCCATAGGGAATAGTATGCTAGCAATTGAGGTTGCCTAGTTGTGCAGAAGTTGAATGTGTGGAGTCAGCTGACGTTTGGTAAACACGGCCGTGTTTTTAAGGGGGGATAAGGGTAATTTTATGAAGGTGTAATGATGTTCTAAATAAATTTTGATACTGTTTTTGAAGACACCCACTGTAGGTTGTTTTTTCTGTACGTGCTAGAAACACCAAATTTGCAGGGTTTGTTAAGGAGGAACGAGGGAACAAGACATAAAAAAAAATCTAAAAGACCTTATAGGTTTGGAGAAAATAAATTTTAAAGTTACGATTGGAAAAAGTATACATTTAAATGCGTAAATAACAGATAATGTATAAGCAGAGCGGTAGTGTCAATTTACATATATCAGAAGAAAGAGCAGTGATTTTCCTGACGGGGCTTTCAGGGGGTCCGTAGGCAGTTGTGTACAGACTCCCTGGAAACCAGGAGCTATACCAGCCCTCATGGTCCATGCAAGCCTGCCCCTCTCCCCCAGAGCCATTGTCCAATCCATAGACAAGGGGCTCTTCCCCACCTCCAGTGCCCTAGGAGGAGGTGGGAGCCAACAATGCCTTGGGTGGTTCATGGTAGCATCTGGGAGTCCCCTTCAAGATGGAGATCCCCGTGCAAAATGAGTATAGGGGTACAAAGTGGTCGGTCTCCATCCTAAAGGGGACCCCCAGATGCCACCATGACCCTCCGCCCCCAGAGCGTCATCGGCCTCTGCCTTCTCCTGGGCAACAGAGGTGGGGAAGAGCCCCTTGTTCATGGATTGGACAAGGGCTCCAGGGGAGAGGGAGAGGCTTGGTTGCCCCTCTCCCCCCCGGAACCCCCCATACCATAGTCCATAGCTACATGGCTGGGGCTCCACATTCTGGCTATCCCAGCCTGCATGGGGGACAAGGGGTTAAAGAGATCTGCAGCAGCCGCAGCACTTACTCACCTCCCTGGCATCCAGCACTGCAGTTCTCCCTCCGTATTCCGGATGGAGCTGTAGCCTTATAGTGAGATCGCCACCTGGTGTCATGATGACAGCCGGCGATCTCACTAGGGGAATGCAGAGCCTCGGAGGACAGGAAGAAGAATGTGGATCCCCAGGGAGGTGAGTGAAAACGCCCGCTGCGCACCATTGCTCTGCATAGACCTTGTGTCGGTGACCACGAGTCTAGCTCGGGGCTACCGATCTGAGCTGCGGCTTTCAAACTCCAAGCCTGACTTGGGGTTAATGCCAGGGAGGTTAATTTAAAATGAGGATTAGACATACCGGAAATGATCAGTCGTTCAGAGACGGTCATACAGGCGCTGCCTTCTGGGCATAAAACTTCTTCACCTTCACAGTCGTCCGAATCCCGGGCGCGGCAAGCATGGCACTTGTATTGTACACCCAGCACTAAAAATACAACAAATGCACAGTTATATTACTACAATTACCTGATCGAATAGACTGGTGAAGAGAAAACACTATAAGGACACCTGAAGGGGGAGGAATATGGAGGCTGCCATATTAATTTACTGTTATTATTATTGTTATTAATGTATATAGCATCAGCATCTTCCTTGGCACTGTACAGCAGTATACAGGGTATAACAATACAAAATAGACAAAACAACAGTTAATACAATACAAGAGTGGATAACAGCTGATGCAGTGAACAAATTAACTACATATTTTGACACGGGTGGGAGGTATGTACACCCATTACACAACATTGTGAGACAAAAGGGGAGGCAAGCCCTGGCCAAAAGGCCTTACAGTCTAAAGGTTTAAGGTATAGGACAGTAGGTAAAGGGAAGCTGTGTATAAGGTGGTAGAATGGTGGTTAGTGGGCAGGGTGTACGAGGTAGGAGAGTATGCTTGCCTGAAGAGATGAGTTTTAAGTTTGAACCTGAAAAGAGTAAAGTGTGGGTGAGTTGCAGATGTGTTGAGGGAGAATGTTCCAGAAGAGGGGAGAGGATCAAGAGAAGTCTTGTAAGCGGGAGTGGGAAGAGGTGATCAGGGAAGGAGAGAGAAGGATATTGTTAGTAGAGCGGACATTGCGTGTAAGATGGTATGTTGGCTGATGGTGTAATGGTTAAGGGCTCTGCCTCTGACACAGGAGACCAGGGTTCGAATCTCGGCTCTGCCTGTTCAGTAAGCCAGCACTAATTCAGTAGGAGACCTTTGGCAAGTCTCCCTTACACTGCTACTGCCAATAGAGCGCGCCCTAGTGGCTGCTGCTCTGCTCTGGCGCTTTGAGTCCGCAAGGAGAAAAGCGCAATATAAATGTTATTTGTCTTGTCTTGTCTTGTCTTGTGTATCTCACTAATATTATAAATGCAAAAGTTTGGATGTTTGGAAGTTTGTTACTCGATCACGCAACAATGGCTGAACGGATTTGAGTGAAATTTGGCACACACATAGTACATTACCTGGAATAAAGTATAGGATACGTTTTAGCCCAATAACCACAAATTTCACTGTGAAAATGTAAACTGCAGCCATTCTTACACTGTTAATGGCAGGTTTCTCAAACTTTGCACAGTTGGTCCCTGGGTGATTTGGATTAATATTCAGAAAAGTGGGTGGAGCCTACAAAAGCCAATCAAAATTCACCTATTGATTTTCAAGTGGAATGTTTAATTGCTGCCATTCTTGCACTATTAATGGCACAAGCCTCAAAGCTGGTACAGTTGGTCATTGGGTGACAGGGGTTCAAATTCAGAAAAGGGGGTGGAGCCACAAACAGCAAATCAGATTTGTTTCATTTAAATGCAAATTTTTGATGCCAAAGACAGCAAAGCTCCCAAACTTGGTCATTGAGTAATTGAGTGATTGTGTGTTAGGGTTAGAAAAAGTGGGCACAGCCAACACCAGCCAAATACATACCCAAGCAATGCCGGGTCATCAGCTAGTCTGGAAATAAGTTGATTTAGATAGGATTATAAATTGTATCCTTTGTGTAACTGGCAGCCAGTGAAGGGAGTGACAGAGGGGGATAGGGCTGGAGAAGCAGAAGGAGAGGTGGATGAGGTGTGATTGGCAGCCAGTGAAGGGAGTGACATAGGGGGATTGGGCTGGAGAAGCAGGAGGAGAGGTGGATGAGGTGTGACTGGCAGCCAGTGAAGGGAGTGACAGAGGGGGATTGGGCTGGAGAAGTGGGAGGAGAGGTGGATGAGGTGTGATTGGCAGTCAGCGAAGGGAGTGACAGAGGGGGATAGGGCTGTAGAAGCAGGAGGAGAGGTGGATGAGGTGTGATTGGCAGCCAGTGAAGGGAGTGACAGAGGGGGATAGGGCTGGAGAAGTGGGAGGAGAGGTGGATGAGGTGTGATTGGCAGCCAGTGAAGGGAATGACAGAGGGGATAGGGCTGGAGAAGTGGGAGGAGAGGTGGATGAGATGTGATTGGCAGCCAGTGAAGGGAGTGACAGAGGGGGATAGGGCTGGAGAAGCAGGAGGAGAGGTGGATGAGGTGTGATTGGCAGCCAGTAAGGGGAGTGACAGAGGGGGATAGGGCTGTAGAAGCAGGAGGAGAGGTGGATGAGGTGTGACTGGCAGCCAGTGAGGGGAGTGACAGAGGGGGATAGGGCTGTAGAAGCAGGAGGAGAGGTGGATGAGGTGTGATTGGCAGCCAGTGAAGGGAGTGACAGAGGGGGATTGGGCTGGAGAAGCAGGAGGAGAGGTGGATGAGGTGTGACTGGCAGCCAGTGAAGGGAGTGACAGAGGGGGATTGGGCTGGAGAAGTGGGAGGAGAGGTGGATGAGGTGTGATTGGCAGTCAGTGAAGGGAGTGACAGAGGGGGATAGGGCTGTAAAAGCAGGAGGGGAGGTGGATGAGGTGTGATTGGCAGCCAGTGAAGGGAGTGACAGAGGGGGATAGGGCTGGAGAAGTGGGAGGTGAGGTGGATGAGGTGTGACTGGCAGCCAGTGAAGGGAGTGACAGAGGGGGATAGGGCTGGAGAAGCAAGAGGAGAGGTGGATGAGGTGTGACTGGCAGCCAGTGAAGGGAGTGACAGAGGGGGATTGGGCTGGAGAAGTGGGAGGAGAGGTGGATGAGGTGTGATTGGCAGTCAGTGAAGGGAGTGACAGAGGGGGATAGGGCTGTAAAAGCAGGAGGAGAGGTGGATGAGGTGTGATTGGCAGCCAGTGAGGGGAGTGACAGAGGGGGATAGGGCTGTAGAAGCAGGAGGAGAGGTGGATGAGGTGTGATTGGCAGCCAGTGAAGGGAGTGACAGAGGGGGATAGGGCTGTAGAAGCAGGAGGAGAGGTGGATGAGTCGTGCAGCAGAGTTTATGATGGTCTGTATGCAGTACGCAGGGAGGCCGCAGAGCAGAGAGTTGCAATAGTCTAGTCGGGAAATAATCAGGGCATGCACCAGACGTTTGGTAGTGTCCTGTGTGAGAAAAGGGTGGATGCTGGGGATTCTTTTTAGGTGGAGGTAACAAGAGGAGGACAGTTTGTCCTGTTAAACAATACCAGTTGCCTGGCAGCCCTGCTGATCAATGTGGCTGCAGTAGAGTCTGAATCACACACCAGAAACAATCATGCTGGTAAACAGTCACACTTCAATCAGAATCCTCTGATTTACATGCTAGTTCAGGGGCGATGGCTGAAAGTATTAGAGGCAGAGGATTAGCAGGACAGCCAGGCTTCCAATATTGATTAAAAGGACATATTAATAGAAGCCTCCATATTCCTTTCCCTTTAGGGGTCCTTTAAGAAATGGAAATGGTTCACTTATGCTCCATCCACTGAAAGTCCTTCATCTCTCCATTCAGTGACCCACCAGCTCTGTAATATTTTATATAAACAAATCAATTGCAACTATGTGTTGTGATGTGGCCAATCATACAATCCCTCTCTGCCTATATTCTGTATTGCTGTAGGAAATTCTCATAGTAATGCATTTACATGTAGTGGTAAAGATCAATGATTATCTAAAGCTAAACCATTTTTTTTTACTTAGGGTTTGCTAACTCAATTTGAAATCACTTCACATCACAAAGTGTTACTGTGCGAAAAAAAAAGCAGTAACATATAGTAAAATGCAGTAAATTATTAAGGACTAGCGCTGGACGCCCGGCGTTGCCCGGGTATGTATTTGGCTGGTGTTGGCTCTGCCCACTTTTCCTAACCCTAACACACAATTACTTAATGACCAAGTATGTGAGCTTTGCAGTCTTTGGCATCAATACTTTGCAATGAAATAAAATTAATCTGATTGGATGTGGCTCCACCCCTTTTCTGAATTTGAACCCCAATCACCCAATGGCCAACTGTACCAGGTACAGGTGATTAACAGTGCAAGAATGGCAGCAATTAAATATTCCCCTTAAAAATCAATAGTTGGATTTTGATTGTCTTTTATAGGCTCCACCCACTTCTGAATATCAATCCCAGTCACCCAGTGACCAGCTGTGCAAAGTTTTAGATCCCTGCCATTAACAGTGTAAGAATGGCTGCAGTTTACGTTTGCGCAATGAAATTTGTATTTTTCTCCACCCACTTATTTCCTAACATTGTTCAGGTATGTATTTAGCTGGTGTTGGCTCCGCCTACTATTTCTAACCCTAACACACAATTACTCAATAACCAAGTTTGTGAGCTTTGCGGTCTGTGGCATCAATAATTTTGCATTGAGATTAAACAAATCTGATTGGCTGTTTGTGGCTCCACCCCTTTGTTTGAATTTGAACCCCAGTCACCCAATGACCAACTGTACCAGGTTTAAGGCTTGTGCCATTAACAGTGCAATAATGGAAGCATTTACATATTCCCCTTGAAAATCAATAGGTGAATTTTGATTGGCTTTTGTAGGCTCCACCCACTTCTCTGAATATTAATCCCAGTCAACCAGTGACCAATTGTGCAAAGTTTGAGAACCCTACCATTGAAAGTGTAAGAATTGCTGCAGTTTACATCCTCTCAGTGAAATTTGCATTTGTCTCCGCCTACTGATGACCCGGCATTGCCCGATTATGTATTTTTCAGGTGCTGGCTGCGCCCACTTTTCCTAACCCTAACACACAATTAATCAATTACTCAATGACCAAGTTTGTGAGCTTTGCGGTCTTTGGCATCAATAACCTGCACTAAAATGAAACAAATCATATTGGCTGTGTGTGGCTCCACCCTGTTTTATGAATTTAAACCCCAGTCACCCAATGATCAACTGTACCAGGTTTGAGGCTTGTGCCATTAACAGTGCAAGAATGGCAGCAATAAAATATTCCCCTGAAAAATAAATAGGTAATTTTTGATTGCCTTTTGTAGGCTGCACCCACTTTTCTGAATAATAACCCCAGTCACCCAGTAACCAACTGTGCAAAGTTTGAGAACCCTGCCATTAACAGCGTAAGAATGGCTTCTGTTTAAATTTTCCCAGTAAAATTTGTATTTGTCTCCGCCAACTTATGACCCGGTGTTGCCCGCTTATGTATTTGGCTGGTTTTTGCTGTGCCCACTTTTCTAACCCTAACGCACAATTAACCAATTACTCAATTACCAAATTTGTGAGCTTTGCAGTCTTTGGCATCAATAATTTGCATTGGAATGAAACAAATCTAATTGGTTGTTTGTGGCTCCACCCACTTTCTGATATTGAACCCTAGTCACCCAATGATCAACTGTACCAGGTTTGAGGCTTGTGCCATTAACAGTGCAAGAATGGCAGCAATGTAAATATTCCCCTCGAAAATCAATAGGTTAATTTTGATTGGCTTTTATAGACTCCACCCACTTTCCTGAGTATTAATCTCAGTCACCCAGTAACCAACTGTGCAAAGTTTGAGAACCCTACCATTAACAGTGAAAGAATGGCTGCAGTTTACATTTTCCCAGTAAAATTTGTATTTGTCTCCGCCCACTTATGACCCGGCGTTGCCCGCTTATGTATTTGGCTGTGTTGGCTGTGCCTACTTTTCTAACCCTAATACACAATTAATCAATTACCTAGTTTGTGATCTTTGCAGTGTTTGGCATCAATAATTTGCATTGAACTAAAACTAATCTAATTGGCTGTTTGTGGCTCCACCCCCTTTCTGAAATTGAACCCTAGTCACCCAATGATCAACTGTATCAGGTTTGAGGCTTGTGCCATTAACAGTGCAAGAATGGCAGCAATGTAAATATTCCCCTTGAAAATCAATAGGTTAATTTTGTTTGTTTTTATAGACTCCACCCACCTTTCTGAATATTAATCTCAGTCACCCAGTGACCAAGTGCGCAAAGTTTGAGAACCCTGCCATTAACAGTGTGAATGGCTGCAGTTTACATTTTCCCAGTGAAATTTGTATTTGTCTCCGCCCCCTTTTTGGTTATGGGAATAAAAAGTATACTATACTTTATTCCAGGTAATGTACTATGTGTGTGCCAAATTTCATTCAAATCCGTTCAGCCATTTTTGCGTGATCGAGTAACAAACATCCAAACATCCAAACATCCGAACATCCGAACTTTCGAATTTATTATATTAGTAGGATTAGTAGGATACTCAATGCCATGGTCATTTTCCTGGGTTCAGCCTCATAAAAACTTCCTATCGTTAAATATTGCTGTATATTAAATCTAGCCCCTCCCTCCCAGTTATGATTAGCCTAGGTCGGCTGATTAGATATGCAGAATCCCTCCAAAAACTATCTGGGAGATAAGGTATGTTTTGTACTGGCTTTGGAAATCTCAGTAACCAAACATTCCGTAGAGATGCCCCTGACAGAACAAAAGTTGTTGTCACCTGTGATAAATGTTAATATCTAAATCAGGCAAACACTGATTAAATCATGTATCCTACTAATATAATAAATGGGAAAGTTTGGATGTTTGTTACTCGATCACGCAAAAACGGCTCAACGTATTTGAATGAAATTTGGCACACACATAGTACATTACCTGGAATAAAGTATAGGATACTTTTTATTCCCATATCCAAAAAGAGACAAATACAAATTTCACTGGAAAATGTAATGTAGTGTATTATTTCACTAGAACATGAAGATACACGAGGGATTGTAACATTTTCTATATTGTTTCTCTCACCTGCAGTGTGGACAATGCTGAGGATCAGGAAGGCAAGGATGGAATTCATGGCTGTGAATCTCAGATGTCGGCTTCAGTTGGTGGTTCAGATGATATGAGGTCTTCTTGCCTCAGTGTCCTGATCTGTGAGATAATTTATGGAAGCAAAGCTGATATTTATACTTTGTAAATGCCACGTCTGTACCAAGACATAATCTCTTACTTATATTTTGAGGAACAGATCACTCCAGGTCAGGACACGAGGATCTGTAAACAGAGAACGTCCTTGGGAAAAAGATCAATAGGATTTGGAAAATTCTTCTCATCTTAGAACATATAACACGTAAATAATCTCATCCTGGTTCACAATAACTGATCACATATTTTTCCATGACCTCTGTCAGTCCCCTATCTATAATACTAATTCATGGTTGTAAGTATGCACAGACCTGGAAGCTGAGAGATCACCATGACAGCGGTCATCTTTTAAATTACAAGGATTTTGACCAGTATTGAAGGTTGAGACAGCACCCATGTATAGGAGATGGTGAGCCCAGGCAGTCGGCTCTCCACACCACCAGAGCCGTCAATGTAGAAAACAAGTCGTGCAGGCACCACCGATGTAGATAAAGCTTCTTTTATTGATCACATCAGATAAGGCAGAGGATACAACAACAGACCGCTGTTTTGAGCAATCTAGCTCATTATCAAGTTGTCAAAACACTGCATAGGCTCATCAAACATCACATACACTTATATAGTATCTATGGACCAATGAGAGTGCAGCACCAGAGCCCTCCAACCAGAGACCACCATGTCAGAGGTGGACCTGATTGAAGACTGAATAGAGAGGGAAAAAACCTCCCCTTTTGGTATTAAAAACATCAATACACCATATACATACATCCCATATATATCCCACTTATGAGGATCAATAGCGCCAATCATACCTCTACTCATGTTAATGTCGTTGTCAAAACCATCACTCGTAGCCAGCTAAAAAGCCAAAAGGAAGAGATTCAGCTAATCAGCAGGCAATACCTCCTAAAGTTCCGCCTCTCCGCTACGTAGTATACGGACAGGAACAGCACATAACTGCACCAAAGCCGCCGACCAATCAGCGGCAAGACGCCCCTTCGTGACGTATGCGGAACTATATCGGCATGAATATACGTCACGCGTACTGAGCCAATGGGAGTACCCGCCCATCGGCATTAGTTGAAACCCTGAGAGCGTGGCATATGCGGCATATACCGCAGAAACCTGATGTTAAACCACTCAAAAGAGAGCTGGAAAGACTTAAGAAGCACAAGATTGACTTGGATCTTCATGCTCGCACTTTGACGGAATATTGTCGAAACAGAAGAATTCCTCGATCAATTAGGGCCCAGGTGGCCCCACAATTATTTACTAAGGACACTAACTTCTGTTCCGTATGGGAGCGTATATTCAACAAGGCTTCCTTCGATGCAATGCTACACACTATCAACAGGATCCACCATGAGCTTCCAGCTCTAGAGGTTAAGATTGTAGAGACTTTGAGACAACTGAGATCTCTTCTTCCCGATGATGAGTATATTAGTTACACTGATACCTTGGAGAATAAATTAGAATTCTACACAAAATCAGTGGAAGAAATAAAAAGATCGAAATATAATCGTGATGTGTCCGATTATCAGTCTGGATATGTTTACTCGTGGCAGAGGATGGTTCCAGCAAATTCGAGACGACCTAGGGGGAGTCCAAGAGGCCCTAGGGGTGGCAGACCTGGCTCGGGAAACTCAGGCCCCAATTCTTCTGAGAGCGATTTTTTATTTATTTCTACTTCAACATGTAGATAACAAAAGTTGAATTGCAATCAAAATGTTCCTTGATATAAAAAATAGTCCCCTTAGAGGGATGTCTAAAAACATCACCCCTGATAATAAAACTACAGAGGTGGCAGCTCAGACATGGATATGTACCTTTCTTGCCCTCTCTCAGCTTACTCATAGAGGGCCTAGTATGGACCAACTTGTCCCGAATCGTTGGGGCTTTTTTGTATGAAAAAAGGGGAGGGTAGCGAAACTCTGGAAAGCGAGGGAAAGCTTCCCTCAGGAGATGCCAATGTTTACAAATAACTTTCTTTATCTTAGGACTGCATGTATTGAACATTGATACAAAAGGGAGACAAGGGCCTCCACTTTTGGATCTCCTTGGCCCTCTCGTCTCCCGTAAAGTATGTGCAGGATAACCTCTAGATTCAAATTTTTTTCTCATTCTACCCAATTGCTGATGCTGGCCCTGTTCGCCTGAAACAATTCTTGATACTCTTTTAAACTGACTTCCTGGTATGGAATCTTTTATTTGTTGTGGGTGAAAACTGGAGTAATGTAGTATTGAATTCCTGTCTGTCCACTTCATATAAAGATCTGTACCTAACCGTTTGCCATCTCTGAACACTATGGTGTCCAGAAAGGAGACCCTGACTAAATCTACATGGGCCGTCAATCTGATCGTGGGAAAGCGATCCTTCAACACAGAGAGAAACTCATCAAGGATCGAACGCGGCCCCACCCACAAGCAATAAACATCATCGATGTACCTCCACCAGCACTTAGCGTGCTGGCGGAAAAGCACATGGGAATAAATAAACGTTTCTTCAAACAGACCCATAAAAAGATTTGCATAGGACGGAGCCACGTTCGACCCCATTGCCGTTCCCCTCTGCTGTATATAGAAGTTCTCTTCAAATTTGAAATAGTTGAAATATAGTACAATTTTGAACAAATCCACAAGAAAACCACGTTGTTCTTTAGTAAGATCCAACTGTGTCATCACATACCAGTCCACAGCCTCTACACCTCCATCATGTGGGATGGAGGTGTCAAGGCTCTCCACATCCAACGTAACCAGCAAGGTGTTTTCATCAAGATCATCAATGTTATGTAATTTCTCTAGGAAACTGGACGTATCCTTAACATGAGAGTCCAGTTGGACTACCATGGGTTGGAGCATTTTATCCAGAAACTGTGCTATCGGTACGAAAATTGAGTCCACGCCGGATACTATAGGTCGACCCGGCAGGAACTCAAGATTCTTATGTATCTTGGGTAATGTGTAAAAGCTAGGGGTGACAGGGTGATCTTTAATCAAAAATTTGGACAATTTTTCGTCAATAATCCCACTCTCAAATGCTGCTTCAACCAGTGCTTTAATGCGAACCTGTATACCAGACAGTGGATCCCTCTCAACCCTTCTATACACATCACTCTGCCCCAATTGTCCAAGTATCTCATTTCGATAGTACTGAGCATCCAAAACAACAACCGCCCCGCCTTAATCTGCGGGATGGATCACTATATCAGTTCTGGACTGTAAATCATGTAATGCTCTCAATTCCCCTTTAGTAAGGTTATACCTGACTTTGTCCTGTATAGATTCCTGTTCGACGATCTTAATGTCCTCTTCCACCTTAGAGACAAACAGATCCACCAACACATTGGTCAGGGGCATGAATGCACTTTTAGAGCGTAGTCCCGTAGAGGACAATGTCAACTTATCAGTACTGTCCGCCTGATCATTCGTGGGATTAGTAGGCAAGGTGCTGAAAAAGGCCTTCAATTTGATATTCCTAAAGAATCTATAGAGTTCCTGTTCCAGGAGAAAGAAATTTGGACAGTTTGTAGGGCTAAAGGACAATCCATAATTAAGGACCTTTTCCTCAAGACTTGATAAACTATGGCCCGATATATTAACCACTAGGGTTGGGACAGCTGATCCTTCCTCTGGCGTAAGCCAAGGTCATCTGGTTGCTCCGACTCTGATGACCTCTTTTTTTGTTGGAGCCTCTGTTGCTGGCGGTGATATCGCTTCCCGCCTCTACGTTTCCTCCTCCTACTGGGGAGGGGTCCCTCGACTCTGATAAAAAATCGCTCTCAGAGGAATTGGGGCCTGAGTTTCCTGAGCCAGGTTTGCCACCCCTAGAGCCTCTTGGACGCCCCCTAGGTCGTCTCGAATTTGCTGGAACCATCCTCTGCCACGAGTAAACATATCCAGACTGATAATCGGACACATCACGAATATATTTCGATCTTTTTATTTCTTCCACTGATTTTGTGTAGGATTCTAATTTATTCTCCAAGGTATCAGTGTAACTAATATACTCATCATCGGGAAGAAGAGATCTCAGTTGTCTCAAAGTCTCTACAATCTTAACCTCTAGAGCTGGAAGCTCATGGTGGATCCTGTTGATAGTGTGTAGCATCGCATCGAAGGAAGCCTTGTTGAATATACGCTCCCATACGGAACAGAAGTTAGTGTCCTTAGTAAATAATTGTGGGGCCACCTGGGCCCTAATTGATCGAGGAATTCTTCTGTTTTGACAATATTCCATCAAAGTGCGAGCATGAAGATCCAAGTCAATCTTGTGCTTCTTAAGTCTTTCCAGCTCTCTTTTGAGTGGCTTAACATCAGGTTTCTGCGGTATATGCCGCATATGCCACGCTCTCAGGGTTTCAACTAATGCCGATGGGCGGGTACTCCCATTGGCTCAGTACGCGTGACGTATATTCATGCCGATATAGTTCCGCATACGTCACGAAGGGGCGTCTTGCCGCTGATTGGTCGGCGGCTTTGGTGCAGTTATGTGCTGTTCCTGTCCGTATACTACGTAGCGGAGAGGCGGAACTTTAGGAGGTATTGCCTGCTGATTAGCTGAATCTCTTCCTTTTGGCTTTTTAGCTGGCTACGAGTGATGGTTTTGACAACGACATTAACATGAGTAGAGGTATGATTGGCGCTATTGATCCTCATAAGTGGGATATATATGGGATGTATGTATATGGTGTATTGATGTTTTTAATACCAAAAGGGGAGGTTTTTTTCCTCTCTATTCAGTCTTCCATCAGGTCCACCTCTGACATGGTGGTCTCTGGTTGGAGGGCTCTGGTGCTGCACTCTCATTGGTCCATAGATACTATATAAGTGTATGTGATGTTTGATGAGCCTATGCAGTGTTTTGACAACTTGATAATGAGCTAGATTGCTCGAAACAGCGGTCTGTTGTTGTATCCTCTGCCTTATCTGATGTGATCAATAAAAGAAGCTTTATCTACATCGGTGGTGCCTGCACGACTTGTTTTCTACATTGACGGCTCTGGTGGTGTGGAGAGCCGACTGCCTGGGCTCACCATCTCCTATACATGGGTGCTGTCTCAACCTTCAATACTGGTCAAAATCCTTGTAATTTAAAAGATGACCGCTGTCATGGTGATCTCTCAGCTTCCAGGTCCGTGCATACTTACAACCATGAATTAGTATTATAGATAGGGGACTGACAGAGGTCATGGAAAAATATGTGATCAGTTATTGTGAACCAGGATGAGATTATTTACGTGTTATAGGATCTAAGATGAGAAGAATTTTCCAAATGCTATTGATCTTTTTCCCAAGGACGTTCTCTGTTTACAGATCCTCGTGTCCTGACCTGGAGTGATCTGTTCCTCAAAATATAAGAGATTATGTCTTGGTACAGACGTGGCATTTACATAGTATAAATATCAGCTTTGCTTCCATAAATTATCTCACAGATCAGGACACTGAGGCAAGAAGACCTCATATCATCTGAACCACCAACTGAAGCCGACATCTGAGATCCACAGCCATGAATTCCATCCTTGCCTTCCTGATCCTCAGCATTGTCCACACTGCAGGTGAGAGAAACAATATAGAAAATGTTACAATCCCTCGTGTATCTTCATGTTCTAGTGAAATAATACACTACATTACATTTTCCAGTGAAATTTGTATTTGTCTCTTTTTGGATATGGGAATAAAAAGTATCCTATACTTTATTCCAGGTAATGTACTATGTGTGTGCCAAATTTCATTCAAATCCGTTGAGCCGTTTTTGCGTGATCGAGTAACAAACATCCAAACTTTCCCATTTATTATATTAGTAGGATACATGATTTAATCAGTGTTTGCCTGATTTAGATTTTAACATTTATCACAGGTGACAACAACTTTTGTTCTGTCAGGGGCATCTCTACGGAATGTTTGGTTACTGAGATTTCCAAAGCCAGTACAAAACATACCTTATCTCCCAGATAGTTTTTGGAGGGATTCTGCATAGCTAATCAGCCGACCTAGGCTAATCATAACTGGGAGGGAGGGGCTAGATTTAATATACAGCAATATTTCACGATAGGAAGTTTTTATGAGGCTGAACCCAGGAAAATGACCATGGCATTGAGTATCCTACTAATCCTACTAATATAATAAATTCGAAAGTTCGGATGTTCAGATGTTTGGATGTTTGGATGTTTGTTACTCGATTACACAACAATGGCTGAACGGATTTGAATGAAATTTGGCACACACATAGTACACTACCTGGAATAAAGTATAGTATACTTTTTATTCCCATAACCAAAAAGGGGGCGGAGACAAATACAAATTTCACTGGAAAATGTAAACTGCAGCCATTCACACTGTTAATGGCAGGGTTCTCAAACTTTGCGCACTTGGTCACTGGGTGACTGAGATTAATATTCAGAAAGGTGGGTGGAGTCTATAAAAAACAAACAAAATTAACCTATTGATTTTCAAGGGGAATATTTACATTGCTGCCATTCTTGCACTGTTAATGGCACAAGCCTCAAACCTGATACAGTTGATCATTGGGTGACTAGGGTTCAATTTCAGAAAGGGGGTGGAGCCACAAACAGCCAATTAGATTTGTTATATTCCAGTGCAAATTATTGATGCCAAACACCGCAAAGCTCACAAACTTGGTAATTGAGTAATTGATTAATTGTGCGTTAGGGTTAGAAAAACGGGCACAGCCAACACCAGCCAAATACATAAGCGGGCAACGCCGGGTCATAAGTGGGCGGAGACAAATACAAATTTTACTGGGAAAATGTAAACAGCAGCCATTCTTACACTGTTAATGGTAAGGTTCTCAAACTTTGCACATCTGGTTACTGGGTGACTGGGGTTAATATTCAGAAAAGTGGGTGGAGCCTACAAAAGGCAATCAAAAACTACCTATTGATTTTTCAGGGGAATATTTTATTGCTGTCATTCTTGCACTGTTAATGGCACAAGTCTCAAACCTGGTACAGTTGATCATTGGGTGACTGGGGTTTAAATTCATAAAACAGGGTGGAGCTACACACAGCCAATATGAGTTGTTTCATTTTAATGCAGGTTATTGATGCCAAAGACAGCAAAGCTCACAAACTTGGTCATTGAGTAATTGATTAATTGTGTGTTAGTGTTAGGAAAAGTGGGCGCAGCCAGCACCTGCAAAATACATAATCGGGCAATGCTGGGTCATCAGTAGGCGGAAACAAATGCAAATTTCACTGAGAGAATTTAAACTGCAGCAATTCTTACACTTTTAATGGTAGGGTTCTCAAACTTTGCACAGCTGGTCACTGGGTGACTGGGATTAATATTCAGAAAAGTGGGTGGAGCCTATAAAAGCCAATCAAAATCCAACTATTGATTTTTAAGAGGAATATTTAATTGCTACCATTATTGCACTGTTAATGGCACAAGCCTTAAACCTGGTACAGTTGGTCATTGGGTGACTGGGGTTCAAATTCAGACAAAGGGGTGGAGCCACAAACAGCCAATCAGATTTGTTTAATCTCAATGCAAAATGATTGATGCCAAAGACCGCAAAGCTCACAAACTTGGTTATTGAGTAATTGTGTGTTAGGGTTAGAAATAGTAGGCGGAGCCAACACCAGCCAAATACATACCTGAACAATGTTAGGAAATAAGTGGGTGGAGAAAAATACAAATTTCATTGCGCAAATGTAAACTGCAGCCATTCTTACACTGTTAATGGCAGGGATCTCAAACTTTGTACAGCTGGTCACTGGGTGACTGGGATTGATATTCAGAAGTGGGTGGAGCCTATAAAAGTCAATCAAAATCCACCTATTGATTTTTAAGGGGAATGTTTAATTGCTGCCATTCTTTCACTGTTAATCACCTGTACCTGGTACAGTTGGCCATTGGGTGATTGGGTTTCAAATTCAGAAAAGGGGTGGAGCCACATCCAATCAGATTAATTTTCTTTCATTGCAAAGTATTGATGCCAAAGACCGCAAAGCTCACATACTTGGTCATTAAGTAATTGTGTGTTAGGGTTAGGAAAAGTTGGCAGAGCCAACACTAGCCAAATACATACCCAGGCAACGCCGTGCGTCCAGCTAGTATAATAAATGGGAAAATTTGGATGTTTGGATGTTTGTTACTCGATCACGCAAAAATGGCTGAACGGATTTGAATGAAATTTGTCACACACATAGTACATTGCCTGGACTAAAGTATAGGATACTTTTTATCCCCATAACCAAAAAGGAGCGGAGACAAATACAAATTTTACTGGAAAATGTAAACTGCAGCCATTCCTACACGGTTAATGGCAGAGTTCTCAAACTTTGCACAGTTGGTCATTAGGTGACTGGGATTAATATTCAGAAAAGTGGGTGGAGCCTACAAAAGCCAATCAAAATTCACCTATTGATTTTCAAGGGGAATATTTACATTGCTGCCATTCTTGCACTGTTAATGGCACAAGCCTCAAACCTGGTACAGTTGATCAGTGGGTGACTGGGGTTCAATTTTAGAAAGGGGGTGGAGCCACAAATAGCCAATTAAATGTTTTTCATTTCAATGCAAATTTTTGATGCCGAACACCGCAAAGATCACAAACTTGGTAATTGATTAATTGTGTGTTAAGGATAGAAAAGTAGGCACAGCCAACACCAGCCAAATACATAAATGGGCAATGCCGGGTCATAAGTGGGCGGAGACAAATACAAATTTTACTGGAAAATGTAAACAGCAGCCATTCTTACACTGATAATGGTAGAGTTCTCAAACTTTGCACAGTTGGTTACTGGGTGACTGGGGTTAATATTCAGAAAAGTGGGTGGAGTCTATAAAAGCCAATCAAAATTAACCTATTTATTTTCAAGGGGATTATTTACATTGCTGCCATTCTTGGACTGTTAATGACACAAGCCTCAAACCTGGTACAGTTGATCATTGCGTGACTGGGGTTTAAATTTATAAAAGGGGGTGGAGCCACAAACAGCCAATTAGATTTGTTATATTCCAGTGCAAATTATTGATGCCAAACACCGCAAAGCTCACAAACTTGGTAATTGAGTAATTGATTAATTGTGCGTTAGGGTTAGAAAAACGGGCACAGCCAACACCAGCCAAATACATAAGCGGGCAACGCCGGGTCATAAGTGGGCGGAGACAAATACAAATTTTACTGGGAAAATGTAAACAGCAGCCATTCTTACACTGTTAATGGTAAGGTTCTCAAACTTTGCACATCTGGTTACTGGGTGACTGGGGTTAATATTCAGAAAAGTGGGTGGAGCCTACAAAAGGCAATCAAAAACTACCTATTGATTTTTCAGGGGAATATTTTATTGCTGTCATTCTTGCACTGTTAATGGCACAAGTCTCAAACCTGGTACAGTTGATCATTGGGTGACTGGGGTTTAAATTCATAAAACAGGGTGGAGCTACACACAGCCAATATGAGTTGTTTCATTTTAATGCAGGTTATTGATGCCAAAGACAGCAAAGCTCACAAACTTGGTCATTGAGTAATTGATTAATTGTGTGTTAGGGTTAGGAGAAGTGGGCGCAGCCAGCACCTGCAAAATACATAATCGGGCAATGCTGGGTCATCAGTAGGCGGAAACAAATGCAAATTTCACTGAGAGAATTTAAACTGCAGCAATTCTTACACTTTTAATGGTAGGGTTCTCAAACTTTGCACAGCTGGTCACTGGGTGACTGGGATTAATATTCAGAAAAGTGGGTGGAGCCTATAAAAGACAATCAAAATCCAACTATTGATTTTTAAGAGGAATATTTAATTGCTGCCATTCTTGCACTGTTAATCACCTGTACCTGGTACAGTTGGCCATTGGGTGATTGGGGTTCAAATTCAGAAAAGGGGGTGGAGTCACATCCAATCAGATTAATTTTATTTCATTGCAAATTATTGATGCCAAAGACCGCAAAGCTCACATACTTGGTCATTAAGTAATTGTGTGTTAGGGTTAGGAAAAGTGGGCAGAGCCAGCACCAGCCAAATACATACCCGGGCAACGCCGGGCGTCCAGCGCTAGTCCTTAATAATTTACTGCATTTTACTATATGTTACTGCTTTTTTTTTCGCACAGTAACACTTTGTGATGTGAAGTGATTTCAAATTGAGTTAGCAAACCCTAAGTAAAAAAATGGTTTAGCTTTAGATAATCATTGATCTTTACCACTACATGTAAATGCATTACTATGAGAATTTCCTACAGCAATACAGAATATAGGCAGAGAGGGATTGTATGATTGGCCACATCACAACACATAGTTGCAATTGATTTGTTTATATAAAATATTACAGAGCTGGTGGGTCACTGAATGGAGAGATGAAGGACTTTCAGTGGATGGAGCATAACTGAACCATTTCCATTTCTTAAAGGACCCCTAAAGGGAAAGGAATACGTCCTTTTAATCAATATTGGAAGCCTGGCTGTCCTGCTAATCCTCTGCCTCTAATACTTTCAGCCATCGCCCCTGAACAAGCATGTAAATCAGAGGATTCTGATTGAAGTGTGACTGTTTACCAGCATGATTGTTTCTGGTGTGTGATTCAGACTCTACTGCAGCCACATTGATCAGCAGGGCTGCCAGGCAACTGGTATTGTTTAACAGGACAAACCGTCCTCCTCTTGTTACCTCCACCTAAAAAACATCCCCAGCATCCAACCTTTTCTCACACAGGACACTACCAAACGTCTGGTGCATGCCCTGATTATTTCCCGACTAGACTATGGCAACTCTCTGCTCTGCAGCCTCCCTGCCAACTGCTTACAGCCCATCATATACTTTGCTGCACGACTCATCCACCTCTCCTCCTGCTTCTACAGCCCTATCCCCCTCTGTCACTCCCCTCACTGGCTGCCAATCACACCTCATCCTCCTCTCCTCCTGCTTCTACAGCCCAATCCCCCTCTGTCACTCCCCTCACTGGCTGCCAATCACACCTCATCCACCTCTCCTCCTGCTTCTACAGCCCTATCCCCCTCTGTCACTCCCTTCACTGGCTGCCAATCACACCTCATTCTCCTCTCCTCCTGCTTCTACAGCCCAATCCCCCTCTGTCACTCCCCTCACTGGCTGCCAATCACACCTCATCCACCTCTCCTCCTGCTTCTACAGCCCAATCCCCCTCTGTCACTCCCTTCACTGGCTGCCAATCACACCTCATCCACCTCTCCTCCCACTTCTCCAGCCCAATCCCCCTCTGTCACTCCCTTCACTGGCTGCCAATCAGACCTCATCCACCTCTCCTCCCACTTCTCCAGCCCTATCCCCCTCTATCACTCCCTTCACTGGCTGCCAATCACACCTCATCCACCTCTCCTCCTGCTTCTACAGCCCTATCCCCCTCTGTCACTCCCTTCACTGACTGCCAATCACACCTCATCCACCTCTCCTCCCACTTCTCCAGCCCAACCCCCCTCTGTCACTCCCTTCACTGGCTGCCAGTCACACCTCATCCACCTCTCCTCCTGCTTCTCCAGCCCAATCCCCCTCTGTCACTCCCTTCACTGGCTGCCAATCACACCTCATCCACCTCTCCTCCTGCTTCTACAGCCCTATCCCCCTCTGTCACTCCCCTCACTGGCTGCCAGTCACACCTCATCCACCTCTCCTCCTGCTTCTACAGCCCTATCCCCCTCTGTCACTCCCCTCACTGGCTGCCAATCACACCTCATCCACCTCTCCTCCTGCTTCTCCAGCCCTATCCCCCTCTGTCACTCCCTTCAATGGCTGCCAATCACATCTCATCCACCTCTCCTCCCACTTCTCCAGCCCTATCCCCTCTGTCACTCCCTTCACTGGCTGCCAATCACACCTCATCCACCTCTCCTCCTGCTTCTCCAGCCCTATCCCCCTCTGTCACTCCCCTCACTGGCTGCCAATCACACCTCATCCACCTCTCCTCCTGCTTCTACAGCCCTATCCCCCTCTGTCACTCCCTTCACTGGCTGCCAATCACACCTCATCCACCTCTCCTCCCACTTCTCCAGCCCTATCCCCCTCTGTCACTCCCTTCACTGGCTGCCAATCACACCTCATCCACCTCTCCTCCTGCTTCTACAGCCCTATCCCCCTCTGTCACTCCCTTTACTGGCTGCCAGTCACACCTCATCCACCTCTCCTCCTGCTTCTCCAGCCCAATCCCCCTCTGTCACTCCCTTCACTGGCTGCCAATCACACCTCATCCACCTCTCCTTCTGCTTCTCCAGCCCTATCCCCCTCTGTCACTCCCTTCACTGGCTGCCAGTTACACAAAGGATACAATTTAAAATCCAAGGATACCATTTACAATCCTTACTCTTGCCTACAAAGCTATCCACAACCTAGCTCCTTCCTATCTAAATCAACTTATTTCCAGACTAGCTGATGACCCGGCATTGCTTGGGTATGTATTTGGCTGGTGTTGGCTGTGCCCACTTTTTCTAACCCTAACACACAATCACTCAATTACTCAATGACCAAGTTTGGGAGCTTTGCTGTCTTTGGCATCAAAAATTTGCATTTAAATGAAACAAATCTGATTGGCTGTTTGAGGCTCCACCCCCTTTTCTGAATTTGAACCCCTGTCACCCAATGACCAACTGTACCAGCTTTGAGGCTTGTGCCATTAATAGTGCAAGAATGGCAGCAATTAAACATTCCACTTGAAAATCAATAGGTGAATTTTGATTGGCTTTTGTAGGCTCCACCCACTTTTCTGAATATTAATCCAAATCACCCAGGGACCAACTGTGCAAAGTTTGAGAAACCTGCCATTAACAGTGTAAGAATGGCTGCAGTTTACATTTTCACAGTGAAATTTGTGGTTATTGGGCTAAAACGTATCCTATACTTTATTCCAGGTAATGTACTATGTGTGTGCCAAATTTCACTCAAATCCGTTCAGCCATTGTTGCGTGATCGAGTAACAAACTTCCAAACATCCAAACTTTTGCATTTATAATATTAGTGAGATACACAAGACAAGACAAGACAAATAACATTTATATTGCGCTTTTCTCCTTGCGGACTCAAAGCGCCAGAGCAGAGCAGCAGCCACTAGGGCGCGCTCTATTGGCAGTAGCAGTGTAAGGGAGACTTGCCAAAGGTCTCCTACTGAATTAGTGCTGGCTTACTGAACAGGCAGAGCCGAGATTCGAACCCTGGTCTCCTGTGTCAGAGGCAGAGCCCTTAACCATTACACCATCAGCCAACAGCCGCTCTACTAACAATATCCTTCTGTCTCCTTCCCTGATCACCTCTTCCCACTCCCGCTTACAAGACTTCTCTTGATCCTCTCCCCTCTTCTGGAACATTCTCCCTCAACACATCTGCCACTCACCCACACTTTACTCTTTTTAGGCGCAATCTTAAAACTCATCTCTTCAGGCAAGCATACTCTCCTACCTCGTACACCCTGCCCACTAACCACCATTCTACCACCTTATACACAGCTTCCCTTTAACTACTGTCCTATACCTTAAACCTTTAGACTGTAAGGCCTTTTGGCCAGGGCTCGCCTCCACCTTTGTCTCACAATGTTGTGTAATGGGTGTACATACCTCCCACCCCTGTGTCAAAATATGTAGTTAATTTGTTCACTGCATCAGCTGTTATCCACTTTTGTATTGTATTAACTGTTGTTTTGTCTATTTTGTATTGTTATACCCTGTATACTGCTGTACAGTGCCAAGGAAGATGCTGATGCTATATACATTAATAACAATAATAATAACAGTAAATTAATATGGCAGCCTCCATATTCCTCCCCCTTCAGGTGTCCTTATAGTGTTTTCTCTTCACCAGTCTATTCGATCAGGTAATTGTAGTAATATAACTGTGCATTTGTTGTATTTTTAGTGCTGGGTGTACAATACAAGTGCCATGCTTGCCGCGCCCGGGATGCAGACGACTGTGAAGGTGAAGAAGTTTTATGCCCAGAAGGCAGCGCCTGTATGACCGTCTCTGAACGACTGATCATTTCCGGTATGTCTAATCCTCATTTTAAATTAACCTCCCTGGCATTAACCCCAAGTCAGGCTTGGAGTTTGAAAGCCGCAGCTCAGATCGGTAGCCCCGAGCTAGACTCGTGGTCACCGACACAAGGTCTATGCAGAGCAATGGTGCGCAGCGGGCATTTTCACTCACCTCCCTGGGGATCCACATTCTTCTTCCTGTCCTCCGAGGCTCTGCATTCCCCTAGTGAGATCGCCGGCTGTCATCATGACACCAGGTGGCGATCTCACTATAAGGGTACAGCGCCATCCGGAATACGGAGGGAGAACTGCAGTGCTGGATGCCAGGGAGGTGAGTGCTGTGGCTGCTGCAAATCTCTTTAACCCCTTGTCCCCCATGCAGGCTGGGATAGCCAGAATGTGGAGCCCCAGCCATGTAGCTATGGACTATGGTATGGGGGGTTCCGGGGGGGGAGAGGGGCAACCAAGCCTCTCCCTCTCCCCTGGAGCCCTTGTCCAATCCATGAACAAGGGGCTCTTCCCCACCTCTGTTGCCCAGGAGAAGGCAGAGGCCGATGACGCTCTGGGGGCGGAGGGTCATGGTGGCATCTGGGGGTCCCCTTTAAGATGGAGACCGACCACTTTCTACCCCTATACTCATTTTGCACGGGGATCTCCATCTTGAAGGGGACTCCCAGATGCTACCATGAACCACCCAAGGCATTGTTGGCTCCCACCTCCTCCTAGGGCACTGGAGGTGGGGAAGAGCCCCTTGTCTATGGATTGGACAATGGCTCTGGGGGAGAGGGGCAGGCTTGCATGGACCATGAGGGCTGGTATAGCTCCTGGTTTCCAGGGAGTCTGTACACAACTGCCTACGGACCCCCTGAAAGCCCCGTCAGGAAAATCACTGCTCTTTCTTTTGATATATGTAAATTGACACTACCGCTCGGCTTATACATTATCTGTTATTTACGCATTTAAATGTATACTTTTTCCAATCGTAACTTTAAAATTGTTTTTCTCCAAACCTATAAGGTCTTTTAGATATTTTTTGTTTTGTTCCCTCGTTCCTCCTTAACAAACCCTGCAAATTTGGTGTTTCTAGCACGTAAACGCTAAATTCAGCGACTATTACCATATTTCCCACACTCAACTTAAAAAAAAAAATCGATTTTCTCAAAAACTATAAGGTCTTTTTGAAAAAAAAAAATTATTGTCCCCACTGTCCTCCCTGCAAATTTGGTGTTTCTAGCATGTGCCGGGCTTTGCTATTAACACCGTGAATGGGGCAGCATCATGGAAGATGTTGGCGCTATATAAATAAAAATAATAATAGTTGTTATTATTGTTATAGTTGTTGTTACTACTATTGTTTGATATCACTTTTGTTTTTACAGGTCAACAAACTCACTCGGTTTTAAAGCGATGTGCGGAGAACTTGCCTTGCAAAGCAGCTTCTAACGCATTTGCCACAAATGAAAATCGTGTATCGCTTTTCACGGAATGCTGTACAGGAGATCTGTGTAACTCTGATGGCTACAACAGTAAGTTCTGGGAAGAGTGTTCCTTGTTATATTATCCTCATCAGCTAGATCCAGACATTTCTTGGCCTGCATACAATATTCACACCAGCTTGTGACCTTAAAGGGGATCTGAAGGGGAAATAAACTTATGAGAGAATGATTTGTATGTGTAGTACAGCTAATAAATGGAACATTGGTAGCAAAGAATATAGTCTCATATGGTTTCCAATACAGGAAGAGTTAAGAATCTTCAGTTGTTATCTATGTAAAAGAGTTTCTCTGAGCTCTTCTCCTGATTTATTCAGAGAGCAATGCTATTTTCTGAAGTACTTATCTCAACCTGTCTGTCACTGTTCCTAGTTTGTTTAAGGTTTTACTGCCAGGAAGTTCAAAGGATCCTTAGCACCATATAGGCAGGTGGGGAGTGTTAGACCTGTCCCCATTCAGGAATAAGATGTCCCTCTCTGTAGATTGGAAGAAAGGGGCCAAATCCTGCCCACCAGGGGTGGATACGATTAATGTACAGTTGTACAGAGGCGCCAGTAGTATAGAAGGAGCTAAAAACTTTTAAAATGAAGGAGGCAGCAGTGGACTTGCCACCCCGAGGTAGACACAAGATACTGTTGAGTTTTTTCCACAAAAAACAATTTATTTACATACTCCAGACAAGTGCAACACGACAAGTGCATTTTGCGGGCATATCCCACTTCATCAGGCTATAACAAGGAGTACACAACTCATGCAGGTCTAAGCTTAGTGCCTCTGTGTCATCATCACGTACAGCATCAGAGTGTCTGCCTTGCTTCTCTCCCTTTTCTGATGCCAAGAATGCACAAATGGCACTCTGGTGCATCAATGGCTAGGGAAATAGGTCCTCTGAGCAATCCAATTCAGGGGCAGCGTTTTAAGGGCAGAAATCACATTGAATGCTAAATTGCAGGCCTTAAAGTGCTTTAAAACATCTTGCATGTGTATACATCAATCAGGGAGTGTAATTAGAGTACTGCTTCACACTGACACACCAAACTCACTGTGTAACGCACCGCAAACAGCTGTTTGTGTAGTGATGGCCGTGCTGGACTGGTGCGCACTATGGCCAGAGTGTAGGCCGTGGCGGTGTTCAAGCCCATATAGTCGCCGGGCTGAGATAGCTCAATGATAGAACAACAGTGACTGTCCAGCTGATCAAATTTGGTCTGTCCACTACCTTATTATCTTGGGTGTGTCCCCCCCACCCGAGACACTCATATAGCCGGCAGTCATTGCTTCATTGTGATACGCAAGCCCCTTCACCGTGGCAAGGTAGTGATCACGAAGGGGAATTGACACATGCCTTTTGTTTTGTTGTTGCAGCTTTAGTGCAGCCAGAAAAATTAGGCAGGCATGTACACGCACCAGAAAAATTATTATAGCGGCCGCTGCTAGCAGGGGCCTTAAAAATTCAGGAATCCGCCTGGAGTCCTGGACCCTGTTGGTGGTGGCGGAGAAGGCAGTCAAGCGGCCTGCGGGCAGAGATGCTGTGTGGGGACCGACTGAGTCTTAGGGCAGGCAGTCACATGGCGTGCAGGCAGAGATGCTGTGTGGGGACCGACTGAGTCTTAGGACAGGCAGGGGTGCTCTTTTTTAGCAATAAGAATCAGCAAGGAGCAAGCTAACAAGCCTACAAGAGCCTAACTAAGCTTTCCCTATGTCTCTCTCTGCAGCAGCTCTCCCTTCCCTAATTACTGCAGGCACATGAGTGAGTCCAATGCCTGACGCTGCATGCCTTTTATAAGGGGGGTTGGGCTCTAGGAGGGAGTGTAGCCTGATTGGCTACAATGTGCCTGCTGACTGTGGTGTAGAGGGTCAAAGTTGACCCTAATGATGCACTATGGGGCCAAATCAAACTTCCGCAAAAGTTTGCGGTTCTCCGCGATCGCGAACCACAGAAGTTTGCTGGCAACCATTCGCCAGCGAACAGCTCGGGCCATCTCTATTCTAGACCAGCGGTAGGGAACATTGGCTCTCCAGCTGTGATAAAACTACAAAACCCAGAATGCATTTGTCTTCACTAATCATGACTGTGGCTGACAGACTCCTGCAATGCATTGTGGGACTTGTAGTTCCTTAACAGCTAGAGAGCCAAGGTTCCCTACCCCTGTTCTAGAGCATGAGTGGCACTGCAGGCAGAGAAGTCCGGCAGGACTTGGAACTTTGGAGCTCGCAGGACGTGAGTGTTCACTTTGTGTTCCCAGCCCGCTGCGCCATCAAATCTCCCCCAAACCCCTTTATGAAAGATCTGCGCTTCCATCTACTAATATGTTCTATTTCTACAGTGCCAATTGACATCAATGATCACCTGGGTCCTCGGTGTCCATCTTGCTTTGCAACTAACACGTTGGGTACTTGTGAGACGGATGTAACATCAATCTGTCCAGGAGTCGATGACAAATGTTCAGATATCTCAGGACACATTTTAGTACCTGGTAAGGTTTTTACTGTTTCTTTAGATGCAAGCTTTACATTTTTAGTACCACTTTTTTGTGTTACATTTTCTTAACCGTATTTCTGGTGATTTACGTAGGTTTATCTTATGTAGGGTTTTCTTTTTGTTTTGTTTTTGTGTTGTTTTTACATTACTCAAAAGCAAGATTTTACAGGGGTAATTGTTAATGCTTCAAGTGTGGATATATTTCTACACTTAGACATTTACACATAAATACGTGTATGTAAGAATGTTTTGGTTTTGCAGCCTACTGAGTCAGGGGAACAAGCAACCAGTTCACTAAGCAAAAAAGTACTTCTCTCACTGTAGTATACAATTTTACATGGTAAAATATTTATACAGATTGTTAGCAGATCATAAATTTAAATATATATATATATATATATATTTATTCCTAGACACACAATGTCAATGAAGCATCCACTGTAAAATAATTTGGTGTGCAGAATTTGTATAATTTAGTAGCACCTATTTTACAAATTCATTTATTTATTGTATCTATATAGCGCCAACATATTATGCAGCGCTGGACATTAGTTTAGGTTACAGACAATATTTAGGGATGACATACAGCAATATGACAATACAGGAATACAAGAAAGACCAGATCACACAGCACAGTATGAGTACAAGGTAATGCTTAGTCACTGAATGGAGCATGGAGATCACACAGCACAGTATGAGTACAAGGTAATGCTTAGTCACTGGATGGAGCATAAAGATCACACAGCACAGTATGAGTACAAGGTAATGCTTAGTCACTGGATGGAGCATGGAGATCACACAGCACAGTATGAATACAAGGTAATGCTTAGTCACTGGATGGAGCATGGAGATCACACAGCACAGTATGAGTACAAGGTAATGCTTAGTCACTGGATGGAGCATGGAGATCACACAGCACAGTATGAGTACCAGGTAATGCTCAGTCACTGGATGGAGCATGGAGATCACACAGCACAGTATGAGTACAAGGTAATGCTTAGTCACTGGATGGAGCATGGAGATCACACAGCCCAGTATGAGTACAAGGTAATGCTTAGTCACTGGATGGAGCATGGAGATCACACAGCACAGTATGAGTACAAGGTAATGCTTAGTCAGTCACTGGATGGGAGCATGGAGATCACACAGCACAGTATGAGTACAAGGTAATGCTTAGTCAGTCACTGGATGAGAGCATGGCGATTAGGCAAGTTAGGGACACTCAGATCCATAGGATGGGTGCACAGTAATGGAGGTGCATGAACAGGTAGGAGACACAAGGAGGAGGACCCTGCCCGAAGGCTTAAAATCTACAAGCAATAATAATAAAATTCCCTCTTTATCTTGCCATTTTTTAAATATTGGTTATTTGTAAGATTCCCGTGGACCCCGTGCCATGTTACTTTACACTGGTGGATTCCTGAAGCTTGAATTTAGAAGCCAGAGGATTGCAGATCAATGTATTTTGGTTTAGTCCTCCACTGCGAGTGCAATCACTAGGCAAGATGTGCAGTGATGTAGAGAGAACTCACCTCCTCGGGGGTCTCTGTGGGTGCAATCACTAGGCAAGATGTGCAGTGATGTAGAGAGAACCCGCCTCCTCGGGGTCACAATGGGTGCAATCACTAGGCAAGATGTGCAGTGATGTAGAGAGAACCCGCCTCCTCGGGGGTCACTGCGGGTGCAATCACTAGGCAAGATGCACAGTGATGTAGAGAGAACCCGCCTCCTCGGGGGTCACTGCGGGTGCAATCACTAGGCAAGATGTGCAGTGATGTAGAGAGAACCCGCCTCCTCGGGGGTCACTGCGGGTGCAATCACTAGGCAAGATGTGCAGTGATGTGTAGAGAACCCGCCTCCTCGGGGGTCACTGCGGGTGCAATCACTAGGCAAGATGTGCAGTGATGTAGAGAGAACCCGCCTCCTCGAGGGTCACTGCGGGTGCAATCACTAGGCAAGATGTGCAGTGATGTAGAGAGAACCCGCCGCCTCGGGGGTCACTGCGGGGGCAATCACTAGGCAAGATGTGCAGTGATGTAGAGAGAACCCGCCTCCTCGGGGGTCACTGCGGGTGCAATCACTAGGCAAGATGTGCAGTGATGTAGAGAGAACCCGCCTCCTCGGGGGACACTGCGGGTGCAATCACTAGGCAAGATGTGCAGTGATGTAGAGAGAACCCGCCTCCTCGGGGGTCACTGCGGGTGCAATCACTAGGCAAGATGTGCAGTGATGTAGAGAGAACCCGCCTCCTCGGGGGTCACTGCGGGTGCAATCACTAGGCAAGATGTGCAGTGATGTGGAGAGAACCCGCCTCCTCGGGGGTCACTGCGGGTGCAATCACTAGGCAAGATGTGCAGTGATGTAGAGAGAACCCGCCTCCTCGGGAGTCACTGCGGGTGCAATCACTAGGCAAGATGTGCAGTGATGTAGAGAGAACCCGCCTCCTCAGGGGTCACTGCGGGGGCAATCACTAGGCAAGATGTGCAGTGATGTGGAGAGAACCCGCCTCCTCGGGGGTCCCTGCGGGTGAAATCACTAGGCAAGATGTGCAGTGATGTAGAGAGAACCCGCCTCCTCGGGGGTCACTACATATCAGGAGATAAGATTGGTTCACCTGAAATGATCACTGCACAGGTTTCCCTACTCACGACTAGTGATGGCCTGAACATCAAATTTTCAGTTCACGAAGTTCGAACATGAATTTTCAACAAATTTCCTGTGAGAATGATTGATTATAATTATTGTTTTTATTATTATTATTGTTATTATTATCATTATTATATATAGGGCACCAACATATTCCGTGGTGTTGTAC
The DNA here is from genome assembly GCF_040937935.1 of Hyperolius riggenbachi. Classification (NCBI taxonomy): domain Eukaryota; kingdom Metazoa; phylum Chordata; class Amphibia; order Anura; family Hyperoliidae; genus Hyperolius; species Hyperolius riggenbachi. Next base: position 387,219,002 of record NC_090651.1, on the reverse strand, counting down.
AAAGTAAGAAACAAATTGGAAGTACATAATACAGACAAATTGAATTATCATTGGTAAAATGTCATTTCATTGGTATTGGTATTTTTAATGGTGAAATGTAAACTGCAGCCATTCTTCAACTGTTAAAGCGGATATGAGATGAAAAACTAACTATAATGAGTAACTTGTCTATATATCTTATCTAAAGTTTAGATCGTTTACACAGCAAATCTAGCTGCAAACAGCTTCAACAGTATATGATTATTTATTCCTGTAATACAATGAAGGCAGCAATTTTCTGTTTGTCACATTACACACAGGCAAGCTGAAAGCATCTCCAGCCCTCAGTCTGTCACAGCCTGTGACAAATTCACTCCTCCCTCCTCCCCTCTGCATCTGAAATCTCTGGCTAGTAACCTCCTCCTCCTCCTGCTCAGACTGAGCTCCCATAAGCCCCTGCTACCTGGGACTGAGTGCCAAGGCTCTCTGAAAAACTGTGGGCAAGGCTTGTTTAGTTTATAGGGAATTGGAGTATTAAAAGAAAACAAACTAATTATTTGGTTTGAGGAATGCCCTATAAACTATATGAAAGGAACACAATTATGCTATGAGTAAAAGTTTATCTCGGATCCACTTTAATCGCAGAGTTTTTAAACTTGGCACACTTGGTCACCGGGATTCATTGTCAGGAAAATAGATGAAGCCTACAACATTCAATCAAAATTCACCTATTGATTTTCAAGGGGAATATTTAAACTGCTCCCATTCTTACGCCATTAATGGCAGAGGCCTCAAACCTGCTACAGTCAGTCATTGGGTGCCTGGGATTAAAAATCACTAAAGGGGGCGGAGTCACAATCAGATCATCAGATTTCTTTGCTGGATAAACTGCTTCCAGTCACACATTTTTTATGCCAGGAAACCAAAAGCTCACAAACTTGGTCACTGAGTGACTGTGTGTCCAGGTTACAAAAAGTGTGCAAAGCCAAAAATCCTGCATATTTCCCTGGGAAAATGTAAACTGCAGCCATTCTCACACTGTAAATTGCAGGGTTCTTAAACTTCACATAGTTGGTCACTGGGTGACTGAGATTAATATTCACTGGATGGAGCCTACAACAGCCAATCAAAATTCACCTATTGTTTTTTAAAGGGGAATATTTAAATTGCTGCCATTCTTACACTCTTAATAGCAGGGGACTGAGGTTCAAATTCAGAAAAGGGGGTGGAGCCACAAACAGCCAATCATATTTGTTTTATTTATCAGGAAAAATGTAAATTATTAAAACCAAGGACCCCAAAGCTCATAAACTTGGTCACTGAGTGAGCGGGGTCAATGACCAACTTTTTTTTTACAAAGGAGGGTGGTTTAATTGTATAAATGGTCATATTACGCTGCCTGAATGTATCCTAAAATACCTACAACCACCCAAGTAAATAGATAAAGGGGTCTAACATTTCTTACTCTGTAAGTATTTACATAAATTGTTCAACAATACCCCACATTGTACTTAAAGAATCATATTTGTAATCTTGGCACAAGAAGATGCCCTCTGGATCAAAGAGCAGTCATTATAGGAAACCAGAGACGTTTTATAATAAAAGTTTTATACCTACCTGGGACTTCCTCCAGCCCCATCTGCATGGATCGTTCCCACGCCGCCGTCCTCAGTCTTCTCTGTCGCCGGTATCGGGTCAGTGAGGGTCACACTGTAGTCACTTCCTGTCTGAGTCACGACTGAGTCAGCCACTTACATACCTGATATTTAACTCTTTCAGGCAGAGAAAGAAAAAAAGGAACACAGCCTAGTTATTTGTGTGCTCGGCACTGTACATACACATGTCTATCTCATCATGTCACATGTCACTTCGGGTATCCTTTAAAGCAACTCAACAAATCGGAGAGATAACTAGCTAAGAAATGATGACCCTAAGAAAATATTATCAAATTAGAAACTCTACAGGCTATCTTAGTCCCACCCCTTATCCATTCTCTTTGATAGAAATATTTCCTTAAAACTTTAACTAGAAATAATGAAATATCTCAATGCTTCTGCAAACTTCTATTTTGCTACAATTTTCTATTTTGCTACAATTTGATCTATAAATCACCGAAACTAGCCCCCCCCCCCAAAAAAAAGTGCCAAAGCCCCTCCCCCAATACGTACTGAGACCTATACTGTAAAACATTTGTTGATATTTTGTCCCCTACTTTATTTACATTTAACAATATACTAGAGGGGAAACCTGTACTTCCTTCTAAGCTCATCTTAGCTCAAATCTCTGGAATTTCAAAACCTCCCAGAGATCCTTTATACCCTAAAAACGATTGCCGCATATCTCTACTTAATATATAAAAAAAATGTGTGATTGATGTTTTCTGGTATTTCTGTATACTGTTTATTTCAGTAATTGTGGCATTTGTGTTAATCTGTACACTTTTCTCATTCAGGTGGAGTTGATAGAGAATTCTCAGCAAAAGGATGCGTATCTTCCGATATCAGCCACTCTGATTACTCCACCCTTGCTGGTCTGGCAATTTTCAATTACACTCGACTGGTCTACGATACTCCACCTACTAATCTAGTGTAACTGAAGAATTCTGAAGGCATTTACAACGAGATCACATTACAATTATTAGTAATGCATAAAAGCTGATAAATTAATTATACTCATGATGATTTGCATGAATGATCTGAAAATCAAAAATATTGGCGAACGGATCGGATGGGGTGAATAACAAACAATTAAAGTGTAGCTGAGGCGACATGTGATATGATGAATATGTTTTGTACTGTCCAGAGAGGTTGTTACAGAGAGAGGTGGCAGCACATACTGGGACAGACAGACAGGGAGCCTTGACTGGACAAAGTAGCAGGGTGAGGGAACATACACAGTGGTGGTTGTTTGGCAGAATAAAGGGGGAAGAACACAGGATGGAGATCACAGGCCTAGTATAAATATTATTCCTCTTTATGCTCTTTTTATGCCCATTCTCTATATGGCGCACCAAAACCTGCCAAGGACAGCCACAGTGTCACAGGTGCAAGAAGGGGATGGGGGACAGTTTGCTAATGATTACTACTATTCAAAGTATCTATAGAAGTTATTATTATGAGCACAAGACCAATAGAGAGATACTTCTGCAGTTGAGGAAGGGCCCTTCGGGGCCCCTCTGGCCCAAGGGCCCTGATGCGGTCGCAACCACTGCAACCCCTATTGCTACACCCCTGGCCATTGCTGTAGTTTGGGAAAAAAAAAAACCACAATTCAGATAAAAATGATCACAAATGTTTTTGATTCTCTCATAGATAAGCCCAACAATATAAATTCTTTGCATTTTAAGTGAATGCTTATTTTGCAATACAAATGTAATTGTAATCAGAAAATAAACTTAACTTTGGCTTTCTTCTATTTTGTTCTTGTGGTGTTCTGTTTCCTCCAATATCTATATATAAAATCGTGTGTGTGTGTGTGTGTGTGTGTGTGTATATGTGTGTGTGAGTGTGTATATGTGTGTGTGTGTGTGTGTAGTGTGTGTAGTGTGTGTGTGTGTGTGTGTGTGTGTGTGTGTGTGTGTGTGTGTGCGTGTGTGCGAGTGCGTGTGTGTGTGTGTGTGTGTATATGTGTGTGTGAGTGTGTATGTGTGTGTGTGTGTGTGTGTAGTGTGTGTGTGTGTGTGTGTGTGTGTGTGTATATGTGTGTGTGAGTGTGTATGTGTGTGTGTGTGTGTGTAGTGTGTGTGTGTGCACGTGTGTGCGTGCGTGCGTGCGTGCGTGTGTGTGTGTATATGTGTGTGTGTGAGTGTGTATATGTGTGTGTGTGTGTGTGTGTGTGTGTGTGTGTGTGTGTGTGTCCAGGCCAAAAGGTCCCAGTCCTCCCCTGCTGCACACAGAATTCTGCATAGCAGTTAAACTAGACTGCAATTCCAAAATGGCAGAAAAACAGGTGAGAATGGTAGCAATACCTAGACGAGCCTCTAGGGTCACTGCAGGAGATTTTATGCAAGGCAATACTGACTCATCCAGAGTACAGGGTGGAGAGTCAGCACCAGCCTCTGAGCAAGAAAGGGACTCACAAATGTCAGTGCGATTGTACATCATGGTTTTATACATGGTACAGAGCAGGCTCACAGAGATCTTCTCTGGACAAGGCAAAGATTCCCCAGTATCAGATTCGCAAAACCAAAGCGCTGTCTCACCCTCAGATTCGGCTAACAATGTCGAATCCGAGGAGTCAGAACGCAAAATTTGTGAATCAAAGATCGCTTTAGGTTGTGAAACTGATGCTTCCTTAGCGCAAACGTCCACAATCTGTGGACCAGAGTGCAAGGTGTTCAGGACAGAAACACTGGAGCAACTGTCATCAGGCAACGGGCCTTTACAGGTGTGAACAGAGTGAGACATCGATTCATATGCAGAAGAAGTTGCGACAACAACAGGAGAAACTTTATTAGACACATTAATTTTACTTTTGATGCTGCATAGTTTAGGAATTTTCCCCATAGCAGGATCATACAGTAGATGGAAGGTCTTAAAGATTTGTTTTTAATTGACAAGGGATCCCACATATCTTTGACAAAACTGACACATTTATGTTGATCACAATCTGCAGAAAGAGGAGAGAATCTTTCAGAATTCACACAGGTGTCCACCAGCGTAGTACACCCATTCATTTCAGATCGCACAGTGTCTAAACTCACTTGCTTTACACCAGAAAGACAGGAACAATCATCAGACCATGGTGTCGCTTTATTGGAGTCAATTGGTTGGTGTGTGTGCAATTCATCCAAAATCGTCTGCCACACACAAATCAGCGGATCCACAAAACATTCGTCACACTCATCAGAACCAATCAAAGCGTACACCGAGTCAACACAAGCATTAAGAGTCACCTCGCTTTTTGCGATATAATAATCGCAAAAGGCCTTCCAATCAAACTCAAGCTCCTCAACCAAAGCCCCAATATCCCATGAAGCAAATGGGGGGTCAAACAAGCCTGTATCAGGGTAAGATTCATTTGGATTGGGATCAGGAATATGTATAGATTTTCTTACACTTTTAATATCTTACTAATATAATAAATGGGAAAGTTCGGATGTTTGGATGTTTGGATGTTTGTTACTCGATCACGCAAAAATGGCTGAACGGATTTAAATGAAATTTGGCACACACATAGGCTATCATTCATAAAGCATTTCCGCATGCGGAAATGCTAAAAACAGCTGACTTTACCGACCACTCGGCAAAGTCAGCATTCATAAAGGCTCTTTCCGCATGAAAAAATGACACTACCGAGCAGAGTGATAAATCACCGCCTTGTGCGGTGATTATCGGAACAAATGTAGCAAAATGTTAATTCATAAAGAATACCGCCAGCGGTGCAACGTCGGAAAGTCCCGCTCCCTCTGATGTGGCGATACCAATGCAAGTGAATGGAGACACACAGACCTCCCAGGCAGCTGCAGCAGAGCGGAACACGGAGAAATGTATCAACTCGGCAGCTTCCGTGTCTCCGCAAGCCTACCGCCTGCCTACCGCCAGCCTAGTTCGGGGAATTTCCGCACTGCTTCCGCACATGGATACTTCTTTATGAATGCCCACCCAGAAGTCTAAAACACCGCCAGCGGTGTTTTTCCGCATCGATTCCCCTTACCGACAGCCTCTTTATGAATGATACCCATAGTACATTACCTGGAATAAAGTATAGGATACTTTTTATTCCCATAACCAAAAAGGGGGCGGAGACAAATACAAATTTCACTGGAAAATGTAAACTACAGCCATTCTTACACTGTTAATGGTAGGGTTCTCAAACTTTGCACAGTTGGTCGTTGGGTGACTGGGATTAATATTCTGAAAGGTAGGTGGAGTCTATAAAAGCCAATCAAAATTAACGTATTGATTTTCAAGGGTAATATTTACATTGCTGCCATTCTTGCACTGTTAATGGCACAAGCCTCAAACCTGGTACAGTTGATCATTGGGTGACTGGGGTTCAATTTCAGAAAGGGGTTGGAGCCACAAATAGCCAATTATATTTGTTTTATTTCAATGCAAATTATTGATGCCAAACACCGCAAAGATCACAAACTTGGTAATTGGTTAATTGTGTGTTAGGGTTAGAAAAGTAGGCACAGCCAACACCAGCCAAATACATAAATGGGCAACGCTGGGTCATAAGTGGGCGGAGACAAATACAAATTTTACTGAAAAATGTAAACAGCAGCCATTCTTACACTGTTAATGGTAGGGTTCTCAAACTTTGCACAGTTGGTTACTGGAAAACTGGGATTAATATTCAGAAAAGTGGGTGGAGTCTATAAAAGCCAATCAAAATTAATCTATTGATTTTCAAGGGGAATATTTACATTGCTGCCATTCTTGGACTGTTAATGGCACAAGCCTCAAACCTGGTACAGTTGATCATTGGGTGACTAGGGTTCAATTTCAGAAAGGGGGTGGAGCCACAAACAGCCAATTAGATTAGTTATGTTCCAATGCAAATTATTGATGCCAAACACTGCAAAGCTCACAAACTTGGTAATTGACTAATTGATTAGTTTGCGTTAGGGTTAGAAAAACGGGTACAGCCAACACCAGCCAAATACATAAGCGGGCAACGCCGGGTCATAAGTGGGCGGAGACAAATACAAATTATACTGGGAAAATGTAAACAGCAGCCATTCTTACACTGTTACACTGGAGGTGTGTTTAGCTTCTAAGGGTAGAATGGTTAATTTGCATATATTCAGCAGTGATACACTGGGAGACATCTCAAGCTCACTCCAACCTGAATTATCACTGTTAATGGTAGGGTTCTCAAACTTTGCACAGTTGGTTACTGGGTGACTGGGGTTAATATTCAGAAAAGTGGGTGGAGCCTACAAAAAACAATCAAAAATTACCTATTGATTTTTCAGGGGAAAATGTCATTGCTGCCATTCTTGCACTGTTAATAGCACAAGCCTCAAACCTGGCACAGTTGATCATTGGGTGACTGGGGTTTAAATTTATAAAAGTGGGTGGAGCCTACAAACAGCAAATATGAGTTGTTTCATTTTAATGCAGGTTATTGATGCCAAAGACAGCAAAGCTCACAAACTTGGTCATTGAGTAATTTATTAATTGTGTGTTAGGGTTAGGAAAAGTGGGCCCAGCCAGCACCTGCAAAATACATAATCGGGCAATGCCGGGTCATCAGTAGGCGGAGACAAATGCAAATTTCACTGAGAAAATGTAAACTGCAGCAATTCTTACACTTTTAATGGTAGGGTTCTCAAACTTTGCACAATTGGTCACTGGGTGACTGGGATTAATATTCAGAGAAGTGGGTGGAGCCTACAAAAGCCAATCAAAATTCACCTATTGATTTTCTAGAGGGAATATGTAATTGCTACCATTCTTGCACTGTTAATGGCACAAGCCCTAAACCTGGTACAGTTGGTCATTGGGTGACTGGGGTTAAATTCAGACAAAGGGGTGGAGCCACAAACAGCCAATCAGATTTGTTTAATCTCAATGCAAATTATTGATGCCAAAAACCGCAATGCTCACAAACTTGGTTATTGAGTAATTGTGTGTTAGGGTTAGAAATAGTAGGTGGAGCCAACACCCGCCAAATACATACCTGAACAATGTTAGGAAATAAGTGGGTGGAGAAAAATACAAATTTCATTGCACAAATGTATACTGCAGCCATTCTTACACTGTTAATGGTAGGGTTCTAAAACTTTGCACAGTTGGTCACTGGGTGACTGGGATTAATATTCAGAAAAGTGGGTGGAGCCTATAAAAGCCAATCAAAATCCACCTATTGATTTTTAAGGGGAATATTTAATTGCTGCCATTCTTGCACTGTTAATCACCTGTACCTGGTACAGTTGGCCATTGGGTGATTGGGGTTCAAATTCAGAAAAGGGGTGGAGCCACATCCAATCAGATTAATTTTATTTCATTGCAAATTATTGATGCCAAAGACCGCAAAGCTCACATACTTGGTCATTAAGTAATTGTGTGTTAGGGTTAGGAAAAGTGGGCAGAGCCAACACTAGCCAAATACATACCCGGGCAATGCCGGGCATCCAGCCAGTACCAAATAATTCTGCCTATCATAGGTTCCACATATGCTTTAGCCTGGGGCAACAAACCCTGAGACTGAGAAGTCTCTCTGAATTCATCACACCCAAAGGTTTTACACATTTCAGACTTGACAGAAATAATTTCCTTATCTGTAGTTGCTATGGGCAATGGATTGTTTGGCTGAAAAGCAGAATCAGCAGACTGGCCTGCAAGCACCAACTCATTAGCATATGGTAAAGACTGAGAGGTGTTGCATAAACCAATCTGATCAGCATCTTGCACTGCAGGAAAAAAACTCATAGAAATAGCATGGCATGGGAATTCCAAGCTTACGAGAGAAGAAATGAGCAAGAAACCTGCAAGGGTTATGTCTCAGATTCTTGTGTCTGGCATACTCAGCAGCCCACAAAAACAGATCTCCTTGGAAAAGATTGTAAGCAATCTGAACACTCCAAGTGGAAATGCAAAGCAGTTTGTCCGCAACACTAGCAAAAATAAGAGTGTGCTAAGGGCCCAACTAAGGGAGCAATAATTATAGAGAAAGAAAGCCCATATACACAGCACCACTCATAATCAAATCAAGATATAACAATTTTATTTCAAAAACTTTATGTAGTTCATGGACCTAAAACACCAGCTGCAATAATTCATATACTCTGAACATATGCTTATATATATGTACACATGTAGATAAACGGAATAATTCCTATGGAGATATGCCAACTTGGTGGGCTACAAATGAGAGCCCGCCAGTGGTAGAACCCGGGTTCAGTATCTATATAAAGTGCTCAGTGAAAATTACAATTCATTCATAAAACAAAGTGCTTAAGTGCAAAACAATCATATACAGTTGAACAAAAACGGAGATCTGTTTTTGTGGGCTGCTGAGTATGCCAGACACAAGAATCTGAGACATAACCCTCGCAGGTTTCTTGCTCATTTGTTCTTTCGTAAGCTTGGAATTCCCATGCCATGCTATTTCTATGAGTTTTTTTCCTGCAGTGCAAGATGCTGATCAGATTGGTTTATGCAACACCTCTCAGTCTTTACCATATGCTAATGAGTTGGTGCTTGCAGGCCAGTCTGCTGATTCTGCTTTTCAGCCAAAAAATCCGTTGCCCATAGCAACTACAGATAACGAAATTATTTCTGTCAAGTCGGAAATGTGTAAAACCTTTGGGTGTGATGAATTCAGAGAGACTTCTCAGTCTCAGGGTTTGTTGCCCCAGGCTAAAGCATATGTGGAACCTATGATAGGCAGAATTATTTGGTATATTAAAGGTGTAATAAAATCTATACATATTCCTGATCCCAATCCATATGAATCTTACCCTGATACAGGCTTGTTTGACCCCCCATTTGCTTCATGGGATATTGGGGCTTTGGTTGAGGAGCTTGAGTTTGATTGGAAGGCCTTTTGCGATTATTATATCGCAAAAAGCGAGGTGACTCTTAATGCTTGTGTTGACTCGGTGTATGCTTTGATTGGTTCTGATGAGTGTGACGAATGTTTTGTGGATCCGCTGATTTGTGTGTGGCAGACGATTTTGGATGAATTGCACACACACCAACCAATTGACTCCAATAAAGCGACACCATGGTCTGATGATTGTTCCTGTCATTCTGGGGTAAAGCAAGTGAGTTTAGACACTGTGCGATCTGAAATGAATGGGTGTACTACGCTGGTGGACACCTGTGTGAATTCTGAAAGATTCTCTCCTGTTTCTGCAGATTGTGATCAACATAAATGTGTCAGTTTTGTCAAAGATATGTGGGATCCCTTGTCAATTAAAAACAGATCTTTAAGACCTTCCATCTATGATCCTGCTATGGGGAAAATTCCTAAACTATGCAGCATCAAAAGTAAAATTAATGTGTCTAATAAAGTTTCTCCTGTTGTTGTCGCAACTTCTTCTGCATATGAATCGATGTCTCACTCTGTTCACACCTGTAAAGGCCCGTTGTCTGATGACAGTTGCTACAGTGTTTCTGTTCTGAACACCTTGCAGTCTGGTCCACAGATTGCGGACGTTTGCGCTAAGGAAGCGTCAGTTTCGGAACCTAAAGTGATCTTTGATTCGCAAATTTTGCGTTCTGACTCCTCGGATTCGACATTGTTAGCCGAGTCTAAGGGTGAGACAGCGCTTTGGTTTTGCGAATCTGATACTGGGGAATCTTTGCCTTGTCCAGAGAAGATCTCTGTGAGCCTGCCCTGTACCATGTATAAAACCATGATGTACAATCGCACTGACATTTGTGAGTCCCTTTCTTGCTCAGAGGCTGGTGCTGACTCTCCACCCTGTACTCTGGATGAGTCAGTATTGCCTTGCATAAAATCTCCTGCAGTGACCCTAGAGGCTCGTCTAGGTATTGCTACCATTCTCACCTGTTTTTCTGCCATTTTGGAATTGCAGTCTAGTTTAACTGCTATGCAGAATTATGTGTGCAGCAGGGGAGGACTGGGACCTTTTGGCCTGGGGGGACAACACAAACTAGAGGCCCGTTTCACGGCATCCCCAGCCCAAAGCCATACCTTTCTTGTGTGCAAATCTTCAAATTGTGATGACTAACAGCCCCAGCCACCACACACACACACACACACCACACCACCACACACACACACACCACACCACCACACACACACACACACACACACACACACACACACACACACACACACACACACACACACACACACACACACACACACACACACACACACACACACAAACACACACACACACACACTATACACACACACACACCACACCACACACACACACACACCACACCACACACACACACACTACACACACACTACACACACACACACACACACACACACACACACACACACACACACACACACACACACACACTACACACACACTACACACACACTACACACACACTACACACACACACAATTTTATATATAGATATTAGAGAAAACAGAACACCACAAGAACAAAATAGAGGAAAGCCAAAGTTAAGTTTATTTTCTGATTACAATTACATTTGTATTGCAAAATAAGCATTCACTTAAAATGCAAAGAATTTATAAAGTTGGGCTTATCTATGAGAGAATCAAAAACATTTGTTATCATTTTTATCTGAATCATGTTTGTCTTTTTTTTCCAAACTACAGCAATGGCCAGGGGTGTAGCAATAGGGGTTGCAGAGGTTGCGACCGCATCAGGGCCCTTGGGCCAGAGGGGCCCCGAAGGGCCCTTCCTCAACTGCAGAAGTATCTCTCTATTGGTCTTGTGCTCATAATAATAACTTCTATAGATACTTTGAATAGTAGTAATCATTAACAAACTGTCCCCCATCCCCTTCTTGCACCTGTGACACTGTGGCTGTCCTTGGCAGGTTTTGGTGCGCCATATCAATTGTTATGTACAGAGTGTTTGGGGGCCCCAATGTAAAACTTGCATCGGGGGCCCACAGCTCCTTAGCAATGCCACTGGAAATGGAGTGACCATCAAAACATCATTGGAAACACTTATGGACTTTCTGCTTTCAACTGCTGACCTACCAAGAAGGGGAGGATAGAGAATGTGCATAAAAAGAGCATAAAGAGGAATAATATTTATACTAGGCCTGTGATCTCCATCCTGTGTTCTTCCCCCTTTATTTTGCCAAACAACCACCACTGTGTATGTTCCCTCACCCTGCTACTTTTTCCAGTCAAGGCCCCCTGTCTGTCTGTCCCGGTATGTGCTGCCACCTCTCTCTGTAACAACCTCTCTGTACAGTACAAAACATATTAATCATATCAAATCCGTTCGCCAATATTTTTGATTTTCAGATCATTCATTCAATTCATCATGAGTATAATTAATTTATCAGCTTTTATGCATTACTAATAATTGTAATGTGATCTCGTTGTAAATGCCTTCAGAATTCTTCAGTTACACTAGATTAGTAGGTGGAGTATCGTAGACCAGTCGAGTGTAATTGAAAATTGCCAGACCAGCAAGGGTGGAGTAATCAGAGTGGCTGATATCGGAAGATACGCATCCTTTTGCTGAGAATTCTCTATCAACTCCACCTGAATGAGAAAAGTGTACAGATTAACACAAATGCCACAATTACTGAAATAAACAGTATACAGAAATACCAGAAAACATCAATCACACATTTTTTTTATATATTAAGTAGAGATATGCGGCAATCGTTTTTAGGGTATAAAGGATCTCTGGGAGGTTTTGGAATTCCAGAGATTTGAGCTAAGATGAGCTTAGCAGGAAGTACAGGTTTCCCCTCTAGTATATTGTTAAATGTAAATAAAGCAGGGGACAAAATATCTACAAATGTTTTACAGTGTAGGTCTGAGTACGCATTGGGGGAGGGGCTTTGGCATTGTATTTATTTATTTTTTGGCTAGTTTTGGTGATTTATAGATCAAATTGGAGCAAAATAGAAAATTGGAGCAAACTAGAAGTTTGCGGAAGCATTGAGAGATTTCATTATTTCTAGTTAAAGTTTTAAGGAAATATTTCTATCAAAGAGAATGGATAAGGGGTGGGACTAAGATAGCCTGTAGAGTTTCTAATTTGATAATATTTTCTTAGGGTCATCATTTCTTAGCTAGTTATCTCTCCGATTTGTTGAGTTGCTTTAAAGGATACCCGAAGTGACATGTGACATGATGAGATAGACATGTGTATGTACAGTGCCGAGCACACAAATAAGTAAGCTGTGTTCCTTTTTTTCTTTCTCTGCCTGAAAGAGTTAAATATCAGGTATGTAAGTGGCTGACTCAGTCGTGACTCAGACAGGAAGTGACTACAGTGTGACCCTCACTGACCCGATACCGGCGACAGAGAAGACTGAGGACGGCGGCGTGGGAGCGATCCGTGCGGATGGGGCTGGAGGAAGTCCCAGGTAGGTGTAAAACTTTTATTATAAAACGTCTCTGGTTTCCTATAATAGTGGTGCTCAGCAGAGCTCGAATATTCGAGTAGCTCGAATATTCGAGCTCTTTTTCAGCTATTCGAGCTCGGTATTCGAGCTCCGAATAGCTGGAGCTATTCGAATGGGCTATCCGAGTACACTCGAATAGCCCATTCACTATTCGAGCTATTCGAGCAACCCGGCGCTATTCGAGCTCGGTACCGAGCTCGAATAGCGTCATAGCCCAGATTGATGTCCTTAGAGCCAATCAGAGGGCTCCCAGGCCCTCTGACGGCAGCCAATCACAGAGGGGGACCCTGGCCAGCCCCTACCCTATAAATAGCGGCCGCCATGTTCCGTTTCTCCATGCTTGCCTGAGACTTGTACAGAGAGAGAGTTGCTCCTTTGTGCTTTGGCTTAGCAAGTGCTCTATTGTGATCATTTACCTAGCGTTTTTGCTCACCTACACCTGCCATATACACCTATATTGTTGTTAGTTAGATAGACATTGTATTTTAGTTAGTAGCTTGTGTGTTACATTAGAGACAGGCAGCTGCTGCAAGCTTACAGGTTTAGGCCTCAGGGGGGCCTTGCCTCTGTGGGCAGCTGTCCTCTGTTTATTTCTCTCATCTATACCAGTATTTCTGCTGTCCTTTACTAATAGTATTGTAGTTATACTGTACTAGGAGTAGGACACTCACTGACTGTCACTGTTTATAGGCTACTAGCTAGCTCCTGCGTGTGTGCACTCACTCACTGTCTGTGTGTACACACACTCTATTTCCTTCTGATTACTGATAGATTATTGTTATTTAGTTGTACTTACTTACTACTTACTCTTACTGTACCCGTAGGGACACTCACTGTCACTGTTCATATAGGCTACTAGCTCCTGCGTGTGCGCACTGCACTCACTGTCTGAGTGTACACACACAACACACACTCTATTTCCTTCTGATCGCTGACTGATTATCGTAATTAGTTAGTTGTACTTACTGTTACTACTTACTCTTACTGTACTAGGAGTCTAGGACACTCAGTCACTGTTCATAGGCTACTAGCTCCTGCGTGCGTGCACTCACTGTCTGAGTGTACACACACCCACACTCCATTTCCTTCTGATCGCTGATTGATTATCGTAATTAGTTAGTTCTACTTACTGTTACTACTTACTCTTACTGTACTAGGAGTCTAGGACACTCAGTCACTGTGTTCATAGGCTACTAGCTCCTGCGTGCGTGCACTCACTGTCTGAGTGTACACACACCCACACTCCATTTCCTTCTGATCGCTGATTGATTATCGTAATTAGTTAGTTGTACTTACTGTTAATACTTACTCTTACTGTACTAGGAGTCTAGGACACTCAGTCACTGTCCATAGGCTACTAGCTCCTGCGTGCGGTCACTCACTGTCTGAGTGTACACACACCACCCACACTCTATTTCCTTCTGATCGCTGATTGATTATTGTAATTAGTTAGTTCTACTTACTGTTACTACTTACTCTTACTGTACTAGGAGTCTAGGACACTCAGTCACTGTGTTCATAGGCTACTAGCTCCTGCGTGCGTGCACTCACTGTCTGAGTGTACACACACAACACACACTCTATTTCCTTCTGATCGCTGATTGATTATCGTAATTAGTTAGTTCTACTTACTGTTACTACTTACTCTTACTGTACTAGGAGTCTAGGACACTCAGTCACTGTCCATAGGCTACTAGCTCCTGCGTGCGTGCACTCACTGTCTGAGTGTACACACACTAAATTTACTTGTGATTACTACTGATTATTGTAACTGCTAGTTGTACTTCCTGACTGTTACTACTTACTTACTGTACTAGGGGACACTCACTCAGTCACCTCACCAACCAACCCACTCCATTAAAGTACCCCACTTTTCAGCCGCCCTTTTAAAAATCTTTTCTCTATACGCCCAAAACATTGAAGATGTCTGGAAGTGGCAGCCAGCGCGGTTTGGGCAAGGGAAAGGGCAGCAAGGGAATCAGGAGGAGAGGGAGCAGCATTGTGGCAAGCCGCGGCCGCGGGCGCGCCACCATGCACAGTTCCGCAGCAGCAGCAGCAGCGTCAGTGGCTAACATTCCTCCCATAGCCACTGGCCGTGGACGCCTTGGGCGCCGCCCAGCAGGAGCATCTGCAACTCACGCTGCAGAGACACAGCAGCAGCAGCGTGTAGCACCTGCTCCCATTTTCCTCCAGCCGGGTCGGAAACGTCCCATTGAGGAAAAGGATGCAGACACTGTGGTGCAACTCATGACGGAGGATGAGCAGCCCGCCATCAGCTCTGCATCCGAGGCCTCCACCCTCACCACCACCACCACCACCACCCCTGTTCGCAGCAGCCGCCCAGCAGGGTCTGGGGAGGAGGCCAGTTCACCGTCACTCGCCGACCTGTCATTCAGCAGTCTTTTGACCCCAGGCATCATGAGTAAATTGTCTGCTGTTGTTGGCGATCTTGAGGAGGAGATGCTGATGGGCACTTTGGGGGATGAGGGATTGGACAGCAAGACTGTGGCGACAGTCAAGCAGCCCATCCATGCATCAGGAGAGGAGTTTGGGGGGTCCTCATCCCAGCAGGACATGTTTCAGGAGGGGGAGGATGATGATGACCCGGTGACAGACAGAGACTGGGTGCCACCACCTCCAGGGGATGTCGTCCTCAGCAGCTCTGAGGAGGAGGAGGAGGATGCTCTTGTGGGCCTTGCAAGGAGGCGCATCATTGCAAGCATTGGCAGCAGCAGTAGGCAGGTCCCACAGCCTGCTGGTGTCTCAGGCTCAGCAGCAGCAGCAGCAGCATCTGCCAGTACCACCACCAGCCGCACCCAAGCCCCCCAAGCCCCCCCCCCCAACCACCACAGGGAGACAGGCAGCAGCGCTTCCATGCCGTAGGGGGATGTTTAAGTCACCAATCTGGCGATATTTCACCATGCCCACTGTGTACAGCAAGTACGCCACTTGCAACCACTGTCAGCGGAAGTTGAGCAGAGGTGCAGACCCCTTAAAGTTCTGCACCAGCTCGCTCATCAACCACCTTGCGGCTAAACATTTCCACCAGCATGAGGAGTTCCAGAGGCTGAAGGCATCTGGTGCTGGCAGTGGCACCACACCCATCACTGCACAGCCTTCAGCAGCAGCAACAGCAGCCACCCGCCCTCCTGCTCCTCCAGCAGCACCAGCAGGAGTGCGGAAACGCACTGCTCCTCCCCCCTCTGCAACTCCTGCCGCCGACACTGAGGCCTGTTCTGGCAGCCAGTCCTCAGTGGCCTCCTCTGCTGTGTCTGCTGATTCCCGTGTCAGCAAAAGGCCACGCCAGAGCCTTTTGAGCGAGTCCTTCCAGGGGGTGGTTAGGGCTCTGCCTCCCAGCAGCCGTCGCGTGCGGCAGCTGAACGGCTTGCTGGCACGGGCCATGTGCTCCCAACTCCTGCCGTACACGCTCGTGCAGGAGGGGAGCGACATTCGTGCGCTGCTTGCTTGCGCAGCCCCAGACTGGCAGCTCCCCAGCAGACACTTCTTTGCCCGCAAGGCCATTCCTGCACTGCACCGCTTTGTGATGGCCAATGTGGAGCGAGGGCTGGAGCACGCGGTTGGTGAAAGGGTCCACGTCACCATGGACTCCTGGAGCAGCCGCTTCGGGACAGGCCGCTACCTGTCCTTCACTGTCCACTGGGTCAGCTTGGTGGAAGGGGGTGAGGATGGGAGAGCAGCAGCGGGCACAGCAGCAGCAGCAACACAGTGGGTGGTGCCACCCCGCAGGGTCAGGGGAACTGCAGCAGGTTCCTCCGATCCTCTGCCATCCTCCGGCACACCTGGCCAAACCCCCCGCCTCAGCAGCAGCGTGAAGGCCCACCACTGCCAAGCGCTGCTGCACTTGGTCAGCCTTGGGAAGACCAAGCTGACGGCAACCCATGTGTTGGCCAAACTCCAGGAGCAGGAGAGGATTTGGCTGACCCCCAGAGGCCTCAGAGTCGGAGAGGTGGTGGCCGACAATGGGGCCAATCTGGTTGCCGCAATAGACAGGGGAAACCTGACCCACATCCCCTGTCTTGCCCACGTGCTGAACCTGGTGGTGCAGAAGTTCCTGCGCACCTACCAGGGGATGGGCGAACTGCTGGAAACGGCAAGGAATGTTGTGCGTCACTTCCGGCGCTCGGCTGCAGCCTGTGCGAGCCTGGAAGACGTGCAAAAGGAGCTGGATCTGCCACGCCATCGGCTGATCCTTGACGTTCCGACTCGCTGGAACTCCACCCTGGCGATGTTGGAGCGTCTGGTTGAACAGAGGCACGCTGTCAAACAGTACCTTGCCCTGGCCACTGTTTCCGCAGCTCAGAGAAGGGACAAGACCAGCAACATCCCGTCCATCGTCCCCGATGATGACTGGAGGCACATGCAGCAGGTGTGCTTTGTGCTGGCTCCCTTCCTGCAGGCCACAAACATGGTGAGCAGGGACCATGCTATGGTCTGCGAGTGGGTGCCCCTGGTTTCTCTGCTGAACAGGGCCCTCGATGCTTTGCTGGAACAGGGAGCGGCAGCCTTGGACCAGCAGGAGCGGCAACCAGCTGCGCAGTCCACCTCTGAGGGGGAGGAGGAGGAGGACTTGGTGGAGGTCCCTGACCTGGCTGCTGATGAGGGGGATCAGCACAGCGCAGCTGAGTTGGTGCGGGGGTGGAGAGAGGATGAGGCAGCAGAGGAGGAGGATGAGGACAGCACTGACGTCGATGTGCCAGCAGACGTGGCCCGCCTCTTCCCAATGGCAGCGCACATGCTGACGTGCCTGCGCAGGGACCCCAGGGTGATCCAGATGAAGCAGAGGGAGGAGATCTGGATCAGCATGATGTTGGACCCACGCCTCAAGGGGAAGTTGAGCCAGTTCCTGCCGCCTGCAGGAGGAGACCCAGCGCAACAAATAAGGAGCTTGCAGCAGGCCCTTGTTGAGCGCTTGGAGGAAGCCTTCCCCCAGCCTTCCACCCCCACTGTCCAGCAGCCAGCACAGAGGCAGCAGCAGGTGCCTGCATCCAGCAGCAGCAAGCGCCCCACAGACCTGCTGTCTCTCAGCCACGAGCTCTACAGGACTGTAGAGGCTCCGGCAGCAGTGACTAGAGAGGAGATGCATGCAGCAGCATCCTCCTCCGGTCACAGCCAGCGCCTGACCCGCATGGTGGCTGACTACATGGGGTCGTACAGCGGGCTTGACAGCGATGCCCCTGTTGATCCCATGGAGTATTGGGTCAAGCGCATGGAGATCTGGAGCGAGCTGGCGCAGTACGCCCTGGAAGTGCTGTCCTGCCCCCCTTCCA
This sequence comes from Hyperolius riggenbachi, assembly GCF_040937935.1. Taxonomy (NCBI): domain Eukaryota; kingdom Metazoa; phylum Chordata; class Amphibia; order Anura; family Hyperoliidae; genus Hyperolius; species Hyperolius riggenbachi. The sequence goes on along the minus strand of NC_090651.1, from coordinate 387,200,725 downwards.
GCGTGCTGTCCGAGCGCTGCTTCAGTGCAGCTGGTGGCGTGGTCACCGAGAAACGCTCACGTCTGTCTCACAAGTCTGTGGACAGACTGACGTTTCTCAAGATGAACCAGGCGTGGGTGGAAGGCGAGTTCCTGGCCCCTGTTGTCGGCGAGAGGGGGACATGAACTGGCTGCCAGAACCATCGTTAATGTGCCTTACCACCCTTTACCACCTCCTGGCTCCTGCTCACTAAGCCAGCCTGGTTCACTTTGACTATTACGTCGCCTGCAGCCACACATTTTACACCTACAGTGGGCTGCTGTGTACTGCCCTTCTGCTGTCTGTCTGTGTTTCCCACTGCCAGGGTACACAGAATTACCTTCTTCTGCTGCCACTCTGCCACCAGCTATTACGTCAAACAATAGCTATATTGGTTGTAAAACCAAAAACCAAAAAACCATAAAAAAAAAAAAAAAAGGTTTAATTTTTCTGAGGTGCCCGGGTTGAAAACTGTGTTGTCCCAGTTGTGTATTGGACACAATGTGGGCTGCACGACCGCTGTCTGGGACCTCCTGTTGTGTTTATTTACAGCCCTGGTATCACCGCTAGGTACCAGGGCTATTATGTCACGCTGCCTACCTGCTGCCACACTCACACTGCTCCTCCATACCTCCTCCTGCTGCTGCTGCTGCTGTCTGTCTGTGTTTCCCACTGCCAGGGTACACAGATGATTTACCTTCTGCTGCCACTCTGCCACCAGCTATTACGTCAAACAATAGCTGCTCGCCTACTCCTCCATTCCTCCTCCTGCTGCTGCTGTCTGTCTGTGTTTCCCACTGCCAGGGTACACAGAATTACCTTCTTCTGCTGCCACTCTGCCACCAGCTATTACGTCAAACAATAGCTATATTGGTTGTAAAACCAAAAACCAAAAAACCATTAAAAAAAAAAAAAAAGGTTTAATTTTTCTGAGGTGCCCGGGTTGAAAACTGTGTTGTCCCAGTTGTGTATTGGACACAATGTGGGCTGCACGACCGCTGTCTGGGACCTCCTGTTGTGTTTATTTACAGCCCTGGTATCACCGCTAGGTACCAGGGCTATTATGTCACGCTGCCTACCTGCTGCCACACTCACACTGCTCCTCCATACCTCCTCCTGCTGCTGCTGCTGCTGTCTGTCTGTGTTTCCCACTGCCAGGGTACACAGATGATTTACCTTCTGCTGCCACTCTGCCACCAGCTATTACGTCAAACAATAGCTGCTCGCCTACTCCTCCATTCCTCCTCCTGCTGCTGCTGTCTGTCTGTGTTTCCCACTGCCAGGGTACACAGAATTACCTTCTTCTGCTGCCACTCTGCCACCAGCTATTACGTCAAACAATAGCTATATTGGTTGTAAAACCAAAAACCAAAAAACCATTAAAAAAAAAAAAAAGGTTTAATTTTTCTGAGGTGCCCGGGTTGAAAACTGTGTTGTCCCAGTTGTGTATTGGACACAATGTGGGCTGCACGACCGCTGTCTGGGACCTCCTGTTGTGTTTATTTACAGCCCTGGTATCACCGCTAGGTACCAGGGCTATTATGTCACGCTGCCTACCTGCTGCCACACTCACACTGCTCCTCCATACCTCCTCCTGCTGCTGCTGCTGCTGTCTGTCTGTGTTTCCCACTGCCAGGGTACACTACACAGATGATTTACCTTCTGCTGCCACTCTGCCACCAGCTATTACGTCAAACAATAGCTGCTCACATTACTCCTCCATTCCTCCTGCTGCTGTTGCTGTCTGTCTGTGTTTCCCACTGCCAGGGTACACAGAATTACCTTCTGCTGCCACTCTGCCACCAGCTATTACGTCAAACAATAGCTATATTGGTTGCAAAACCAAAACCAAACAAACCATTAAAAAAAAAAAAAAAGGTTTAATTTTTCTGAGGTGCCCGGGTTGAAAACTGTGTTGTCCCAGTTGTGTATTGGACACAATGTGGGCTGCACGACCGCTGTCTGGGACCTCCTGTTGTGTTTATTTACAGCCCTGGTATCACCGCTAGGTACCAGGGCTATTATGTCACGGCGAGCTGCCTGCCTCATTGACTGCCTGCTGCCACACACTCATCCTCCTCCTCCTGCTGCTGAATTTACCTCCTGCTGTCTTTGTGTTTCCACTGCCAGGGAGCACATACAATGGCGCTTCCAACATGCGTGCGCCCACCAGCTATTTGTTACGCTCAAAAATAGCTGCATTTCTTTAAAAAAAAATTGAAAAGAGAAATACGTGAAGATGATGAAGAAGAAGATGAAAAAGAAGAAGAAGATAAAGAAGAAGAAGATGAAGAAGATGAAGAAGAAGAAGATGAAGAAGAAGATGAAGAAGATGATGAAGAAGAAGATGAAGAAGAAGATGAAGAAGATGAAGAAGAAGAAGATGAAGAAGAAGAAGATGAAGAAGAAGAAGAAGAAGATGAAGAAGATGAAGAAGAAGAAGATGAAGAAGAAGAAGATGAAGAAGAAGAAGAAGATGAAGAAGAAGAAGAAGAAGATGAAGAAGAAGAAGAAGAAGAAGATGAAGAAGAAGAAGAAGATGAAGAAGAAGAAGATGAAGAAGATGAAGATGAAGAAGAAGAAGAAGATGAAGATGAAGAAGAAGATGAAGAAGATGAAGAAGAAGATGATGAAGAAGAAGAAGAAGAAGAAGATGATGAAGAAGAAGAAGAAGATGATGAAGAAGAAGAAGAAGATGATGAAGAAGAAGAAGAAGAAGATGATGAAGAAGAAGAAGAAGAAGATGATGAAGAAGAAGAAGAAGAAGATGATGAAGAAGAAGAAGAAGAAGATGAAGAAGAAGAAGAAGAAGATATAGAAGAAGAAGATCTAGAAGAAGAAGAAGAACGATAAAGAAGAAGAAGAACAAGTATATACAGTAACACTACTGAACAAAATTTAGGACACAACTTCTCTTTCCACATTTTTTTTTAAAGGAACATCCCCACATAATCACTTGCTGTTGTTACTTGGAAAAAAAGATGTTTCTTGCATCATTCACCCTCAAAACAAGTGTTGGAAGCTATTTAAGGCCAATTCGAATAGTCAGCTCGAATAGTGAGCTCGAATACCGACTCGAATAGTGAGCTCGAAGTCCGAGGTCGAATCGAATAGTAAAAATTATTCGACTCGAATATTCGACTGACCTCGAATAATTTACTATTCGAATTCGACCAAACTCGAATTTTAAAAAGGGGTATTTGAGCATCACTATCCTATAATGACCGCTCTTTGATCCAGATAGCATTTTCTTGTGCCAAGATTACAAATATGATTCTTTAAGTACAATGTGGGGTATTGTTGAACAATTTATGTAAATACTTACAGAGTAAGAAATGTTAGACCCCTTTATCTATTTACTTGGGTGGTTGTAGGTATTTTAGGATATATTCAGGCAGCGTAATATGACCATTTATACAATTAAACCACCCTCCTTTGTAAAAAAAAGTTGGTCATTGACCCCGCCCACTCAGTGACCAAGTTTATGAGCTTTGGGGTCCTTGGTTTTAATAATTTAAATTTTCCCTGATAAATAAAACAAATATGATTGGCTGTTTGTGGCTCCACCCCCTTTTCTGAATTTGAACCTCAGTCTCCCAATCACAGACTGTGCCAGGTTTGAGGCTTCTGCTATTAAGAGTGTAAGAATGGCAGCAATTTAAATATTCCCCTTTGAAAAACAATAGGTGAATTTTGATTGGCTGTTGTAGGCTCCATCCAGTGAATATTAATCTCAGTCACCCAGTGACCAACTATGTGAAGTTTAAGAACCCTGCAATTAACAGTGTGAGAAGGGCTGCAGTTTACATTTTCCCAGTGAAATATGCAGGATTTTTGGCTTTGCACACTTTTTGTAACCTGGACACACAGTCACTCAGTGACCAAGTTTGTGAGCTTTTGGTTTCCTGGCATCAAAAATGTGTGAATGGAAGCAGTTTATCCAGCAAAGAAATCTGATGATCTGATTGTGACTCCGCCCCTTTAGTGATTTTTAATCCCAGGCACCCAATGACTGACTGTAGCAGGTTTGAGGCCTCTGCCATTAATGGCGTAAGAATGGGAGCAGTTTAAATATTCCCCTTGAAAATCAATAGGTGAATTTTGATTGAATGTTGTAGGCTTCATCTATTTTCCTGACAATGAATCCCGGTGACCAAGCGTGCCAAGTTTAAAAACTCTGCGATTAAAGTGGATCCGAGATAAACTTTTACTCATAGCATAATTGTGTTCCTTTCATATAGTTTATAGGGCATTCCTCAAGCCAAATATTTAGTTTGTTTTGTTTTAATACTCCAATTCCCTATAAACTAAACAAGCCTTGCCCACAGTTTTTCAGAGAGCCTTGGCACTCAGTCCCAGGTAGCAGGGGCTTATGGGAGCTCAGTCTGAGCAGGAGGAGGAGGAGGTTACTAGCCAGAGATTTCAGATGCAGAGGGGAGGAGGGAGGAGTGAATTTGTCACAGGCTGTGACAGACTGAGGGCTGGAGATGCTTTCAGCTTGCCTGTGTGTAATGTGATAAACAGAAAATTGCTGCCTTCATTGTATTACAGGAATAAATAATCATATACTGTTGAAGCTGTTTGAAGCTAGATTTGCTGTGTAAACGATCTAAACTTTAGATAAGATATATAGACAAGTTACTCTCTACATTACTGCACATCTTGCCTAGTGATTGCACCCGCAGTGACCCCCAAGGAGGCGGGTTCTCTCTACATCACTGCACATCTTGCCTAGTGATTGCACCCACAGTGACCCCTGAGGAGGCGGGTTCTCTCTACATCACTGCACATCTTGCCTAGTGATTTCACCTGCAGTGACCCCCAAGGAGGCGGGTTCTCTCTACATCACTGCACATCTTGCCTAGTGATTGCACCCGCAGTGACCCCCGAGGAGGCGGGTTCTCTCTACATCACTGCACATCTTGCCTAGTGATTGCACCCGCAGTGACCCCCGAGGAGGCGGGTTCTCTCTACATCACTGCACATCTTGCCTAGTGATTGCACCCGCAGTGACCCCCGAGGAGGCGGGTTCTCTCTACATCACTGCACATCTTGCCTAGTGATTGCCCCCGCAGTGACCCCTGAGGAGGCGGGTTCTCTCTACATCACTGCACATCTTGCCTAGTGATTGCACCCGCAGTGACCCCCGAGGAGGCGGGTTCTCTCTACATCACTGCACATCTTGCCTAGTGATTGCACCCGCAGTGACCCCCGAGGAGGCGGGTTCTCTCTACATCACTGCACATCTTGCCTAGTGATTGCACTTGCAGTGACCCCCGAGGAGGCGGGTTCTCTCTACATCACTGCACATCTTGCCTAGTGATTGCACCCACAGTGACCCCCGAGGAGGCGGGTTCTCTCTACATCACTGCACATCTTGCCTAGTGATTGCACTCGCAGTGGAGGACTAAACCAAAATACAATGATCTGCAATCCTCTGGCTTCTAAATTCAAGCTTCAGGAATCCACCAGTGTAAAGTAATATGACACGGGGTCCACGGGAATCTTACAAATAACCAATATTTAAAAAATGGCAAATTTAAGAGGGAATTTTATTATTATTATTTGTAGATTGTAAGCCTTCGGGCAGGGTCCCCCCCCTTGTGTCTCCTACCTGTTCATGCACCTCCATTACTGTGCACCCATCCTATGGATCTGAGTGACCCTAACTTGCCTAATCTCCAAGCTCCCCTCCAGTGACTAAGCATTACCTTGTACTCATACTGTGCTGTGTGATCTCCTTGCTCCCCTCCAGTGACTGACTAAGCATTACCTGGTACTCATACTGTGCTGTGTGATCTCCATGCTCCCCACCAGTGACTAAGCATTACCTTGTACTCATACTGTGCTGGGTGATCTCCATGCTCCATCCAGTGACTAAGCATTACCCTGTACTCATACTGTGCTGTGTGATCTCCATGTTCCCATCCAGTGACAGACTAAGCATTACCTGGTACTCATACTGTGCTGTGTGATCTCCATGCTCCCATCCAGTGACTGACTAAGCAATACCTTGTACTCATACTGTGCTGTGTGATCTCCATGCTCCATCCAGTGACTAAGCATTACCTGGTACTCATACTGTGCTGTGTGATCTCCATGCTCCCATCCAGTGCCTAAGAATTACCTTGTACTCATACTGTGCTGTGTGATCTCCATGCTCCCATCCAGTGACTAAGCATTACCTTGTACTCATACTGTGCTGTGTGATCTCCATGCTCCCATCCAGTGACTAAGCATTACCTTGTACTCATACTGTGCTGTGTGATCTCCATTCTCCCATCCAGTGACAGACTAAGCATTACCTTGTACTCATACTGTGCTGTGTGATCTCCATGCTCCCCACCAGTGACTAAGCATTACCTTGTACTCATACTGTGCTGTGTGATCTCCATGCTCCATCCAGTGACTAAGCATTGCCCTGTACTCATACTGTGCTGTGTGATCTCCATGTTCCCATCCAGTGACAGACTAAGCATTACCTGGTACTCATACTGTGCTGTGTGATCTCCATGCTCCCATCCAGTGACTGACTAAGCATTACCTTGTACTCATACTGTGCTGTGTGATCTCCATGCTCCATCCAGTGACTAAGCATTACCTTGTACTCATACTGTGCTGTGTGATCTCCATGCTCCATCCAGTGACTAATAATTACCTTGTACTCATACTGTGCTGTGTGATCTCCATGCTCCCCTCCAGTGACCAAGCATTACCTTGTACTCATAATGTGCTGTGTGATCTTCATGCTCCCATCCAGTGACTAAGCATTACCTTGTACTCATACTGTGCTGTGTGATCTCCATGCTCCATCCAGTGACTAAGCATTACCTTGTACTCATACTGTGCTGTGTGATCTCCATGCTCCCATCCAGTAACTAAGCATCACCTTGTACTCATACTGTGCTGTGTGATCTCCATGCTCCCATCCAGTGACTAAGCATTACCTTGTACTCATACTGTGCTGTGTGACCTCCATGCTCCATCCAGTGACTAACCATTACCTTGTACTCATACTGTGCTGTGTGATCTCCATGCCCCATCCAGTGACTAAGCATTACCTTGTACTCATACTGTGCTGTGTGATCTCCATGCTCCATCCAGTGACTAAGCATTACCTTGTACTCATACTGTGCTGTGTGATCTCCATGCTCCCATCCAGTGACTAAGCATTACCTGGTACTCATACTGTGCTGTGTGATGTCCATGCTCCCATCCAGTGACTGACTAAGCATCACCTTGTACTCATACTGTGCTGTGTGATCTCCATGCTCCATCCAGTGACTAAGCATTACCTTGTACTCATACTCAGGCATGGGCTTCCGAATTCCGCGGAAGCTAAAATTCCGAAATTCCGCCGGAATTGGGGTTTCCGCATGGTTCCGCGGAATTCGGAATTTGCAATCCGGAATTCGGAATTTGCAATCCGGAATTCGGAATTCCGGCAAAATCGGAATCGGAATGAATTGACCAATCAGGAGATGCGGAATGAGTTGACCAATCATAATCAGCGGAGAGTTACTGCGCTAAAATAACGGTTTCAACATTTTTTTTATCCAAATTTACAAAATACAAATCAACTTTATTAACAATAGATATTTCAAATGAGCGATTGAGTGTTTCCTCCTAAATTTACGGAAATCCGTTTAAAAATTACGGAAGTCCGTTTAAAAATACGGAAAGTGCACGTGGCGGAATACCGCGGAATTCCGCGGAATGTAGCGGAATTCCACCGGAATGTAGCGGAAGCGGAATTTCGGTAGTGGCGGTATGCGGAATTACCGCGGAATCGGAAATTGGCTCTTCCGACCATGCCTGCTCATACTGTGCTGTGTGATCTCCATGCCCCATCCAGTGACTAAGCATTACCTTGTACTCATACTGTGCTGTGTGATCTCCATCCTCCCCTCCAGTGACTAAGCATTACCTTGTACTCATACCGTGCTGTGTGATCTCCATGCTCCATCCAGTGACAAAGCATTACCTTGTACTCATACTGTGCTGTGTGATCTTCATGCTCCCATCCAGTGACTAAGCATTACCTGGTACTCATACTGTGCTGTGTGATCTCCATGCTCCCATCCAGTGACTGACTAAGCATCACCTTGTACTCATACTGTGCTGTGTGATCTCCATGCTCCATCCAGTGACTAAGCATTACCTTGTACTCATACTGTGCTGTGTGATCTCCATGCCCCATCCAGTGACTAAGCATTACCTTGTACTCATACTGTGCTGTGTGATCTCCATCCTCCCCTCCAGTGACTAAGCATTACCTTGTACTCATACTGTGCTGTGTGATCTCCATGCCCCATCCAGTGACTAAGCATGACCTTGTACTCATACTGTGCTGTGTGATCTCCATGCTCCCATCCAGTGACTAAGCATTACCTTGTGCTCATACTATGCTGTGTGATCTTCATGCTTCATCCAGTGACTAAGCATTACCTGGTACTCATTATGTGCTGTGTGATCTCCATGCTCCATCCAGTGACTAAGCATTACCTTGTACTCATACTGTGCTGTGTGATCTCCTTGCTCCATCCAGTGACTAAGCATTACCTTATACTCATACTGTGCTGTGTGATCTCCATGCTCCCCTCCAGTGACTAAGCATTACCTTGTACTCATACTGAGCTGTGTGATCTCCATGCCCCCATCCAGTGACTACGCATTACCTTGTACTCATACTGTGCTGTGTGATCTCCATGCCCCATCCAGTGACTAAGCATTACATTGTACTCATACTGTGCTGTGTGATCTTCATGCTCCATCCAATGACTAAGCATTGCATTGTACTCATACAGTGCTGTGTGATCTCCATGCCCCATCCAGTGACTAAGCATTACCTTGTACTCATACTGTGCTGTGTGATCTCCATGCTCCCATCCAGTGACTAAGCATTACCTTGTACTCATACTGTGCTGTGTGATCTCCATGCTCCATCCAGTGACTAAGCATTACCTTGTACTCATACTGTGCTGTGTGATCTCCATGCTCCCATCCAGTGACTAAGCATTACCTTGTGCTCATACTGTACTGTGTGATCTCCATGCTCCATCCAGTGACTAAGCATTACCCTGTACTCATACTGTGCTGTGTGATCTCCATGCTCCCATCCAGTGACTAAGCATTACCTTGTACTCATACTGTGCTGTGTAATCCCCATGCTCCAATCCAGTGACTAAGCTTTACCTTGTACTCACACTGTGCTGTGTGATCTCCATGCTCCATCCAGTGACTAAGCATTATCTTGTACTCATACTGTGCTGTGTGATCTCCATGCTCCATCCAGTGACTAAGCATTACCTTGTACTCATACTGTGCTGTGTGATCTCCATGCTCCCCTCCAGTGACTAAGCATTACCTTGTACTCATACTGTGCTGTGTGATCTCCATGTTCCCATCCAGTGACTAAGCATTACCCTGTACTCATACTGTGCTGTGTGATCTCCATGCTCCCATCCAGTGACTAAGCATTACCTTGTACTCATACTGTGCTGTGTGACATCCATGCTCCATCCAGTGACTAAGCATTACCTTGTACTCATACTGTGCTGTGTGATCTCCATGCTCCAATCCAGTGACTAAGCATTACCTTGTACTCACACTGTGCTGTGTGATCTCCATGCTCCATCCAGTGACTAAGCATTACCTTGTACTCATACAGTGCTGTGTGATCTCCATGCCCCCATCCAGTGACTAAGCATTACCTTGTACTCATACTGTGCTGTGTGATCTCCATGCTGCATCCAGTGACTAAGCATTACCTTGTACTCATACTGTGCTTTGTGATCTCCATGCTCCATCCAGTGACTAAGCATTACCTTGTACTCATACTGTGCTGTGTGATCTCCATGCTCCCCTCCAGTGACTAAGCATTACCTGGTACTCATACTGTGCTGTGTGATCTCCATGCTCCATCCAGTGACTAAGCATTACCTTGTACTCATACTGTGCTGTGTGATCTCCATGCTCCCATCCAGTGACTAAGCATTACCTTGTACTCATACTGTGCTGTGTAATCTCCATGCTCCATCCAGTGACTTAGCATTACCTTGTACTCATACTGTGCTGTGTGATCTCCATGCTCCATCCAGTGACTAAGCATTACCTTGTACTCATACTGTGCTGTGTAATCTCCATGCTCCATCCAGTGACTTAGCATTACCTTGTACTCATACTGTGCTGTGTGATCTCCATGCTCCCCTCCAGTGACTAAGCATTACCTGGTACTCATACTGTGCTGTGTGATCTCTATGCTCCATCCAGTGACTTAGCATTACCTTGTACTCATACTGTGCTGTGTGATCTCCATGCTCCCATCCAGTGACTAAGCATTACCTTGTACTCATACTGTGCTGTGTAATCTCCATGCTCCATCCAGTGACTTAGCATTACCTTGTACTCATACTGTGCTGTGTGATCTCCATGCTCCATCCAGTGACTAAGCATTACCTTGTACTCATACTGTGCTGCATGATTGGGTCTTTCTTGTATCCTTGTATTGTCTTATTGCTGTGTGCCACCCCTAAATATTGTCTGTAACTTAAACTAATGTCCAGCGCTGCATAATATGTTGGCGCTATATAGATACAATAAATAAATGAATTTGTAGAATAGGTGCTACTAAATCATACAAATTCTACACACCAAATTATTTTACAGTGGATGCTTCATTGACATTGTGTGTCTAGGAATAAATAAATAAATATTATATATATATATATATATATATATTTATGATCTGCTAACAATCTGTATAAATATTATACCATGTAAAATTGTCTACTACAGGGAGAGAAGTACTTTTTTGCTTAGTGAACTGGTTGCTTGTTCCCCTGACTCAGTAGGCTGCAAAATCAAAACATTCTTACATACACGTATTTATGTGTAAATGTCTAAGTGTAGAAATATATCCACACTTGGAGCATTAACAATTACCCCTGTAAAATCTTGCTTTTGAGTAATGTAAAAAACAACAACAAAAAAACAAAAAGAAAAACCTACGTAAGATAAACCTACGTAAATCACCAGAAATACGGTTAAGAAAATGTAACACAAAAAAGTGGTACTAAAAATGTAAAGCTTGCATCTAAAGAAACAGTAAAAACCTTACCAGGTACTAAAATGTGTCCTGAGATATCTGAACATTTGTCATCGACTCCTGGACAGATTGATGTTACATCCGTCTCACAAGTACCCAACGTGTTCGTTGCAAAGCAAGATGGACACCGAGGACCCAGGTGATCATTGATGTCAATTGGCACTGTAGAAATAGAACATATTAGTAGATGGAAGCGCAGATCTTTCATAAAGGGGTTTGGGGGAGATTTGATGGCGCAGCGAGCTGGGAACACAAAGTGAACACTCACGTCCTGCGAGCTCCAAAGGTCCAAGTCCTGCCGGACTTCTCTGCCTGCAGTGCCATTCATGCTCTAGTGCAGGGGTAGGGAACCTTGGCTCTCTAGCTGTTAAGGAACTACAAGTCCCACAATGCATTGCAGGAGTCTGTCAGCCACAGTCATGATTAGTGAAGACAAATGCATTCTGGGTTTTGTAGTTTTATCACAGCTGGAGAGCCAATGTTCCCTACCGCTGCTCTAGAATAGAGATGGCCCAAGCTGTTCGCTGGCGAATGGTTGCCAGCAAACTTCTGTGGTTCGCGATCGCGGAGAACCGCAAACTTTTGCGGAAGTTTGATTTGCCCCCATAGTGCATCATTAGGGTCAACTTTGACCCTCTACACCACAGTCAGCAGGCACATTGTAGCCAATCTGGCTACACTCCCTCCTAGAGCCCCACCCCCCTTATAAAAGGCAGGCAGCATCAGGCATTGGACTCACTCGTGTGCCTGCAGTAATTAGAGAAGGGAGAGCTGCTGCAGAGAGAGCTATAGGGAAAGCTTAGTTAGGCTCTTGTAGGCTTGTTAGCTTGCTCCTTGCTGATTCCTATTGCTAAAAAAAGCACCCCTGCCTGTCCTAAGACTCAGTCGGTCCCCACACAGCATCTCTGCCCGCAGGCCGCTTGACTGCCTTCTCCGCCACCACCAACAGGGTCCAGGACTCCAGGCGGATTCCTGAATTTTTAAGGCCCCTGCTAGCAGCGGCCGCTATAATAATTTTTCTGGTGCGTGTACATGCCTGCCTAATTTTTCTGGCTGCACTAAAGCTGCAACAACAAAACAAAAGGCATGTGTCAATTCCCCTTCGTGATCACTACCTTGCCACGGTGAAGGGGCTTGCGTATCACAATGAAGCAATGACCGCCGGCTATATGAGTGTCTCGGGTGGGGGGGACACACCCAAGATAATAAGGTAGTGGACAGACCAAATTTGATCAGCTGGACAGTCACTGTTGTTCTATCATTGAGCTATCTCAGCCCGGCAACCATATGGGCTTGAACACCGCCACGGCCTACACTCTGGCCATAGTGCGCACCAGTCCAGCACGGCCATCACTAAACAGCTGTTTGTGGTGCGTTACACAGTGAATTTAGTGTGTCAGTGTGAAGCAGTACTCTAATTACACTCCCTGATTGATATATACACATGCAAGATGTTTTAAAGCACTTTAAGGCCTGTAATTTAGCATGCAATGTGATTTCTGCCCTTAAAACGCTGCCCCTGAATTGGATTGCTCAGAGGACCTATTTCCCTAGCCATTGATGCACCAGAGTGCCATTTGTGCATTCTTGGCATCAGAAAAGGGAGAGAAGCAAGGCAGACACTCTGATGCTGTACGTGATGATGACACAGAGGCACTAAGCTTAGACCTGCATGAGTTGTGTACTCCTTGTTATAGCCTGATGAAGTGGGATATGCCCGCAAAATGCACTTGTCGTGTTGCACTTGTCTGGAGTATGTAAATAAATTGTTTTTGTGGAAAAAAGTCAACAGTATCTTGTGTCTACCTCGGGGTGGCAAGTCCACTGCTGCCTCCTTCATTTTAAAAGTTTTTAGCTCCTTCTATACTACTGGCGCCTCTGTACAACTGTACATTAATCGTATCCACCCCTGCTGGAGGGGATTTGGCCCCTTTCTTCCAATCTACAGAGAGGAACATCTTATTCCTGAATGGGGACAGGTCTATCACTCCCCACCTGCCTATATGGTGCTAAGGATCCTTTGAACTTCCTGGCAGTAAAACCTTAAAAAAACTAGGAACAGTGACAGACAGGTTGAGATAAGTACTTCAGAAAATAGCATTGCTCTCTGATTAAATCAGGAGAAGAGCTCAGAGAAACTCTTTTCCATAGATAACAACTGAAGTTTCTTAACTTTTCCTGTATTGGAAACCATATGAGACTATATTCTTTGCTACCAATGTTCCATTTATTAGCTGTACTACACATACAAATCATTCTCTCATACGTTTATTTCCCCTTCAGATCCCCTTTAAGGTCACAAGCTGGTGTGAATATTATATGCAGGCCAAGAAATGTCTGGATCTAGCTGATGAGGATAATATAACAAGGAACACTCTTCCCAGAACTTACTGTTGTAGCCATCAGAGTTACACAGATCTCCTGTACAGCATTCCGTGAAAAGCGATACACGATTTTCATTTGTGGCAAATGCGTTAGAAGCAGCTTTGCAAGGCAAGTTCTCCGCACATCGCTTTAAAACCGAGTGAGTTTGTTGACCTGTAAAAACAAAAGTGATATCAAACAATAGTAGTAACAACAACTATAATAATAATAACAACTATTATTATTTTTATTTATATAGCGCCAACATCTTCCATGATGCTGTCCATAGTGCAAAACAGCCCCCATTCACGGTACTGTCACCAAAATCTGTGGAATCCCATTTAACACTTTTTTTTTGAAAAAAATTTGCATTTACATTTTTTAGGAGTCTATAGCAAAGGCCGGCACATGCTAGAAACACCAAATTTGCAGGGAGGACAGTGGGAACAAGAATCAATTTTTTTTTTTCAAAAAGACCTTATAGTTTTTGAGAAAATCGATTTTTTTATTTTCTTTTTAAGTTGAGTGTGGGAAATATGGTAATAGTCGCTGAATTTAGCGTTTACGTGCTAGAAACACCAAATTTGCAAGGTTTGTTAAGGAGGAACGAGGGAGCAAGACATAAAAAAAAATATCTAAAAGACCTTATAGGTTTGGAGAAAATCAATTTTAAAGTTACGATTGGAAAAAGTATACATTTAAATGCGTAAATAACAGATAATGTATAAGCCGAGCGGTAGTGTCAATTTACATATATCAGAAGAAAGAGCAGTGATTTTCCTGACGGGGCTTTCAGGGGGTCCGTAGGCAGTTGTGTACAGACTCCCTGGAAACCAGGAGCTATACCAGCCCTCATGGTCCATGCAATCCTGCCCCTCTCCCCCAGAGCCATTGTCCAATCCATAGACAAGGGGCTCTTCCCCACCTCCAGTGCCCTAGGAGGAGGTGGGAGCCAACAATGCCCTGGGTGGTTCATGGTAGCATCTGGGAGTCCCCTTCAAGATGGAGATCCCCGTGCAAAATGAGTATAGGGGTAGAAAGTGGTCGGTCTCCATCTTAAAGGGGACCCCCAGATGCCACCATGACCCTCTGCCCCCAGAGCGTCATCGGCCTCTGCCTTCTCCTGGGCAACAGAGGTGGGGAAGAGCCCCTTGTTCATGGATTGGACAAGGGCTCCAGGGGAGAGGGAGAGGCTTGGTTGCCCCTCTCCCCCCCGGAACCCCCCATACCATAGTCCATAGCTACATGGCTGGGGCTCCACATTCTGGCTATCCCAGCCTGCATGGGGGACAAGGGGTTAAAGAGATTTGCAGCAGCCACAGCACTCACCTCCCTGGCATCCAGTGCTGCAGTTCTCCCTCCGTATTCTGGATAGCTCTGTAGCCTTATAGTGAGATCGCCACCTGGTGTCATGATGACAGCCGGCGATCTCACTAGGGGAATTCAGAGCCTCGGAGGACAGGAAGAAGAATGTGGATCCCCAGGGAGGTGAGTGAAAACGCCCGCTGCGCACCATTGCTCTGCGTAGACCTTGTGTCGGTGACCACGAGTCTAGCTCGGGGCTACCGATCTGAGCTGCGGCTTTCAAACTCCAAGCCTGACTTGGGGTTAACGCCAGGGAGGTTAATTTAAAATGAGGATTAGACATACCGGAAATGATCAGTCGTTCAGAGACGGTCATACAGGCGCTGCCTTCTGGGCATAAAACTTCTTCACCTTCACAGTCGTCCGAATCCCGGGCGCGGCAAGCATGGCACTTGTATTGTACACCCAGCACTAAAAATACAACAAAATGCACATTTATATTACTACAATTACCTGATCGAATAGACTGGTGAAGAGAAAACACTTTAAGGACACCTGAAGGGGGAGGAATATGGAGGCTGCCATATTAATTTACTCTTATTATTGTTATTAATGTATATAGCATCAGCATCTTTCTTGGCACTGTACAGCAGTATACAGGGTATAACAATACAAAATAGACAAAACAACAGTTAATACAATACAAGAGTGGATAACAGCTGATGCAGTGAACAAATTAACTACATATTTTGACACGGGTGGGAGGTATGTACACCCATTACACAACATTGTGAGACAAAAGGGGAGGCGAGCCCTGGCCAAAAGGCCTTACAGTCTAAAGGTTTAAGGTATAGGACAGTAGGTAAAGGGAAGCTGTGTATAAGGTGGTAGAATGGTGGTTAGTGGGCAGGGTGTACGAGGTAGGAGAGTATGCTTGCCTGAAGAGATGAGTTTTAAGATTGCGCCTAAAAAGAGTAAAGTGTGGGTGAGTGGCAGATGTGTTGAGGGAGAATGTTCCAGAAGAGGGGAGAGGATCAAGAGAAGTCTTGTAAGTGGGAGTGGGAAGAGGTGATCAGGGAAGGAGACAGAAGGATATGGTTAGTAGAGCGGACATTGCATGTAAGATGGTATCTCACTAATATTATAAATGCAAAAGTTTGGATGTTTGGATGTTTGTTACTCGATCACGCCACAACGGCTGAACGGATTTGAATGAAATTTGGCACACACATAGTACATTACCTGTAATAATATAAAGGATACTTTTTAGCCCAATAACCACAAATTTCACTGTGAAAATGTAAACTGCAGCCATTCTTACACTGTTAATGGCAGGGTTCTCAAACTTTGCACAGTTGGTCCCTGGGTGACTGCGATTAATATTCAGAAAAGTGGGTGGAGCCTACAACAGCCAATCATATTAAACCTACTGATTTTCAAGTGGAATGTTTAATTGCTGCCATTCTTGCACTGTTAATGGCACAAGCCTCAAACCTGGTACAGTTGGTCATTGGGTGACTGGGGTTCAAATTCAGAAAAGGGGGTGGAGCCACAAACAGCCAATCAGATTTGTTTCATTTAAATGCAAATTTTTGATGCCAAAGACAGCAAAGCTCCCAAACTTGGTCATTGAGTAATTGAGTGATTGTGTGTTAGGGTTAGAAAAAGTGGGCACAGCCAACACCAGCCAAATACATCCCCAAGCAATGCCGGGTCATCAGCTAGTCTAGAAATAAGTTGATTTAGATATAGTTGATTTAGATAGGAAGGAGCTAGGTTGTGGAGAGCTTTGTAGGCAAGAGTAGGATTTTAAATGGTATCCTTAGATTTTAAATTGTATCCTTTGTGTAACTGGCAGCCAGTGAAGGGAGTGACAGAGGGGGATAGGGCTGGAGAAGTGGGTGGAGAGATGGATGAGGTGTGATTGGCAGCCAGTGAAGGGAGTGACAAAGGGGGATTGGGCTGGAGAAGTGGGTGGAGAGATGGATGAGGTGTGATTGGCAGTCAGGGAAGGGAGTGACAGAGGGGGATAGGGCTGGAGAAGTGGGAAGAGAGGTTGATGAGGTGTGATTGGCAGCCAGTGAAGAGACTGATGGGGGGATAGGGCTGGAGAAGCTGGAGGAGAGGTGGATGAGGTGTGATTAGCAGCCAGTGAAGGGAGTGACAGAGGGGGATTGGGCTGGAGAAGCGGGAGGAGAGGTGGATGAGGTGTGACTGGCAGCCAGTGAAGGGAGTGACAGAGGGGGATTGGGCTGGAGAAGTGGGAGGAGAGGTGGATGAGGTGTGATTAGCAGCCAGTGAAGGGAGTGACAGAGGGGGATAGGGCTGGAGAAGCGGGAGGAGAGGTGGATGAGGTGTGATTGGCAGCCAGTGAAGGGAGTGACAGACGGGGATAGGGCTGGAGAAGCAGGAGGAGAGGTGGATGAGGTGTGACTGGCAGCCAGTGAAGGGAGTGACAGAGGGGGATTGGGCTGGAGAAGTGGGAGGAGAGGTGGATGAGGTGTGATTAGCAGCCAGTGAAGGGAGTGACAGAGGGGGATAGGGCTGGAGAAGCGGGAGGAGAGGTGGATGAGGTGTGATTGGCAGCCAGTGAAGGGAGTGACAGAGGGGGATAGGGCTGGAGAAGCAGGAGGAGAGGTGGATGAGATGTGATTGGCAGCCAGTGAAGGGAGTGACAGAGGGGGATAGGGCTGGAGAAGCGGGAGGAGAGGTGGATGAGGTGTGATTGGCAGCCAGTAAAGGGAGTGACAGAGGGGGATTGGGCTGGAGAAGTGTGAGGAGAGGTGGATGAGGTGTGATTGGCAGTCATTGAAGGGAGTGAAAGAGGGGGATAAGGCTGGAGAAGCGGGAGGAGAGGTGGATGAGGTGTGACTGGCAGCCAGTGAAGGGAGTGACAGAGGGGGATGGGGCTGGAGAAACTGGAGGAGAGGTGGATGAGGTGTGACTGGCAGCCAGTGAAGGGAGTGACAGAGGGGGATGGGGCTGGAGAAACTGAAGGAGAGGTGGATGAGGTGTGACTGGCAGCCAGTGAATGGAGTGACAGAGGGGGATAGGGCTGGAGAAGTGAGAGGAGAGGTGGATGAGGTGTGATTGGCAGCCAGTGAAGGGAGTGACAGAGGGGGATAGGGCTGGAGAAGTGAGAGGAGAGGTGGATGAGGTGTGATTGGCAGCCAGTGAAGGGAGTGACAGAGGGGGATAGGGCTGGAGAAGTGAGAGGAGAGGTGGATGAGGTGTGATTGGCAGCCAGTGAAGGGAGTGACAGAGGGGGATAGGGCTGGAGAAGTGGGAGGAGAGGTGGATGAGGTATAACTGGCAGCCAGTGAAGGGAGTGACAGAGGGGATAGGGCTGGAGAAGCAGGAGGAGAGGTGGATGAGGTGTGATTGGCAGCCAGTGAAGGGAGTGACAGAGGGGGATAGGGCTGGAGAAGTGGGAGGAGAGGTGGATGAGGTGTGACTGACAGTCAGTGAAGGGAGTGACAGAGGGGGATAGGGCTGGAGAAGCAGGAGGAGAGGTGGATGAGGTGTGACTGGCAGTCAGTGAAGGGAGTGACAGAGGGGGATAGGGCTGGAGAAGCAGGAGGAGAGGTGGATGAGGTGTGACTGACAGCCAGTGGAGGGACTGACAGAGGGGGATTGGGCTGGAGAAGCAGGAGGAGAGGTGGATGAGGTGTGACTGGCAGCCAGTGAAGGGAATGACAGACAGGGATAGGGCTGGAGAAGCAGGAGGAGAGGTGGATGAGGTGTGACTGGCAGCCAGTGAAGGGAGTGACAGAGGGGGATTGGGCTGGAGAAGCGGGAGGAGAGGTGGATGAGGTGTGACTGGCAGCCAGTGAAGGGAGTAACAGAGGGGGATGGGGCTGGAGAAGTGGGTGGAGAGATGGATGAGATGTGACTGGCAGCCAATGAGGGGAGTGACAGAGGGGGATAGGGCTGGAGAAGCGGGAGGAGAGGTGGATGAGGTGTGACTGGCAGCCAGTGAAGGGAGTGACAGAGGGGGATTGGGCTGGAGAAGCGGGAGGAGAGGTGGATGAGGTGTGACTGGCAGCCAGTGAAGGGAGTGACAGAGGGGGTTGGGGCTGGAGAAGTGGGTGGAGAGATGGATGAGATGTGACTGGCAGCCAATGAGGGGAGTGACAGAGGGGGATATGGCTGGAGAAGTGGGAGGAGAGGTGGATGAGGTGTGACTGGCAGCCAGTGAAGGGAGTGACAGAGGGGGATGGGGCTGGAGAAACTGGAGGAGAGGTGGATGAGGTGTGACTGGCAGCCAGTGAATGGAGTGACAGAGGGAGATAGGGCTGGAGAAGTGAGAGGAGAGGTGGATGAGGTGTGATTGGCAGCCAGTGAAGGGAGTGACAGAGGGGGATAGGGCTGGAGAAGTGAGAGGAGAGGTGGATGAGGTGTGATTGGCAGCCAGTGAAGGGAGTGACAGAGGGGGATAGGGCTGGAGAAGTGAGAGGAGAGGTGGATGAGGTGTGATTGGCAGCCAGTGAAGGGAGTGACAGAGGGGGATAGGGCTGGAGAAGTGGGAGGAGAGGTGGATGAGGTATAACTGGCAGCCAGTGAAGGGAGTGACAGAGGGGATAGGGCTGGAGAAGCAGGAGGAGAGGTGGATGAGGTGTGATTGGCAGCCAGTGAATGGAGTGACAGAGGGGGATAGGGCTGTAGAAGCAAGAGGAGAGGTGGATGAGGTGTGATTGGCAGCCAGTGAAGGGAGTGATAGAGGGGGATAGGGCTGGAGAAGTGGGAGGAGAGGTGGATGAGGTCTGATTGGCAGCCAGTGAAGGGAGTGACAGAGGGGGATTGGGCTGGAGAAGTGGGAGGAGAGGTGGATGAGGTGTGATTGACAGCCAGTGAAGGGAGTGACAGAGGGGGATAGGGCTGGAGAAGCAGGAGGAGAGGTGGATGAGGTGTGATTGGCAGCCAGTGAAGGGAGTGACAGAGGGGGATAGGGCTGTAGAAGCAGGAGGAGAGGTGGATGAGTCGTGCAGCAGAGTTTATGATGGTCTGTATGCAGTACGCAGGGAGGCCGCAGAGCAGAGAGTTGCAATAGTCTAGTCGGGAAATAATCAGGGCATGCACCAGACGTTTGGTAGTGTCCTGTGTGAGAAAAGGTTGGATGCTGGGGATGTTTTTTAGGTGGAGGTAACAAGAGGATGACAGTTTGTCCTGTTAAACAATACCAGTTGCCTGGCAGCCCTGCTGATCAATTTGGCTGCAGTAGAGTCTGAATCACACACCAGAAACTATCATGCTGGTAAACAGTCACACTTCAATCAGAATCCTCTGATTTACATGCTTGTTCAGGGGCGATGGCTGAAAGTATTAGAGGCAGAGGATTAGCAGGACAGCCAGGCTTCCAATATTGATTAAAAGGACATATTCATAGAAGCCTCCATATTCCTTTCCCTTTAGGGGTCCTTTAAGAAATGGAAATGGTTCACTTATGCTCCATCCACTGAAAGTCCTTCATCTCTCCATTCAGTGACCCACCAGCTCTGTAATATTTTATATAAACAAATCAATTGCAACGATGTGTTGTGATGTGGCCAATCATACAATCCCTCTCTGCCTATATTCTGTATTGCTGTAGGAAATTCTCATAGTAATGCATTTACATGTAGTGGTAAAGATCAATGATTATCTAAAGCTAAACCATTTTTTTTACTTAGGGTTTGCTAACTCAATTTGAAATCACTTCACATCACAAAGTGTTACTGTGCGAAAAAAAAAGCAGTAACATATAGTAAAATGCAGTAAATTATTAAGGACTACCGCTGGACGCCCGGCGTTGCCCGGGTATGTATTTGGCTGGTGCTGGCTCTGCCCACTTTTCCTAACCCTAACACACAATTACTTAATGACCAAGTATGTGAGCTTTGCAGTCTTTGGCATCAATATTTTGCAATGAAATAAAATTAATCTGATTGGATGTGGCTCCACCCCTTTTCTGAATTTGAAACCCAATCACCCAATGGCCAACTGTACCAGGTACAGGTGATTAACAGTGAAAGAATGGCAGCAATTAAATATTCCCCTTAAAAATCAATAGGTGGATTTTGATTGACTTTTATAGGCTCCACCCACTTCTGAATATCAATCCCAGTCACCCAGTGACCAGCTGTGCAAAGTTTGAGATCCCTGCCATTAACAGTGTAAGAATGGCTGCAGTTTACATTTGCGCAATGAAATTTGTATTTTTCTCCACCCACTTATTTCCTAACATTGTTCAGGTATGTATTTGGCTGGTGTTGGCTCCGCCTACTATTTCTAACCCTAACACACAATTACTCAATAACCAAGTTTGTGAGCTTTGCGGTCTTTGGCATCAATAATTTTGCATGGAGATTAAACAAATCTGATTGGCTGTTTGTGGCTCCACCCCTTTGTCTGAATTTGAACCCCAGTCACCCAATGACCAACTGTACCAGGTTTAAGGCTTGTGCCATTAACAGTGCAAGAATGGTAGCAATTACATATTCCCCTTGAAAATCAATAGGTGAATTTTGATTGGCTTTTGTAGGCTCCACCCACTTCTCTGAATATTAATCCCAGTCACCCAGTGACCAATTGTGCAAAGTTTGAGAACCCTACCATTAAAAGTGTAAGAATTGCTGCAGTTTACATCCTCTCAGTGAAATTTGCATTTGTCTCCGCCTACTGATGACCCGGCATTGCCCGATTATGTATTTTTCAGGTGCTGGCTGCGCCCACTTTTCCTCACCCTAACACACAATTAATCAATTACTCAATGACCAAGTTTGTGAGCTTTGCGGTCTTTGGCATCAATAACCTGCATTAAAATGAAACAAATCATATTGGCTGTGTGTGGCTCCACCCTGTTTTATGAATTTAAACCCCAGTCACCCAATGATCAACTGTACCAGGTTTGAGGCTTGTGCCATTAACAGTGCAAGAATGGCAGCAATAAAATATTCCCCTGAAAAATAAATAGGTAATTTTTGATTGCCTTTTGTAGGCTGCACCCACTTTTCTGAATATTAACCCCAGTCACCCAGTAACCAACTGTGCAAAGTTTGAGAACCCTACCATTAACAGTGTAAGAATGGCTGCTGTTTAAATTTTCCCAGTAAAATTTGTATTTGTCTCCGCCAACTTATGACCCGGTGTTGCCCGCTTATGTATTTGGCTGGTTTTTGCTGTGCCCACTTTTCTAACCCTAACGCACAATTAACCAATTACTCAATTACCAAATTTGTGAGCTTTGCAGTCTTTGGCATCAATAATTTGCATTGGAATGAAACAAATCTAATTGGTTGTTTGTGGCTCCACCCACTTTCTGATATTGAACCCTAGTCACCCAATGATCAACTGTACCAGGTTTGAGGCTTGTGCCATTAACAGTGCAAGAATGGCAGCAATGTAAATATTCCCCTCGAAAATCAATAGGTTAATTTTGATTGGCTTTTATAGACTCCACCCACTTTTCTGAGTATTAATCTCAGTCACCCAGTAACCAACTGTGCAAAGTTTGAGAACCCTACCATTAACAGTGAAAGAATGGCTGCAGTTTACATTTTCCCAGTAAAATTTGTATTTGTCTCCGCCCACTTATGACCCGGCATTGCCCGCTTATGTATTTGGCTGTGTTGGCTGTGCCTACTTTTCTAACCCTAATACACAATTAATCAATTACCAAGTTTGTGATCTTTGCAGTGTTTGGCATCAATAATTTGCATTGAAATAAAACTAATCTAATTGGCTGTTTGTGGCTCCACCCCCTTTCTGAAATTGAACCCTAGTCACCCAATGATCAACTGTATCAGGTTTGAGGCTTGTGCCATTAACAGTGCAAGAATGGCAGCAATGTAAATATTCCCCTTGAAAATCAATAGGTTAATTTTGTTTGTTTTTTATAGACTCCACCCACCTTTCTGAATATTAATCTCAGTCACCCAGTGACCAAGTGCGCAAAGTTTGAGAACCCTACCATTAACAGTGTGAATGGCTGCAGTTTACATTTTCCAGTGAAATTTGTATTTGTCTCCGCCCCCTTTTTGGTTATGGGAATAAAAAGTATACTATACTTTATTCCAGGTAATGTACTATGTGTGTGACAAATTTCATTCAAATCCGTTCAGCCATTGTTGTGTGATCGAGTAACAAACATCCGAACATCCGAACTTTCGAATTTATTATATTAGTAGGATTAGTAGGATACTCAATGCCATGGTCATTTTCCTGGGTTCAGCCTCATAAAAACTTCCTATCGTTAAATATTGCTGTATATTAAATCTAGCCCCTCCCTCCCAGTTATGATTAGCCTAGGTCGGCTGATTAGATATGCAGAATCCCTCCAAAAACTATCTGGGAGATTGTAACGATCGGTGAAGCACAGAGAGGTCTGATTACCGGTGACCTGCAGCGTCACGGGGAATACAGACGTATATCAGATTATATGTGATCTGCAGTATCACCGATAATCCAATATACTGGCTAACCTCTGTTCACCTGAGTAGAGTGTAGTGTTTGGTGTAACAGTAACACAAAAATGCCGAGGCCTGGGTGCAGCAAGGAGAACTGCACGGATTCCTTCCGCAGACCTGAGCTCTCCAAGACGGGAGGAGTCAGACTGACAGTAGGAAGGAAAGTCCGAGAGTGACACTCAGGAAGAAGTGTCACTAACAGGACTGGGAACCGCCTCCAATCGTGAGGTCGGTTCTCGAGGTCGGACAAGCCAGGTCGTACACACACGGACAGATAAAGTACAAATACAGTAGGCAAAGGCGGAGTCAAAGTACAGGCAGGGTTCAGCAACGGGGTATCAGATATATCGGGGTACAAAATCAGGAGGCAGAAACAGAGTCTAGGAACGAGCCGAGGTTCGGCAACAGAGTATCAGAAATATCGAGGTACAAGGTCAGAGTTCAGGCGGATAGTCGAGGCAGGCAAAAGTCATAACAAATAATCACAATCAAACTAGTACTTTAGCTATCAAAATCTATCTAAGTGTAGGATTACAGCTCCTGCTGGTCCCGGCACACTTGAGGATCTGACTACGGATCTGGGTGCGCGTACATTTGAAATCGGCGCCGGTAGACTTGGGCGCAGGATACAGCGGTATATGGCTGATCCTGCTTCTGCACAAGTCCGGGCCGATTTAATTACTATTCCCCCTCCAGGCCGACATGGATAGTGGGGGAATGAAATAATTCGGCTTCCAGCGATTGCTGGAGGCCGAATTATTATGTTTTTAAGCAACTTCGGCTCTGTCTTCTGACGGAGCCGACGTTACTCACTGAGCGCTTCAATAGGAATGATTCCTATTGAAGTCTATGGAGGCGCCGGCTGCGCCCAAATCTAGCAGCGCTGAAAAGCACTGCTCCGCTGGGTGCTCCCACATGTGTGATCGCAACGCCAGACGAAGCAAGAGTGAACAGCCGGCAGTATATATGCACCTAAGCATCCCCTGCACCTCCCAGATTGCTGGACCAATGGGGAGCGGAGTAAAGAGTCAGCTGACCTGCCTGATCAGCTGACTCTCTCCCGGGTGACATAAGGCCTGCTTGAGTGCGCGCGCGCGCGCGTCACTCTAAACTCTGTGGGACTACGGGTCCCAGCCACCGCAGCCCCGCTCAGCGGTGTCTCTGCTGCGGGGACATGTGCGCGAACCGCCGCGTCCAACGCGGCGGTTTCGCCGCGTTGCCCCACCTGCTGCATGGAG
Organism: Hyperolius riggenbachi; assembly: GCF_040937935.1. Lineage (NCBI taxonomy): Eukaryota > Metazoa > Chordata > Amphibia > Anura > Hyperoliidae > Hyperolius > Hyperolius riggenbachi. The sequence continues at coordinate 387,176,249 of NC_090651.1, read as the reverse complement.
GCAGCCGCCTCATGATGTGAAGAGGCGGCTGCCTCTCCGTGTGCTGCGGAAAGAGCCGCCCGCCGCTGGCTCATGGCGGCGGCTCTTCCGCGATTCCTCACAGAGATAAGGTATGTTTTGTACTGGCTTTGGAAATCTCAGTAACCAAACATTCCGTAGAGATGCCCCTGACAGAACAAAAGTTGTTGTCACCTGTGATAAATGTTAAAATCTAAATCAGGCAAACACTGATTAAATCATGTATCCTACTAATATAATAAATGGGAAAGTTTGGATGTTCGGATGTTTGGATGTTTGTTACTCGATCACGCAAAAACGGCTGAACGGATTTGAATGAAATTTGGCACACACATAGTACATTACCTGGAATAAAGTATAGGATACTTTTTATTCCCATATCCAAAAAGAGACAAATACAAATTTCACTGGAAAATGTAATGTAGTGTATTATTTCACTAGAACATGAAGACACAGCCAGGGATTGTAACATTTTCTATATTGTTTCTCTCACCTGCAGTGTGGACAATGCTGAGGATCAGGAAGGCAAGGATAGAATTCATGGCTGTGGATCTCAGATGTCGGCTTCAGTTGGTGGTTCAGATGATCGGCTGGTCTTCTTGCCTCAGTGTCCTGATCTGTGAGATAATTTATGGAAGCAAAGCTGGTATTTATACTTTTTAAAATGCCACGTCTGTACCAAGACATAATCTCTTACTTATATTTTGAGGAACAGATCACTCCAGGTCAGGACACGAGGATCTGTAAACAGAGAACGTCCTTGGGAAAAAGATCAATAGCATTTGGAAAATTCTTCTCATCTTAGAACATATAACACGTAAATAATCTCATCCTGGTTCACAATAACTGATCACATATTTTTCCATGACCTCTGTCAGTCCCCTATCTATAATACTAATTCATGGTTGTAAGTATGCACGGACCTGGAAGCTGAGAGATCACCATGACAGCGGTCATCTTTTAAATTACAAGGATTTTGACCAGTATTGAAGGTTGAGACAGCACCCATGTATAGGAGATGGTGAGCCCAGGCAGTCGGCTCTCCACACCACCAGAGCCGTCAATGTAGAAAACAAGTCGTGCAGGCACCACCGATGTAGATAAAGCTTATTTTATTGATCACATCAGATAAGGCAGAGGATACAACAACAGACCGCTGTTTCGAGCAATCTAGCTCATTATCAAGTTGTCAAAACACTGCATAAGCTCATCAAACATCACATACACTTATATAGTATCTATGGACCAATGAGAGTGCAGCACCAGAGCCCTCCAACCAGAGACCACCATGTCAGAGGTGGACCTGATGGAAGACTGAATAGAGAGGAAAAAAACCTCCCCTTTTGGTATTAAAAACATCAATACACCATATACATACATCCCATATATATCCCACTTATGAGGATCAATAGCGCCAATCATACCTCTACTCATGTTAATGTCGTTGTCAAAACCATCACTCGTAGCCAGCTAAAAAGCCAAAAGGAAGAGATTCAGCCAATCAGCAGGCAATACCTCCTAAAGTTCCGCCTCTCCGCTACGTAGTATACGGACGGGAACAGCACATAACTGCACCAAAGCCGCCGACCAATCAGCGGCAAGACGCCCCTTCGTGACGTATGCGGAACTATATCGGCATGAATATACGTCACGCGTACTGAGCCAATGGGAGTACCCACCTATCGGCATTAGTTTAAACCCTGAGAGCGTGGCATATGCGGCATATACCGCAGAAACCTGATGTTAAGCCACTCAAAAGAGAGCTGGAAAGACTTAAGAAGCACAAGATTGACTTGGATCTTCATGCTCGCACTTTGATGGAATATTGTCGAAACAGAAGAATTCCTCGATCAATTAGGGCCCAGGTGGCCCCACAATTATTTACTAAGGACACTAACTTCTGTTCCGTATGGGAGCGTATATTCAACAAGGCTTCCTTCGATGCGATGCTACACACTATCAACAGGATCCACCATGAGCTTCCAGCTCTAGAGGTTAAGATTGTAGAGACTTTGAGACAACTGAGATCTCTTCTTCCCGATGATGAGTATATTAGTTACACTGATACCTTGGAGAATAAATTACAATTCTACACAAAATCAGTGGAAGAAATAAAAAGATCGAAATATAATCATGATGTGTCCGATTATCAGTCTGGATATGTTTACTCGTGGCAGAGGATGGTTCCAGCAAATTCGAGACAACCTAGGGGGCGTCCAAGAGGCCCTAGGGGTGGCAGACCTGGCTCGGGAAACTCAGGCCCCAATTCCTCTGAGAGCGATTTTTTATCAGAGTCGAGGGACCCCTCCCCAGTAGGAGGAGGAAACGTAGAGGCGGGAAGCGATATCACCGCCAGCAACAGAGGCTCCAACAAAAGAGGTCATCAGAGTCGGAGCAACCAGATGACCTTGGCTTACGCCAGAGGAAGGATCAGCTGTCCCAACCCTAGTGGTTAATATATCGGGCCATAGTTTATCAAGTCTTGAGGAAAAGGTCCTTAATTATGGATTGTCCTTTAGCCCTACAAACTGTCCAAATTTCTTTCTCCTGGAACAGGAACTCTATAGATTCTTTAGGAATATCAAATTGAAGGCCTTTTTCAGCACCTTGCCTACTAATCCCACGAATGATCAGGCGGACAGTACTGATAAGTTGACATTGTCCTCTACGGGACTACGCTCTAAAAGTGCATTCATGCCCCCGACCAATGCGTTGGTGGATCTGTTTGTCTCTAAGGTGGAAGAGGACATTAAGATCGTCGAACAGGAATCTATACAGGACAAAGTCAGGTATAACCTTACTAAAGGGGAATTGAGAGCATTACATGATTTACAGTCCAGAACTGATATAGTGATCCGTCCCGCAGATAAAGGCGGGGCGGTTGTTGTTTTGGATGCCTAGTACTATCGAAATGAGATACTTGGACAATTGGGGCAGAGTGATGTGTATAGAAGGGTTGAGAGGGATCCACTGTCTGGTATACAGGTTCGCATTAAAGCACTGGTTGAAGCAGCATTTGAGAGTGCGATTATTGACGAAAAATTGTCCAAATTTTTGATTAAAGATCACCCTGTCACCCCTAGCTTTTACACATTACCCAAGATACATAAGAATCTTGAGTTCCTGCCGGGTCGACCTATAGTATCCGGCGTGGACTCAATTTTCGTCCCGATAGCACAGTTTCTGGATAAAATGCTCCAACCCATGGTAGTCCAACTGGACTCTCATGTTAAGAATACGTTCAGTTTCCTAGAGAAATTACATAACATTGATGATCTTGATGAAAACACCTTGCTGGTTACGTTGGATGTGGAGAGCCTCTACACCTCCATCCCACATGATGGAGGTGTAGAGGCTGTGGCCTGGTATGTGATGACACAGTTGGATCTTACCAAAGAACAACGTGGTTTTCTTGTGGATTTGTTGAAAATTGTACTATATTTCAACTATTTCAAATTTGAAGAGAACTTCTATATACAGCAGAGGGGAACGGCAATGGGGTCGAACGTGGCTCCGTCCTATGCAAATCTTTTTATTGGTCTGTTTGAAGAAACGTTTATTTATTCCGATGTGCTTTTCCGCCAGCACGCTAAGTGCTGGTGGAGGTACATCGATGATGTTTTTTGCTTGTGGGTGGGGCCGCGTTCGATCCTTGATGAGTTTCTCTCTGTGTTGAAGGATCGCTTTCCCACGATCAGATTGACGGCCCATGTAGATTTAGTCAGGGTCTCCTTTCTGGACACCATAGTGTTCAGAGATGGCAAACGGTTAGGTACAGATCTTTATACGAAGTGGACAGACAGGAATTCGATACTACATTACTCCAGTTTTCACCCACAACAAATAAAAGATTCCATACCAGGAAGTCAGTTTAAAAGAGTATCTAGAATTGTTTCAGGCGAACAGGGCCAGCATCAGCAATTGGGTAGAATGAGAAAAAAATTTGAATCTATTTGAGGTTATCCTGCACATACTTTACGGGAGACGAGAGGGCCAAGGAGATCCAAAAGTGGAGGCCCTTGTCTCCCTTTTGTATCAATGTTCAATACATGCAGTCCTAAGATAAAGAAAGTTATTTGTAAACATTGGCATCTCCTGAAGGAAGCTTTCCCTCGCTTTCCAGAGTTTCGCTACCCTCCCCTTTTTTCATACAAAAAAGCCCCAACGATTCGGGACAAGTTGGTCCATACTAGGCCCTCTATGAGTAAGCTGAGAGAGGGCAAGAAAGGTACATATCCATGTCTGAGCTGCCACCTCTGTAGTTATATTATTAGGGGTGATGTTTTTAGACATCCCTCTAAGGGGACTATTTTTTATATCAAGGAACATTTTGATTGCAATTCAACTTTTGTTATCTACATGTTGAAGTAGAAATAAATAAAAAATCGCTCTCAGAAGAATTGGGGCCTGAGCTTCCCGAGCCAGGTCTGCCACCCCTAGGGCCTCTTGGACTCCCCCTAGGTCGTCTCGAATTTGCTGGAACCATCCTCTGCCACAAGTAAACATATCCAGACTGATAATCGGACACATCACGATTATATTTAGATCTTTTTATTTCTTCCACTGATTTTGTGTAGAATTGTAATTTATTCTCCAAGGTATCAGTGTAACTAATATACTCATCATCGGGAAGAAGAGATCTCAGTTGTCTCAAAGTCTCTACAATCTTAACCTCTAGAGCTGGAAGCTCATGGTGGATCCTGTTGATAGTGTGTAGCATCGCATCGAAGGAAGCCTTGTTGAATATACGCTCCCATACGGAACAGAAGTTAGTGTCCTTAGTAAATAATTGTGGGGCCACCTGGGCCCTAATTGATCGAGGAATTCTTCTGTTTCGACAATATTCCATCAAAGTGCGAGCATGAAGATCCAAGTCAATCTTGTGCTTCTTAAGTCTTTCCAGCTCTCTTTTGAGTGGCTTAACATCAGGTTTCTGCGGTATATGCCGCATATGCCACGCTCTCAGGGTTTCAACTAATGCCGATAGGCGGGTACTCCCATTGGCTCAGTACGCGTGACGTATATTCATGCCGATATAGTTCGGCATACGTCACGAAGGGGCGTCTTGCCGCTGATTGGTCGGCGGCTTTGGTGCAGTTATGTGCTGTTCCCGTCCGTATACTACGTAGCGGAGAGGCGGAACTTTAGGAGGTATTGCCTGCTGATTGGCTGAATCTCTTCCTTTTGGCTTTTTAGCTGGCTACGAGTGATGGTTTTGACAACGACATTAACATGAGTAGAGGTATGATTGGCGCTATTGATCCTCATAAGTGGGATATATATGGGATGTATGTATATGGTGTATTGATGTTTTTAATACCAAAAGGGGAGGTTTTTTTCCTCTCTATTCAGTCTTCCATCAGGTCCACCTCTGACATGGTGGTCTCTGGTTGGAGGGCTCTGGTGCTGCACTCTCATTGGTCCATAGATACTATATAAGTGTATGTGATGTTTGATGAGCTTATGCAGTGTTTTGACAACTTGATAATGAGCTAGATTGCTCGAAACAGCGGTCTGTTGTTGTATCCTCTGCCTTATCTGATGTGATCATTAAAATAAGCTTTATCTACATCGGTGGTGCCTGCACGACTTGTTTTCTACATTGACGGCTCTGGTGGTGTGGAGAGCCGACTGCCTGGGCTCACCATCTCCTATACATGGGTGCTGTCTCAACCTTCAATACTGGTCAAAATCCTTGTAATTTAAAAGATGACTGCTGTCATGGTGATCTCTCAGCTTCCAGGTCCGTGCATACTTACAACCATGGATTAGTATTATAGATAGGGGACTGACAGAGGTCATGGAAAAATATGTGATCAGTTATTGTGAACCAGGATGAGATTATTTACGTGTTATATGTTCTAAGATGAGAAGAATTTTCCAAATGCTATTGATCTTTTTCCCAAGGACGTTCTCTGTTTACAGATCCTCGTGTCCTGACCTGGAGTGATCTGTTCCTCAAAATATAAGTAAGAGATTATGTCTTGGTACAGACGTGGCATTTTAAAAAGTATAAATACCAGCTTTGCTTCCATAAATTATCTCACAGATCAGGACACTGAGGCAAGAAGACCAGCCGATCATCTGAACCACCAACTGAAGCCGACATCTAAGATCCACAGCCATGAATTCTATCCTTGCCTTCCTGATCCTCAGCATTGTCCACACTGCAGGTGAGAGAAACAATATAGAACATGTTACAATCCCTCGCTGTGTCTTCATGTTCTAGTGAAATAATACACTACATTACATTTTCCAGTGAAATTTGTATTTGTCTCTTTTTGGATATGGGAATAAAAAGTATCCTATACTTTATTCCAGGTAATGTACTATGTGTGTGCCAAATTTCATTCAAATCCGTTGAGCCGTTTTTGCGTGATCGAGTAACAAACATCCAAATATCCAAACATCCGAACATCCAAACTTTCCCATTTATTATATTAGTAGGATACATGATTTAATCAGTGTTTGCCTGATTTAGATTTTAACATTTATCACAGGTGACAACAACTTTTGTTCTGTCAGGGGCATCTCTACGGAATGTTTGGTTACTGAGATTTCCAAAGCCAGTACAAAACATACCTTATCTCCCAGATAGTTTTTGGAGGGATTCTGCATAGCTAATCAGCCGACCTAGGCTAATCATAACTGGGAGGGAGGGGCTAGATTTAATATACAGCAATATTTCACGATAGGAAGTTTTTATGAGGCTGAACCCAGGAAAATGACCATGGCATTGAGTATCCTACTAATCCTACTAATATAATAAATTTGAAAGTTCGGATGTTCGGATGTTTGGATGTTTGGATGTTTGTTACTCGATCACGCAACAATGGCTGAACGGATTTGAATGAAATTTGGCACACACATAGTACACTACCTGGAATAAAGTATAGTATACTTTTTATTCCCATAACCAAAAAGGGGGCGGAGACAAATACAAATTTCACTGGGAAAATGTAAACTGCAGCCCTTCACACTGTTAATGGCAGGGTTCTCAAACTTTGCGCACTTGGTCACTGGGTGACTGAGATTAATATTCAGAAAGGTGGGTGGAGTCTATAAAAAACAAACAAAATTAACCTATTGATTTTCAAGGGGAATATTTACATTGCTGCCATTCTTGCACTGTTAATGGCACAAGCCTCAAACCTGATACAGTTGATCATTGGGTGACTAGGGTTCAATTTCAGAAAGGGGGTGGAGCCACAAACAGCCAATTAGATTAGTTTTATTTCAATGCAAATTATTGATGCCAAACACTGCAAAGATCACAAACTTGGTAATTGATTAATTGTGTATTAGGGTTAGAAAAGTAGGCACAGCCAACACAGCCAAATACATAAGCGGGCAACGCCGGGTCATAAGTGGGCGGAGACAAATACAAATTTTACTGGGAAAATGTAAACTGCAGCCATTCTTTCACTGTTAATGGTAGGGTTCTCAAACTTTGCACAGTTGGTTACTGGGTGACTGAGATTAATACTCAGAAAAGTGGGTGGAGTCTATAAAAGCCAATCAAAATTAACCTATTGATTTTCGAGGGGAATATTTACATTGCTGCCATTCTTGCACTGTTAATGGCACAAGCCTCAAACCTGGTACAGTTGATCATTGGGTGACTAGGGTTCAATATCAGAAAGTGGGTGGAGCCACAAACAACCAATTAGATTTGTTTCATTCCAATGCAAATTATTGATGCCAAAGACTGCAAAGCTCACAAATTTGGTAATTGAGTAATTGGTTAATTGTGCGTTAGGGTTAGAAAAGTGGGCACAGCAAAAACCAGCCAAATACATAAGCGGGCAACACGGGTCATAAGTGGGCGGAGACAAATACAAATTTTACTGGGAAAATTTAAACAGAAGCCATTCTTACGCTGTTAATGGCAGGGTTCTCAAACTTTGCACAGTTGGTTACTGGGTGACTGGGGTTATTATTCAGAAAAGTGGGTGCAGCCTACAAAAGGCAATCAAAAATTACCTATTTATTTTTCAGGGGAATATTTTATTGCTGCCATTCTTGCACTGTTAATGGCACAAGCCTCAAACCTGGTACAGTTGATCATTGGGTGACTGGGGTTTAAATTCATAAAACAGGGTGGAGCCACACACAGCCAATATGATTTGTTTCATTTTAATGCAGGTTATTGATGCCAAAGACCGCAAAGCTCACAAACTTGGTCATTGAGTAATTGATTAATTGTGTGTTAGGGTGAGGAAAAGTGGGCGCAGCCAGCACCTGAAAAATACATAATCGGGCAATGCCGGGTCATCAGTAGGCGGAGACAAATGCAAATTTCACTGAGAGGATGTAAACTGCAGCAATTCTTACACTTTTAATGGTAGGGTTCTCAAACTTTGCACAATTGGTCACTGGGTGACTGGGATTAATATTCAGAGAAGTGGGTGGAGCCTACAAAAGCCAATCAAAATTCACCTATTGATTTTCAAGGGGAATATGTAATTGCTACCATTCTTGCACTGTTAATGGCACAAGCCTTAAACCTGGTACAGTTGGTCATTGGGTGACTGGGGTTCAAATTCAGACAAAGGGGTGGAGCCACAAACAGCCAATCAGATTTGTTTAATCTCAATGCAAAATTATTGATGCCAAAGACCGCAAAGCTCACAAACTTGGTTATTGAGTAATTGTGTGTTAGGGTTAGAAATAGTAGGCGGAGCCAACACCAGCCAAATACATACCTGAACAATGTTAGGAAATAAGTGGGTGGAGAAAAATACAAATTTAATTGCGCAAATGTAAACTGCAGCCATTCTTACACTGTTAATGGTAGGGATCTCAAACTTTGCACAGCTGGTCACTGGGTGACTGGGATTGATATTCAGAAGTGGGTGGAGCCTATAAAAGACAATCAAAATCCAACTATTGATTTTTAAGGGGAATATTTAATTGCTGCCATTCTTTCTCTGTTAATCACCTGTACCTGGTACAGTTGGCCATTGGGTGATTGGGTTTCAAATTCAGAAAAGGGGTGGAGCCACATCCAATCAGATTAATTTTATTTCATTGCAAAGTATTGATGCCAAAGACCGCAAAGCTCACATACTTGGTCATTAGGTAATTGTGTGTTAGGGTTAGGAAAAGTGGGCGGAGCCAACACTAGCCAAATACATACCCGGGCAACGCCGGGCGTCCAGCGCTAGTCCTTAATAATTTACTGCATTTTACTATATGTTACTGCTTTTTTTTCCGCACAGTAACACTTTGTGATGTGAAGTGATTTCAAATTGAGTTAGCAAACCCTAAGTAAAAAAAATGGTTTAGCTTTAGATAATCATTGATCTTTCCCACTACATGTAAATGCATTACTATGAGAATTTCCTACAGCAATACAGAATATAGGCAGAGAGGGATTGTATGATTGGCCACATCACAACACATCGTTGCAATTGATTTGTTTATATAAAATATTACAGAGCTGGTGGGTCACTGAATGGAGAGATGAAGGACTTTCAGTGGATGGAGCATAAGTGAACCATTTCCATTTCTTAAAGGACCCCTAAAGGGAAAGGAATATGCCCTTTTAATCAATATTGGAAGCCTGGCTGTCCTGCTAATCCTCTGCCTCTAATACTTTCAGCCATCGCCCCTGAACTAGCATGTAAATCAGAGGATTCTGATTGAAGTGTGACTGTTTACCAGTATGATTGTTTCTGGTGTGTGATTCAGACTCTACTGCAGCCACATTGATCAGCAGGGCTGCCAGGCAACTGGTATTGTTTAACAGGACAAACTGTCCTCCTCTTGTTACCTCCACCTAAAAAACATCCCCAGCATCCAACCTTTTCTCACACAGGACACTACCAAACGTCTGGTGCATGCCCTGATTATTTCCCGACTAGACTATGGCAACTCTCTGCTCTGCAGCCTCCCTGCCAACTGCTTACAGCCCATCATATACTTTGCTGCACGACTCATCCACCTCTCCTCCTGCTTCTACAGCCCTATCCCCCTCTGTCACTCCCCTCACTGGCTGCCAATCACACCTCATCCTCCTCTCCTCCTGCTTCTACAGCCCAATCCCCCTCTGTCACTCCCCTCACTGGCTGCCAATCACACCTCATCCACCTCTCCTCCTGCTTCTACAGCCCTATCCCCCTCTGTCACTCCCTTCACTGGCTGCCAATCACACCTCATTCTCCTCTCCTCCTGCTTCTACAGCCCAATCCCCCTCTGTCACTCCCCTCACTGGCTGCCAATCACACCTCATCCACCTCTCCTCCTGCTTCTACAGCCCAATCCCCCTCTGTCACTCCCTTAACTGGCTGCCAATCACACCTCATCCACCTCTCCTCCCACTTCTCCAGCCCAATCCCCCTCTGTCACTCCCTTCACTGGCTGCCAATCAGACCTCATCCACCTCTCCTCCCACTTCTCCAGCCCTATCCCCCTCTATCACTCCCTTCACTGGCTGCCAATCACACCTCATCCACCTCTCCTCCTGCTTCTACAGCCCTATCCCCCTCTGTCACTCCCTTCACTGACTGCCAATCACACCTCATCCACCTCTCCTCCCACTTCTCCAGCCCAACCCCCCTCTGTCACTCCCTTCACTGGCTGCCAGTCACACCTCATCCACCTCTCCTCCTGCTTCTCCAGCCCAATCCCCCTCTGTCACTCCCTTCACTGGCTGCCAATCACACCTCATCCACCTCTCCTCCTGCTTCTACAGCCCTATCCCCCTCTGTCACTCCCCTCACTGGCTGCCAGTCACACCTCATCCACCTCTCCTCCTGCTTCTACAGCCCTATCCCCCTCTGTCACTCCCCTCACTGGCTGCCAATCACACCTCATCCACCTCTCCTCCTGCTTCTCCAGCCCTATCCCCCTCTGTCACTCCCTTCAATGGCTGCCAATCACATCTCATCCACCTCTCCTCCCACTTCTCCAGCCCTATCCCCTCTGTCACTCCCTTCACTGGCTGCCAATCACACCTCATCCACCTCTCCTCCTGCTTCTCCAGCCCTATCCCCCTCTGTCACTCCCCTCACTGGCTGCCAATCACACCTCATCCACCTCTCCTCCTGCTTCTACAGCCCTATCCCCCTCTGTCACTCCCTTCACTGGCTGCCAATCACACCTCATCCACCTCTCCTCCCACTTCTCCAGCCCTATCCCCCTCTGTCACTCCCTTCACTGGCTGCCAATCACACCTCATCCACCTCTCCTCCTGCTTCTACAGCCCTATCCCCCTCTGTCACTCCCTTTACTGGCTGCCAGTCACACCTCATCCACCTCTCCTCCTGCTTCTCCAGCCCAATCCCCCTCTGTCACTCCCTTCACTGGCTGCCAATCACACCTCATCCACCTCTCCTTCTGCTTCTCCAGCCCTATCCCCCTCTGTCACTCCCTTCACTGGCTGCCAGTTACACAAAGGATACAATTTAAAATCCAAGGATACCATTTACAATCCTTACTCTTGCCTACAAAGCTACCTACAACCTAGCTCCTTCCTATCTAAATCAACTTATTTCCAGACTAGCTGATGACCCGGCATTGCTTGGGTATGTATTTGGCTGGTGTTGGCTGTGCCCACTTTTTCTAACCCTAACACACAATCACTCAATTACTCAATGACCAAGTTTGGGAGCTTTGCTGTCTTTGGCATCAAAAATTTGCATTTAAATGAAACAAATCTGATTGGCTGTTTGAGGCTCCACCCCCTTTTCTGAATTTGAACCCCTGTCACCCAATGACCAACTGTACCAGCTTTGAGGCTTGTGCCATTAATAGTGCAAGAATGGCAGCAATTAAACATTCCACTTGAAAATCAATAGGTGAATTTTGATTGGCTTTTGTAGGCTCCACCCACTTTTCTGAATATTAATCCAAATCACCCAGGGACCAACTGTGCAAAGTTTGAGAAACCTGCCATTAACAGTGTAAGAATGGCTGCAGTTTACATTTTCACAGTGAAATTTGTGGTTATTGGGCTAAAACGTATCCTATACTTTATTCCAGGTAATGTACTATGTGTGTGCCAAATTTCACTCAAATCCGTTCAGCCATTGTTGCGTGATCGAGTAACAAACTTCCAAACATCCAAACTTTTGCATTTATAATATTAGTGAGATACACAAGACAAGACAAGACAAATAACATTTATATTGCGCTTTTCTCCTTGCGGACTCAAAGCGCCAGAGCAGAGCAGCAGCCACTAGGGCGCGCTCTATTGGCAGTAGCAGTGTAAGGGAGACTTGCCAAAGGTCTCCTACTGAATTAGTGCTGGCTTACTGAACAGGCAGAGCCGAGATTCGAACCCTGGTCTCCTGTGTCAGAGGCAGAGCCCTTAACCATTACACCTTCAGCCAACAGCCGCTCTACTAACAATATCCTTCTGTCTCCTTCCCTGATCACCTCTTCCCACTCCCGCTTACAAGACTTCTCTTGATCCTCTCCCCTCTTCTGGAACATTCTCCCTCAACACATCTGCCACTCACCCACACTTTACTCTTTTTAGGCGCAATCTTAAAACTCATCTCTTCAGGCAAGCATACTCTCCTACCTCGTACACCCTGCCCACTAACCACCATTCTACCACCTTATACACAGCTTCCCTTTAACTACTGTCCTATACCTTAAACCTTTAGACTGTAAGGCCTTTTGGCCAGGGCTCGCCTCCACCTTTGTCTCACAATGTTGTGTAATGGGTGTACATACCTCCCACCCGTGTCAAAATATGTAGTTAATTTGTTCACTGCATCAGCTGTTATCCACTTTTGTATTGTATTAACTGTTGTTTTGTCTATTTTGTATTGTTATACCCTGTATACTGCTGTACAGTGCCAAGGAAGATGCTGATGCTATATACATTAATAACAATAATAATAACAGTAAATTAATATGGCAGCCTCCATATTCCTCCCCCTTCAGGTGTCCTTATAGTGTTTTCTCTTCACCAGTCTATTCGATCAGGTAATTGTAGTAATATAACTGTGCATTTGTTGTATTTTTAGTGCTAGGTGTACAATACAAGTGCCATGCTTGCCGCGCCCGGGATGCAGACGACTGTGAAGGTGAAGAAGTTTTATGCCCAGAAGGCAGCGCCTGTATGACCGTCTCTGAACGACTGATCATTTCCGGTATGTCTAATCCTCATTTTAAATTAACCTCCCTGGCATTAACCCCAAGTCAGGCTTGGAGTTTGAAAGCCGCAGCTCAGATCGGTAGCCCCGAGCTAGACTTGTGGTCACCGACACAAGGTCTATGCAGAGCAATGGTGCGCAGCGGGCATTTTCACTCACCTCCCTGGGGATCCACATTCTTCTTCCTGTCCTCCGAGGCTCTGCATTCCCCTAGTGAGATCGCCGGCTGTCATCATGACACCAGGTGGCGATCTCACTATAAGGCTACAGCGCCATCCGGAATACGGAGGGAGAACTGCAGCGCTGGATGCCAGGGAGGTGAGTGCTGTGGCTGCTGCAAATCTCTTTAACCCCTTGACCCCCATGCAGGCTGGGATAGCCAGAATGTGGAGCCCCAGCCATGTAGCTATGGACTATGGTATGGGGGGTTCCGGGGGGGGAGAGGGGCAACCAAGCCTCTCCCTCTCCCCTGGAGCCCTTGTCCAATCCATGAACAAGGGGCTCTTCCCCACCTCTGTTGCCCAGGAGAAGGCAGAGGCCGATGACGCTCTGGGGGCGGAGGGTCATGGTGGCATCTGGGGGTCCCCTTTAAGATGGAGACCGACCACTTTCTACCCCTATACTCATTTTGCACGGGGATCTCCATCTTGAAGGGGACTCCCAGATGCTACCATGAACCACCCAAGGCATTGTTGGCTCCCACCTCCTCCTAGGGCACTGGAGGTGGGGAAGAGCCCCTTGTCTATGGATTGGACAATGGCTCTGGGGGAGAGGGGCAGGCTTGCATGGACCATGAGGGCTGGTATAGCTCCTGGTTTCCAGGGAGTCTGTACACAACTGCCTACGGACCCCCTGAAAGCCCCGTCAGGAAAATCACTGCTCTTTCTTTTGATATATGTAAATTGACACTACCGCTCGGCTTATACATTATCTGTTATTTACGCATTTAAATGTATACTTTTTCCAATCGTAACTTTAAAATTGTTTTTCTCCAAACCTATAAGGTCTTTTAGATATTTTTTGTTTTGTTCCCTCGTTCCTCCTTAACAAACCCTGCAAATTTGGTGTTTCTAGCACGTAAACGCTAAATTCAGCGACTATTACCATATTTCCCACACTCAACTTAAAAAAAAAAATCGATTTTCTCAAAAACTATAAGGTCTTTTTGAAAAAAAAAAATTATTGTCCCCACTGTCCTCCCTGCAAATTTGGTGTTTCTAGCATGTGCCGGGCTTTGCTATTAACACCGTGAATGGGGCAGCATCATGGAAGATGTTGGCGCTATATAAATAAAAATAATAATAGTTGTTATTATTGTTATAGTTGTTGTTACTACTATTGTTTGATATCACTTTTGTTTTTACAGGTCAACAAACTCACTCGGTTTTAAAGCGATGTGCGGAGAACTTGCCTTGCAAAGCAGCTTCTAACGCATTTGCCACAAATGAAAATCGTGTATCGCTTTTCACGGAATGCTGTACAGGAGATCTGTGTAACTCTGATGGCTACAACAGTAAGTTCTGGGAAGAGTGTTCCTTGTTATATTATCCTCATCAGCTAGATCCAGACATTTCTTGGCCTGCATACAATATTCACACCAGCTTGTGACCTTAAAGGGGATCTGAAGGGGAAATAAACTTATGAGAGAATGATTTGTATGTGTAGTACAGCTAATAAATGGAACATTGGTAGCAAAGAATATAGTCTCATATGGTTTCCAATACAGGAAGAGTTAAGAATCTTCAGTTGTTATCTATGTAAAAGAGTTTCTCTGAGCTCTTCTCCTGATTTATTCAGAGAGCAATGCTATTTTCTGAAGTACTTATCTCAACCTGTCTGTCACTGTTCCTAGTTTGTTTAAGGTTTTACTGCCAGGAAGTTCAAAGGATCCTTAGCACCATATAGGCAGGTGGGGAGTGTTAGACCTGTCCCCATTCAAGAATAAGATGTCCCTCTCTGTAGATTGGAAGAAAGGGGCCAAATCCTGCCCACCAGGGGTGGATACGATTAATGTACAGTTGTACAGAGGCGCCAGTAGTATAGAAGGAGCTAAAAACTTTTAAAATGAAGGAGGCAGCAGTGGACTTGCCACCCCGAGGTAGACACAAGATACTGTTGAGTTTTTTCCACAAAAAACAATTTATTTACATACTCCAGACAAGTGCAACACGACAAGTGCATTTTGTGGGCATATCCCACTTCATCAGGCTATAACAAGGAGTACACAACTCATGCAGGTCTAAGCTTAGTGCCTCTGTGTCATCATCACGTACAGCATCAGAGTGTCTGCCTTGCTTCTCTCCCTTTTCTGATGCCAAGAATGCACAAATGGCACTCTGGTGCATCAATGGCTAGGGAAATAGGTCCTCTGAGCAATCCAATTCAGGGGCAGCGTTTTAAGGGCAGAAATCACATTGCATGCTAAATTGCAGGCCTTAAAGTGCTTTAAAACATCTTGCATGTGTATACATCAATCAGGGAGTGTAATTAGAGTACTGCTTCACACTGACACACCAAACTCACTGTGTAACGCACCGCAAACAGCTGTTTGTGTAGTGATGGCCGTGCTGGACTGGTGCGCACTATGGCCAGAGTGTAGGCCGTGGCGGTGTTCAAGCCCATATAGTCGCCGGGCTGAGATAGCTCAATGATAGAACAACAGTGACTGTCCAGCTGATCAAATTTGGTCTGTCCACTACCTTATTATCTTGGGTGTGTCCCCCCCACCCGAGACACTCATATAGCCGGCAGTCATTGCTTCATTGTGATACGCAAGCCCCTTCACCGTGGCAAGGTAGTGATCACGAAGGGGAATTGACACATGCCTTTTGTTTTGTTGTTGCAGCTTTAGTGCAGCCAGAAAAATTAGGCAGGCATGTACACGCACCAGAAAAATTATTATAGCGGCCGCTGCTAGCAGGGGCCTTAAAAATTCAGGAATCCGCCTGGAGTCCTGGACCCTGTTGGTGGTGGCGGAGAAGGCAGTCAAGCGGCCTGCGGGCAGAGATGCTGTGTGGGGACCGACTGAGTCTTAGGGCAGGCAGTCACATGGCGTGCAGGCAGAGATGCTGTGTGGGGACCGACTGAGTCTTAGGACAGGCAGGGGTGCTCTTTTTTAGCAATAAGAATCAGCAAGGAGCAAGCTAACAAGCCTACAAGAGCCTAACTAAGCTTTCCCTATGTCTCTCTCTGCAGCAGCTCTCCCTTCCCTAATTACTGCAGGCACATGAGTGAGTCCAATGCCTGACGCTGCATGCCTTTTATAAGGGGGGTTGGGCTCTAGGAGGGAGTGTAGCCTGATTGGCTACAATGTGCCTGCTGACTGTGGTGTAGAGGGTCAAAGTTGACCCTAATGATGCACTATGGGGCCAAATCAAACTTCCGCAAAAGTTTGCGGTTCTCCGCGATCGCGAACCACAGAAGTTTGCTGGCAACCATTCGCCAGCGAACAGCTTGGGCCATCTCTATTCTAGAGCAGCGGTAGGGAACATTGGCTCTCCAGCTGTGATAAAACTACAAAACCCAGAATGCATTTGTCTTCACTAATCATGACTGTGACTGACAGACTCCTGCAATGCATTGTGGGACTTGTAGTTCCTTAACAGCTGGAGAGCCAAGGTTCCCTACCCCTGTTCTAGAGCAAGAGTGGCACTGCAGGCAGAGAAGTCTGGCAGGACTTGGACCTTTGGAGCTCGCAGGACGTGAGTGTTCACTTTGTGTTCCCAGCTCGCTGCGCCATCAAATCTCCCCCAAACCCCTTTATGAAAGATCTGCGCTTCCATCTACTAATATGTTCTATTTCTACAGTGCCAATTGACATCAATGATCACCTGGGTCCTCGGTGTCCATCTTGCTTTGCAACGAACACGTTGGGCACTTGTGAGACGGATGTAACATCAATCTGTCCAGGAGTCGATGACAAATGTTCAGATATCTCAGGACACATTTTAGTACCTGGTAAGGTTTTTACTGTTTCTTTAGATGCAAGCTTTACATTTTTAGTACCACTTTTTTGTGTTACATTTTCTTAACCGTATTTCTGGTGATTTACGTAGGTTTATCTTATGTAGGTTTTTCTTTTTGTTTGTTTTTTGTTGTTTTTACATTACTCAAAAGCAAGATTTTACAGGGGTAATTGTTAATGCTTCAAGTGTGGATATATTTCTACACTTAGACATTTACACATAAATACGTGTATGTAAGAATGTTTTGGTTTTGCAGCCTACTGAGTCAGGGGAACAAGCAACCAGTTCACTAAGCAAAAAAGTACTTCTCTCACTGTAGTAGACAATTTTACATGGTAAAATATTTATACAGATTGTTAGCAGATCATAAATTTAAATATATATATATATATATATATTTATTCCTAGACACACAATGTCAATGAAGCATCCACTGTAAAATAATTTGGTGTGCAGAATTTGTATAATTTAGTAGCACCTATTTTACAAATTCATTTATTTATTGTATCTATATAGCGCCAACATATTATGCAGCGCTGGACATTAGTTTAGGTTACAGACAATATTTAGGGATGACATACAGCAATATGACAATACAGGAATACAAGAAAGACCAGATCACACAGCACAGTATGAGTACAAGGTAATGCTTAGTCACTGAATGGAGCATGGAGATCACACAGCACAGTATGAGTACAAGGTAATGCTTAGTCACTGGATGGAGCATAAAGATCACACAGCACAGTATGAGTACAAGGTAATGCTTAGTCACTGGAGGGGAGCATGGAGATCACACAGCACAGTATGAGTACAAGGTAATGCTTAGTCACTGGATGGAGCATGGAGATCACACAGCACAGTATGAATACAAGGTAATGCTTAGTCACTGGATGGAGCATGGAGATCACACAGCACAGTATGAGTACAAGGTAATGCTTAGTCACTGGAGGGAGCATGGAGATCACATAGCACAGTATGAGTACAAGGTAATGCTTAGTCACTGGATGGAGCATGGAGATCACACAGCACAGTATGAGTACAAGGTAATGCTTAGTCACTGGAGGGGAGCATGGAGATCACACAGCACAGTATGAGTACAAGGTATTGCTTAGTCACTGGATGGAGCATGGAGATCACACAGCACAGTATGAGTACAAGGTAATGCTTAGTCACTGGATGGAGCATGGAGATCACACAGCACAGTATGAGTACAAGGTAATGCTTAGTCACTGGATGGAGCATGGAGATCACACAGCACAGTATGAGTACCAGGTAATGCTCAGTCACTGGATGGAGCATGGAGATCACACAGCACAGTATGAGTACAGGGTAATGCTTAGTCACTGGATGGAGCATGGAGATCACACAGCCCAGTATGAGTACAAGGTAATGCTTAGTCACTGGATGGAGCATGGAGATCACACAGCACAGTATGAGTACAAGGTAATGCTTAGTCAGTCACTGGATGGGAGCATGGAGATCACACAGCACAGTATGAGTACAAGGTAATGCTTAGTCAGTCACTGGATGAGAGCATGGCGATTAGGCAAGTTAGGGACACTCAGATCCATAGGATGGGTGCACAGTAATGGAGGTGCATGAACAGGTAGGAGACACAAGGAGGAGGACCCTGCCCGAAGGCTTAAAATCTACAAGCAATAATAATAAAATTCCCTCTTTAATTTGCCATTTTTTAAATATTGGTTATTTGTAAGATTCCCGTGGACCCCGTGCCATGTTACTTTACACTGGTGGATTCCTGAAGCTTGAATTTAGAAGCCAGAGGATTGCAGATCAATGTATTTTGGTTTAGTCCTCCACTGCGAGTGCAATCACTAGGCAAGATGTGCAGTGATGTAGAGAGAACTCACCTCCTCGGGGGTCTCTGTGGGTGCAATCACTAGGCAAGATGTGCAGTGATGTAGAGAGAACCCGCCTCCTCGGGGTCACAATGGGTGCAATCACTAGGCAAGATGTGCAGTGATGTAGAGAGAACCCGCCTCCTCGGGGGTCACTGCGGGTGCAATCACTAGGCAAGATGCACAGTGATGTAGAGAGAACCCGCCTCCTCGGGGGTCACTGCGGGTGCAATCACTAGGCAAGATGTGCAGTGATGTAGAGAGAACCCGCCTCCTCGGGGGTCACTGCGGGTGCAATCACTAGGCAAGATGTGCAGTGATGTGTAGAGAACCCGCCTCCTCGGGGGTCACTGCGGGTGCAATCACTAGGCAAGATGTGCAGTGATGTAGAGAGAACCCGCCTCCTCGAGGGTCACTGCGGGTGCAATCACTAGGCAAGATGTGCAGTGATGTAGAGAGAACCCGCTGCCTCGGGGGTCACTGCGGGGGCAATCACTAGGCAAGATGTGCAGTGATGTAGAGAGAACCCGCCTCCTCGGGGGTCACTGCGGGTGCAATCACTAGGCAAGATGTGCAGTGATGTAGAGAGAACCCGCCTCCTCGGGGGACACTGCGGGTGCAATCACTAGGCAAGATGTGCAGTGATGTAGAGAGAACCCGCCTCCTCGGGGGTCACTGCGGGTGCAATCACTAGGCAAGATGTGCAGTGATGTAGAGAGAACCCGCCTCCTCGGGGGTCACTGCGGGTGCAATCACTAGGCAAGATGTGCAGTGATGTGGAGAGAACCCGCCTCCTCGGGGGTCACTGCGGGTGCAATCACTAGGCAAGATGTGCAGTGATGTAGAGAGAACCCGCCTCCTCGGGAGTCACTGCGGGTGCAATCACTAGGCAAGATGTGCAGTGATGTAGAGAGAACCCGCCTCCTCAGGGGTCACTGCGGGGGCAATCACTAGGCAAGATGTGCAGTGATGTGGAGAGAACCCGCCTCCTCGGGGGTCCCTGCGGGTGAAATCACTAGGCAAGATGTGCAGTGATGTAGAGAGAACCCGCCTCCTCGGGGGTCACTACATATCAGGAGATAAGATTGGTTCACCTGAAATGATCACTGCACAGGTTTTCCTACTCACGACTAGTGATGGCCTGAACATCAAATTTTCAGTTCACGAAGTTCGAACATGAATTTTCAACAAATTTCCTGTGAGAATGATTGATTATAATTATTGTTTTTATTATTATTATTGTTATTATTATCATTATTATATATAGGGCACCAACATATTCCGTGGTGTTGTACAAAGTAAGAAACAAATTGGAAGTACATAATACAGACAAATTGAATTATCATTGGTAAAATGTCATTTCATTGGTATTGGTATTTTTAATGGTGAAATGTAAACTGCAGCCATTCTTCAACTGTTAAAGCGGATATGAGATGAAAAACTAACTATAATGAGTAACTTGTCTATATATCTTATCTAAAGTTTAGATCGTTTACACAGCAAATCTAGCTGCAAACAGCTTCAACAGTATATGATTATTTATTCCTGTAATACAATGAAGGCAGCCATTTTCTGTTTGTCACATTACACACAGGCAAGCTGAAAGCATCTCCAGCCCTCAGTCTGTCACGGCCTGTGACAAATTCACTCCTCCCTCCTCCCCTCTGCGTCTGAAATCTCTGGCTAGTAACCTCCTCCTGCTCAGACTGAGCTCCCATAAGCCCCTGCTACCTGGGACTGAGTGCCAAGGCTCTCTGAAAAACTGTGGGCAAGGCTTGTTTAGTTTATAGGGAATTGGAGTATTAAAAGAAAACAAACTAATTATTTGGTTTGAGGAATGCCCTATAAACTATATGAAAGGAACACAATTATGCTATGAGTAAAAGTTTATCTCGGATCCACTTTAATCGCAGAGTTTTTAAACTTGGCACACTTGGTCACCGGGATTCATTGTCAGGAAAATAGATGAAGCCTACAACATTCAATCAAAATTCACCTATTGATTTTCAAGGGGAATATTTAAACTGCTCCCATTCTTACGCCATTAATGGCAGAGGCCTCAAACCTGCTACAGTCAGTCATTGGTTGCCTGGGATTAAAAATCACTAAAGGGGGCGGAGTCACAATCAGATCATCAGATTTCTTTGCTGGATAAACTGCTTCCAGTCACACATTTTTGATGCCAGGAAACCAAAAGCTCACAAACTTGGTCACTGAGTGACTGTGTGTCCAGGTTACAAAAAGTGTGCAAAGCCAAAAATCCTGCATATTTCCCTGGGAAAATGTAAACTGCAGCCATTCTCACACTGTAAATTGCAGGGTTCTTAAACTTCACATAGTTGGTCACTGGGTGACTGAGATTAATATTCACTGGATGGAGCCTACAACAGCCAATCAAAATTCACCTATTGTTTTTTAAAGGGGAATATTTAAATTGCTGCCATTCTTACACTCTTAATAGCAGGGGACTGAGGTTCAAATTCAGAAAAGGGGGTGGAGCCACAAACAGCCAATCATATTTGTTTTATTTATCAGGAAAAATGTAAATGATTAAAACCAAGGACCCCAAAGCTCATAAACTTGGTCACTGAGTGAGCGGGGTCAATGACCAACTTTTTTTTTACAAAGGAGGGTGGTTTAATTGTATAATTGGTCATATTACGCTGCCTGAATGTATCCTAAAATACCTACAACCACCCAAGTAAATAGATAAAGGGGTCTAACATTTCTTACTCTGTAAGTATTTACATAAATTGTTCAACAATACCCCACATTGTACTTAAAGAATCATATTTGTAATCTTGGCACAAGAAAATGCCCTCTGGATCAAAGAGCAGTCATTATAGGAAACCAGAGACGTTTTATAATAAAAGTTTTATACCTACCTGGGACTTCCTCCAGCCCCATCCGCACGGATCGCTCCCACGCCGCCGTCCTCAGTCTTCTCTGTCGCCGGTATCGGGTCAGTGAGGGTCACACTGTAGTCACTTCCTGTCTGAGTCAGGACTGAGTCAGCCACTTACATACTTGATATTTAACTCTTTCAGGCAGAGAAAGAAAAAAAGGAACACAGCTTAATTATTTGTGTGCTCGGCACTGTACATACACATGTCTATCTCATCATGTCACATGTCACTTCGGGTATCCTTTAAAGCAACTCAACAAATCAGAGAGATAACTAGCTAAGAAATGATGACCCTAAGAAAATATTATCAAATTAGAAACTCTACAGGCTATCTTAGTCCCACCCCTTATCCATTCTCTTTGATAGAAATATTTCCTTAAAACTTTAACTAGAAATAATGAAATATCTCAATGCTTCCGCAAACTTCTATTTTGCTCCAATTTTCTATTTTGCTCCAATTTGATCTATAAATCACCAAAACTAGCCAAAAAATAAATAAATACAATGCTAAAGCCCCTCCCCCAATACGTACTCAGACCTATACTGTAAAACATTTGTAGATATTTTGTCCCCTGCTTTATTTACATTTAACAATATACTAGAGGGGAAACCTGTACTTCCTTCTAAGCTCATCTTAGCTCAAATCTCTGGAATTCCAAAACCTCCCAGAGATCCTTTATACCCTAAAAACGATTGCCGCATATCTCTACTTAATATATAAAAAAAATGTGTGATTGATGTTTTCTGGTATTTCTGTATACTGTTTATTTCAGTAATTGTGGCATTTGTGTTAATCTGTACACTTTTCTCATTCAGGTGGAGTTGATAGAGAATTCTCAGCAAAAGGATGCGTATCTTCCGATATCAGCCACTCTGATTACTCCACCCTTGCTGGTCTGGCAATTTTCAATTACACTCGACTGGTCTACGATACTCCACCTACTAATCTAGTGTAACTGAAAAATTCTGAAGGCATTTACAACGAGATCACATTACAATTATTAGTAATGCATAAAAGCTGATAAATTAATTATACTCATGATGATTTGCATGAATGATCTGAAAATCAAAAATATTGGCGAACGGATCAGATGGGGTGAATAACAAACAATTAAAGTGTAGCTGAGGCGACATGTGATATGATTAATATGTTTTGTACTGTACAGAGAGGTTGTTACAGAGAGAGGTGGCAGCACATACTGGGACAGACAGACAGGGGGCCTTGACTGGAAAAAGTAGCAGGTGAGGGAACATACACAGTGGTGGTTGTTTGGCAGAATAAAGGGGGAAGAACACAGGATGGAGATCACAGGCCTAGTATAAATATTATTCCTCTTTATGCTCTTTTTATGCCCATTCTCTATCCTCCCCTTCTTGGTAGCTCAGCAGTTGAAAGCAGAAAGTCCATAAGTGTTTCCAATGATGTTTTGATGGTCACTCCATTTCCAGTGGCATTGCTAAGGAGCTGTGGGCCCCGATGCAAGTTTTACATTGGGGCCCCCAAACACTCTGTACATAACAATTGATATGGCGCACCAAAACCTGCCAAGGACAGCCACAGTGTCACAGGTGCAAGAAGGGGATGGGGGACAGTTTGTTAATGATTACTACTATTCAAAGTATCTATAGAAGTTATTATTATGAGCACAAGACCAATAGAGAGATACTTCTGCAGTTGAGGAAGGGCCCTTCGGGGCCCCTCTGGCCCAAGGGCCCTGATGCGGTCGCAACCTCTGCAACCCCTATTGCTACACCCCTGGCCATTGCTGTAGTTTGGAAAAAAAGACAAACATGATTCAGATAAAAATGATAACAAATGTTTTTGATTCTCTCATAGATAAGCCCAACGATATAAATTCTTCATTTTAAGTGAATGCTTATTTTGCAATACAAATGTAATTGTAATCAGAAAATAAACTTAACCTTGGCTTTCCTCTATTTTGTTCTTGTGGTGTTCTGTTTCCTCCAATATCTATATATAAAATCGTGTGTGTGTGTGTGTGTGTAGTGTGTGTAGTGTGTGTGTGTGTGTGTGTGGTGTGTGTGTGTGTGTAGTGTGTGTGTGTAGTGTGTGTGTGTGTGTGTGTGTGTGTGTGTGTGTGTGTGTGTGTGTGTGTGTGTGTGTGTGTGTGTGTGCGCGCGCGTGTGTGTGTGTGTGTGTGTGTGTGTGGTGGCTGGGGCTGTTAGTGATCACAATTTGAAGATTTGCACACAAGAAAGGTATGGCTTTGGGCTGGGGATGTGTTGTCCCCCCAGGCCAAAAGGTCCCAGTCCTCCCCTGCTGCACACAGAATTCTGCATAGCAGTTAAACTAGACTGCAATTCCAAAATGGCAGAAAAACAGGTGAGAATGGTAGCAATACCTAGACGAGCCTCTAGGGTCACTTCAGGAGATTTTATGCAAGGCAATACTGACTCATCCAGAGTACAGGGTGGAGAGTCAGCACCAGCCTCTGAGCAAGAAAGGGACTCACAAATGTCAGTGCGATTGTACATCATGGTTTTATACATGGTACAGGGCAGGCTCACAGAGATCTTCTCTGGACAAGGCAAAGATTCCCCAGTATCAGATTCGCAAAACCAAAGCGCTGTCTCACCCTTAGACTCGGCTAACAATGTCGAATCCGAGGAGTCAGAACGCAAAATTTGCGAATCAAACATCACTTTAGGTTCCGAAACTGACGCTTCCTTAGCGCAAACGTCCGCAATCTGTGGACCAGACTGTGAGGTGTTCAGGACAGAAACACTGGAGCAACTGTCATCAGACAATGGGCCTTTACAGGTGTGAACAGAGTGAGACATCGATTCATATGCAGAAGAAGTTGCGACAACAACAGGAGAAACTTTATTAGACACATTAATTTTACTTTTGATGCTGCATAGTTTAGGAATTTTCCCCATAGCAGGATCATAGATGGAAGGTCTTAAAGATCTGTTTTTAATTGACAAGGGATCCCACATATCTTTGACAAAACTGACACATTTATGTTGATCACAATCTGCAGAAACAGGAGAGAATCTTTCAGAATTCACACAGGTGTCCACCAGCGTAGTACACCCATTCATTTCAGATCGCACAGTGTCTAAACTCACTTGCTTTACCCCAGAAAGACAGGAACAATCATCAGACCATGGTGTCGCTTTATTGGAGTCAATTGGTTGGTGTGTGTGCAATTCATCCAAAATCGTCTGCCACACACAAATCAGCGGATCCACAAAACATTCGTCACACTCATCAGAACCAATCAAAGCGTACACCGAGTCAACACAAGCATTAAGATTCACCTCGCTTTTTGCGATATAATAATCGCAAAAGGCCTTCCAATCAAACTCAAGCTCCTCAACCAAAGCCCCAATATCCCATGAAGCAAATGGGGGGTCAAACAAGCCTGTATCAGGGTAAGATTCATATGGATTGGGATCAGGAATATGTATAGATTTTCTTACACCTTTAATATACCAAATAATTCTGCCTATCATAGGTTCCACATATGCTTTAGCCTGGGGCAACAAACCCTGAGACTGAGAAGTCTCTCTGAATTCATCACACCCAAAGGTTTTACACATTTCCGACTTGACAGAAATAATTTCCTTATCTGTAGTTGCTATGGGCAACGGATTTTTTGGCTGAAAAGCAGAATCAGCAGACTGGCCTGCAAGCACCAACTCATTAGCATATGGTAAAGACTGAGAGGTGTTGCATAAACCAATCTGATCAGCATCTTGCACTGCAGGAAAAAACTCATAGAAATAGCATGGCATGGGAATTCCAAGCTTACGAGAGAACAAATGAGCAAGAAACCTGCGAGGGTTATGTCTCAGATTCTTGTGTCTGGCATACTCAGCAGCCCACAAAAACAGATCTCCGTTTTTGTTCAACTGTATATGATTGTTTTGCACTTAAGCACTTTGTTTTATGAATGAATTGTAATTATCACTGAGCACTTTATATAGATACTGAACCCGGGTTCTACCACTGGCGGGCTCTCATTTGTAGCCCACCAAGTTGGCATATCTCCATAGGAATTATTCCGTTTATCTACATGTGTACATATATATAAGCATATGTTCAGAGTATATGAATTATTGCAGCTGGTGTTTTAGGACTATGTGGTCTTTTTTAATTGTTTTTATATATATTTGAACTCCCCATTATGTCATTAATTACTACATGAAGTTTTTGAAATAAAATTGTTATATCTTGAATTGATTATGAGTGGTGCTGTGTATATGGGCTTTCTTTCTCTATAATTATTGCTCCCTTAGTTGGGCCCTTAGCTAGTGTTGGGCGAACAGTGTTTGCCACTGTTCGGGTTCTGCAGAACATCACCCTGTTCGGGTGATGTTCGAGTTCGGCCGAACACCTGACGGTGCTCGGCCAAACCGTTCGGCCACATGGCCGAACTAGGAGCGCATGGCCGAACGTTCCCCGAACGTTCGGCTAGCGCTGTGATTGGCCGAACGGGTCACGTGGTTCGGACCCGAACGCGCTCTGATTGGCCGAACTGTCACGTGGTTCGGGTAAATAAATACCCGAACCACGTCATATCTCCGCCATTTGTCTGTGGGTTTAGCTTTGGGTAGGCAGGCAGGGTAGTTCGCGCTCCAGCCACGCTAGCCAGGGTCCCCCCTGTCATTGTGTCGCTGCTGGGAATAGTGGTACACCGCTCGCTCAGCCACACTATATAGCATTCTGTTTACTGCCACTCTGTGTACCTCGCTCAGCCACATTATATAGCATTCTGTTCACTGTTCTGTGTCTGCTGGGAATAGTGGTACACCGCTCGCTCAGCCACACTATATAGCATTCTGTTTACTGTTCTGTGTCTGCTGGGAATAGTGGTACACCGCTCGCTCAGCCACACTATATAGCATTCTGTTTACTGTTCTGTGTCTGCTGGGAATAGTGGTACACCGCTCGCTCAGCCACACTATATAGCATTCTGTTTACTGTTCTGTGTCTGCTGGGAATAGTGGTACACCGCTCGCTCAGCCACACTATATAGCATTCTGTTTACTGTTCTGTGTCTGCTGGGAATAGTGGTACACCGCTCGCTCAGCCACACTATATAGCATTCTGTTTACTGTTCTGTGTCTGCTGGGAATAGTGGTACACCGCTCGCTCAGCCACACTATATAGCATTCTGTTTACTGCCACTCTGTGTACCTCGCTCAGCCACATTATATAGCATTCTGTTCACTGTTCTGTGTCTGCTGGGAATAGTGGTACACCGCTCGCTCAGCCACACTATATAGCATTCTGTTTACTGTTCTGTGTCTGCTGGGAATAGTGGTACACCGCTCGCTCAGCCACACTATATAGCATTCTGTTTACTGTTCTGTGTCTGCTGAGAATAGTGGTACACCGCTCGCTCAGCCACACTATATAGCATTCTGTTTACTGTTCTGTGTCTGCTGGGAATAGTGGTACACCGCTCGCTCAGCCACACTATATAGCATTCTGTTTACTGCCACTCTGTGTACCTCGCTCAGCCACATTATATAGCATTCTGTTCACTGTTCTGTGTCTGCTGGGAATAGTGGTACACCGCTCGCTCAGCCACACTATATAGCATTCTGTTTACTGTTCTGTGTCTGCTGGGAATAGTGGTACACCGCTCGCTCAGCCACACTATATAGCATTCTGTTTACTGTTCTGTGTCTGCTGGGAATAGTGGTACACCGCTCGCTCAGCCACACTATATAGCATTCTGTTTACTGTTCTGTGTCTGCTGGGAATAGTGGTACACCGCTCGCTCAGCCACACTATATAGCATTCTGTTTACTGTTCTGTGTCTGCTGGGAATAGTGGTACACCGCTCGCTCAGCCACACTATATAGCATTCTGTTTACTGTTCTGTGTCTGCTGGGAATAGTGGTACACCGCTCGCTCAGCCACACTATATAGCATTCTGTTTACTGTTCTGTGTCTGCTGGGAATAGTAGTACACCGCTCACCCGCCACTGTATAGCATTGTGCTCTGTGTCGCTGCTGGGAATAGTGGTACACCGCTCACCCGTCACTGTATAGCATTGTGCTCTGTGTCGCTGCTGGGAATAGTGGTACTGTATAGCATTTCTGTACTGCCACTGTACTGCTGCCAGTCAGCGTGTACTGTAAGGATAAGTGAAATGAGGAAGAAATCCGGTGAAAGAGGGAGGGGCAAGGGAAGAGGTGTTTCCCCTGACGGTTCACGTACAGGCCACAGGGGAGCACCCAAGAAAACCCACTCAATACCGCCCATGTTGTCCAGGACAACAACCCTCACAAATCCAAAAGAACAGGACCAGATAATTACTTGGATGACCTCTCAAGCGTCCAGCAGTGGGTTAAGCAGCACCAGCACATCACGCACGAGGTCCGAGTCCTCAGCCAGTTACAAGGAGCCAGTGGGCACAAAGCTGACACAACCGGCAGCGACACCACGCACACAACTGCCAGATAACCAGTCCGATGAATTACCTCAGGACACAATGGGGTATTCGCAGGAGCTATTCCCAGCCCAACAAACTTCCACCTTTCAAAGGTCAATGGAGGAACAGCCAGAAATGTTGTGCCTGGATTCACAACCGTTAACTGTGGGAAATGCACCGCGCACTGAAATACAAGGCGAGTCCGAGGAGGACTCGGAAACCCAAATCCCAGAGCAATTTGGGCAGGAGGGGTTGCAATTGCAGGAGGTCGGCCGACAAGATCTGGAAGACGACGTTGGAGTGTGCTGCGCAGAGGTTGTTGTGGGGAGCTCTACTCCACGGCGGCGGCCCACAATGACATATGACGAGTTTGAGGAGATGGAAGAGGAGGGTATGGACAATGTGGACAGAGACCCAGATTTTGTTTGTGAACGAGAACATCGCCGTCGTAGCAGCAGCACAGATGAGTCTGTTGAAGAACCCACTGCTGCACGAGTTCGCCTTGTGCCACAAGGTAGGCGGCGCGCAATTTCAGGCACCACAAGCGTGGAAGTTCAAGTGAGAGGCAAAAGAGGAGCAAACAGAAATCGCCAGCAAGGAGGCAGGTGCTCTAAAGTCTGGGCTTTTTTTGAAGACTGCACTGAGGATGTTACCATGGCGATTTGCAAGGTGTGCAAGACCCGCCTGAGCAGGGGGAAAAGTATTAACAACCTCTCCACCACCAGCATGAGCCGTCACATGCTATCCAAACATCCAACTCTGTGGGCAAACGCGTCAGGACAGGGTACCAGCAACAACACTGCCTCCCTTGGGTTCACCAGACTCACCACCAGACCCGCCTCAGCAGCAGCAGTAGCCCAGCCATTGCGTGGTTCACAACATTCACAAACATCAGACGACGCTGACACTGTCACTTTCCGGAGTAGTGCTCTTGAGGTCTCCCAGTGTTCATCAAACAACCAACAGCCCTTCCGTGTGCAGCGCTACGGTTCAGTTGTCTGTGTCGGAGATGTTTGAGCGCAAGAGGAAATTGCCAGCAAATGACCCCCGGGCCGTGGCCGTAACAGCCAGCATAGCCAAGCTTCTGGCCTGCGAAATGCTGCCATATCGAGTGGTGGAGACAAACAGCTTCAAGGGCATGATGTCAGTGGCCATCCCACGTTACGTGGTTCCCAGCCGCTACCACTTTGCGCGCTCTGCAGTGCCTGAGTTGCATGAGCACGTGGTCAGCAAAATAACCCGAAGCTTGAAGAATGCCGTTGCCTGCAAGGTTCACCTCACCACTGACACCTGGACGAGTGCGTTCGGCCAGGGTCGATACATCTCCCTTACCGCGCACTGGGTGAACCTTGTGGAGCCTGGCAGCGATTCCTCACCTGCTACGGCATGGGTGTTGCCCACGCCACAAACAGCTGCACCGCCGTCCCTCCCACTGGATAACAACAGCAGCACCTACCTCTCTGACTCCTTCTCCTCCAACGCATCTCAAAGCTGTACCTCATCCGGAAACGCTAACCCAGCAGCAGTAGGATCGTGGAAGCAGTGCAGCACAGCTGTTGGCATGCGTCAGCAAGCGTTGCTGAAGCTAATCTGCCTTGGGGATAAGCAACACACAGGGGAGGAAATTTGGAGGGGAATAAAGGAACAGACGGATTTGTGGCTGGGACCGCTGGACCTGAAACCGGGCATGGTTGTGTGTGATAATGGAAGTAATCTCATTCGCGCTTTAAGGTTGGCTAAGCTGACACACATCCCTTGCCTGGCGCACGTGATGAACCTAGTAGTTCAGCGGTTCCTGAGGACATACCCAGGCGTGGCCGATCTTCTGTTGAAGGTGCGTCGAGTGGCCAAACATTGTAGAAATTCCAGTACTGCTTCGGGGGCACTCGCCAAGATGCAGGAGCGCTTCAATCTCCCCCACCATCATTTGCTGTGTGATGTCCCTACGCGCTGGAATTCTACGCTGCACATGCTAGCCCGCTTTTGCGAGCAGAAGAGTGCAGTGGTCCAGTACATGACGGCGCAGTACCGAGGCGCATCCGGCCAGCTGCCAAGCTTCTGTGGATCCGATTGGGCCAACATGTTGGACCTCTGCCAAGTCCTCCAAAATTTTGAGCAATCCACGTTGCTTGTGAGCAGAGACAACTCTTCAGTCAGCATTACCATACCACTGCTGTGTTTACTGAAGAGGTCGATGTTAAAAATCAAGGAAACAGCTGTCATGATGCAACTGGGGGAATCTGAAGGAGAAAACGATCAGCGTGATGGTACCAACATCAGGCCATCCGCCTCAGGGAACGCTGGCCCCAGCAGCTATGACGAAGAAGAGGAGGAGGAACAGCTGGAGTTGGAGCAGGAATTTCATGCCACCACTGACGAGGGCCAGAGCGGTGCACGTTGGACTTCCACAATTCAACGCGAATGGTCAGCAGAAGCAGACCAGGAGGAAGGTGACGACTATGATGCATCACAACAACTATCACAACGCTCACAAGAGGATGATGAGGATTCTGGTAGGACTCTGGCACACATGGCTCAATTCATGCTAGACTGCATTGAACGTGACCCACGCATTGTGCGCATTCTGGACAACACCAATTACTGGGTTTATACCCTTCTGGATCCACGGTACAAACACAATGTTCCAAAACTGCTTGAAGAAAGAGTCAGACAGGTCAAAATGGAAGAATACCAGCAGGCCCTTGTGGAGACTTTAGAGAGGAGATTGACATCCTCCCCCTCCTCTAGCCAGTTGTACGCAGACAGACTGACTTCCGCAAACCCAGGACGACCAGGAGGGCAGCAAACAACGCAAGCCGCAGCTAGTACCCAAAAGGGAATGGTATCGGCAGTGTCCTTGGAGTGGGAAAATTTTCTGACACCCATGCAGCATCAGCCCACTGAACAGCAAGCGTGCAGATCCACCTCCAACACCGATCGCCTGGAGAAGATGGTCAAGGACTACATGTCAGATGACGTAGCTGTGTCGAACAATCCATCTGCACCCTTCAACTATTGGGTATCGAAGCTAGACACCTGGCATGAACTGGCAATGTACGCAATAGAGGTACTGGCTTGCCCGGCAGCCAGCGTTATGTCGGAACGCTGTTTCAGTGCTGCCGGAGGCATCGTCACAGATCGGCGTATCCGCCTCTCTACAGAAAATGCAGACCGTCTGACTCAAATTAAAATGAATCAATCCTGGATTGGAAATGACTACGCAACACTCCAGGACCCCAACCAAGTAACATGACCAATGAACATCTGGGATGGTGTAGCGTTTCCGGTCCCTGTTTATTGAACCTCTCATCTGTATTACATTTATGACTGCATGGCGGCAAAAAGCATTGCTGCTATATCCGCACGCTTTTTGTCCTCTTGCAAGGCCTGGGTTGTTGTGTCTCACAAAGCGTGGCCTTCTCCTCCTGCGCCTCCTCCTGTTCCATCACATCTGCTGCTGCTGGGTTAGCGTTGCCGCGTGGTCCCTGTTTATTGAACCACTTATCTTTATTACATTTATGACTGCATGGCGGTACAAAGCATGCTATCCGCACGCTTCTTGCCCTCATGCAAGGCCTGGGTTGTTGTGTCTCACAAAGCGTGGCCTTCTCCTCCTGCGCCTCCTCCTGTTCCATCACGTCTGCTGCTGCTGGGTTAGCGTTGCCGCGTGGTCCCTGTTTATTGAACCACTTATCTTTATTACATTTATGACTGCATGGCGGTACAAAGCATGCTATCCGCACGCTTCTTGCCCTCATGCAAGGCCTGGGTTGTTGTGTCTCACAAAGCGTGGCCTTCTCCTCCTGCGCCTCCTCCTGTTCCATCACGTCTGCT
Organism: Hyperolius riggenbachi; assembly: GCF_040937935.1. Classification (NCBI taxonomy): domain Eukaryota; kingdom Metazoa; phylum Chordata; class Amphibia; order Anura; family Hyperoliidae; genus Hyperolius; species Hyperolius riggenbachi. Next base: position 387,144,145 of record NC_090651.1, on the reverse strand, counting down.
GCTGCTGGGTTAGCGTTGCCGCGTGGTCCCTGTTTATTGAACCACTTATCTTTATTACATTTATGACTGCATGGCGGTACAAAGCATGCTATCCGCACGCTTCTTGCCCTCATGCAAGGCCTGGGTTGTTGTGTCTCACAAAGCGTGGCCTTCTCCTCCTGCGCCTCCTCCTGTTCCATCACGTCTGCTGCTGCTGCTGCTGCTGCTGGGTTAGCGTTGCCGGTCCCTGTTTATGGAACCTCTTATCTTTATTACATTTATGACTGCATGGCGGTACAAAGCATGCTATCCGCACGCTTCTTGCCCTCATGCAAGGCCGGGGTTGTTGTGTCTCACAAAGCGTGGCCTTCTCCTCCTGCGCCTCCTCCTGTTCCATCACGTGTGCTGCTGCTGGGTTAGCGTTACCGGTCCCTTTTCCTGGAACCTCTTATATGTATTACATTTATGACTGCATGCCGACAAAAAAATGTTACCTGTGCAAAGAAAACAGACATTTCCCGCATTTAAAAGACAGTTTTCCCTTTGAAACTTTAAAATCGATTTTCTCAAAAACTATAAGCTCTTTTTGCTAATTTTTTTTCCTCTTGTACCCACTCCCAAGGTGCACATACCCTGTAAATTTGGGGTATGTAGCATGTAAGGAGGCTTTACAAAGCACGAAAGTTCGGGTCCCCATTGACTTCCATTATGTTCGGAGTTCGAGTCGAACACCCGAACATCGCGGCCATGTTCAGCCTGTTCGGCCCGAACCCGAACATCTAGATGTTCGCCCAACACTACCCTTAGCACACTCTTATTTTTGCTAGTGTTGCGGACAAACTGCTTTGCACTTCCACTTGGAGTGTTCAGATTGCTTACAATCTTTTCCAAGGAGATCTGTTTTTGTGGGCTGCTGAGTATGCCAGACACAAGAATCTGAGACATAACCCTCGCAGGTTTCTTGCTCATTTGTTCTTTCGTAAGCTTGGAATTCCCATGCCATGCTATTTCTATGAGTTTTTTCCTGCAGTGCAAGATGCTGATCAGATTGGTTTATGCAACACCTCTCAGTCTTTACCATATGCTAATGAGTTGGTGCTTGCAGGCCAGTCTGCTGATTCTGCTTTTCAGCCAAAAAATCCATTGCCCATAGCAACTACAGATAAGGAAATTATTTCTGTCAAGTCTGAAATGTGTAAAACCTTTGGGTGTGATGAATTCAGAGAGACTTCTCAGTCTCAGGGTTTGTTGCCCAAGGCTAAAGCATATGTGAAACCTATGATAGGCAGAATTATTTGGTACTAGCTGGACGCCCGGCATTGCTCGGGTATGTATTTGGCTAGTGTTGGCTCTGCCCACTTTTCCTAACCCTAACACACAATTACTTAATGACCAAGTATGTGAGCTTTGCGGTCTTTGGCATCAATAATTTGCAATGAAATAAAATTTATCTGATTGGATGTGGCTCCACCCCTTTTCTGAATTTGAACCCAAATCACCCAATGGCCAACTGTACCAGGTACAGGTGATTAACAGTGCAAGAATGGCAGCAATTAAATATTCCCCTTAAAAATCAATTGGTGGATTTTGATTGGCTTTTATAGGCTCCACCCACTTTTCTGAATATTAATCCCAGTCACCCAGTGACCAACTGTGCAAAGTTTTAGAACCCTACCATTAACAGTGTAAGAATGGCTGCAGTTTACATTTGTGCAATGAAATTTGTATTTTTCTCCACCCACTTATTTCCTAACATTGTTCAGGTATGTATTTGGCGGGTGTTGGCTCCACCTACTATTTCTAACCCTAAGACACAATTACTCAATAACCAAGTTTGTGAGCTTTGCGGTTTTTGGCATCAATAATTTGCATTGAGATTAAACAAATCTGATTGGCTGTTTGTGGCTCCACCCCTTTGTCTGAATTTAACCCCAGTCACCCAATGACC